>NC_056627.2:69082678-69408750 GCF_002870075.4 Lactuca sativa
TAATGGAATCAGGGATGCTAGTAGAAAGCCGATCATCACAATGTTGGAAGAAATAAGGGTTTGGTCCATGGAGAGGATGTATAATCAAAGGATCATGGGTGAAGAGTGGGATTTGGATATTTTTCCAACAATTAGAAAGGAGTTAAAAGATAATAATATAACTCAAAGGTGAGTAACATAATGTTTTAACTTAGCTAATGATTGATTTGATTTGGGGTGTTAACTTACCTTTTTTTTTTACATATTTATCCAAGTGGCTATCAACAATTTGAAGTAAGATTTGGTAACGATGCATTTGCTGTGGATCTAATCAGAAGGATATGGAAATGTAGAAGTTAACAATTGAGAGGTATCCCATGCTTGCATGGCTTGGCTGCAATTGCATACCTGAATCATAATGCAGAGTCGTATGTGGCACCTGGTTTTAGCAAACAAAGTTTCCTTTCAAGCTACACTTACAATGTCCACCCTTTAAATGGTAGTCAAATGTGGCCGAAAACAATTTATCAGGAGCCTTTACCTCTAAAAAAAAAAGACTACCAGACAGACCAAAAGTTAAATGAACAAAGGATAAGTCGGAATTAGAAGGTACTGGTAAAAGGGCGCATACAATATCACGTGTAAAAGGGTTGCAAGAGAGTAGTACTTGTAGAGGCATTGGACACAAGAAATCAAGTTGTCCAGGAAAAGGTAAAAATGAATTTATTTAGTGTAGTTCTATGTAATTGGAAACTAATACTAGTTTGTTTTCTCAAGAAGGGGAATTACAGGTGGAAGGGGAAGTACAAGTGGAAGTGGAAATGGACATGTACCCGTACAAGAACCTATACAAGAACCCGTTCAAGAACATGTACAAGAACCTGTTGAAGCTCCTACTCAAGCTCCTGTTGAAGATCCTGTTTAAAATCCTGTTCAAGCTCCTGTTCAAGTTCTTGTTCAAGCTCATGTTCAAGATCTTGTTCAAGCTCCTGTTGAAGCTCATATAGCTTCAAGAATTGGAAAGATGCATGTGAGAAAGAGGAAAGTTTCAGAACGTATAATCGAGATTGGTCTAAGTAAGAAAGTTGTCCCCAAATGAGGGATTGGTTGTAGTCAAAACAAGCCAGCAACTTTAGAATGATGTGCTTGTTTACTAGTATTATCTTTTGTCATCTAACACAAACTTTTAGTCTTTGCATGGAATTGGTAACAAACCTGAAATCTTTTGTAATGTAACTATGCTACATTCCTACTGAATGATGTAATGCTATTATGATACTACTTAAAGGGTATTTTGGTCATAACCTGCTTCAAGGTTATGTTGATTAATGTGTTAAGGGTATTTTGTAGTACAACTGTTTCTATTAATGTGCATCTTACTTTGAAATCTGTTTCTATGAAATTTGTTTTACCAAAACTACAAATCCAAGGGTAAATTGGTCAAAATAATGTATACTTTATCATCCTACTTTGAAATCTGTTTTACCAAAACTACAAATCCAAGGGTAAATTGGTCAAAATAATTTTTATTTTATCATCCTACTTTGAATTCTATTTCTATGAAATTTGTTTTACCAAAACCGCAAATCCAAGGGTAAATTGGTCAAAATAATTTCTATTTTATCATCCTACTTTGAAATATGTTTTACCAAAATTGCAAATCTATGACATCCCCAAATTTGTCGGCCAGAAAAGACCGAGTTAATTTATGCTTTTTAAAATAAAATCAGAGAAATCTTTTTAAAAGATGTTGCGGAATTTGTTCCCAAAACAAAACATGATAAAAGTTTATCAAAACCTTCTTTAAGAAATGTATAATTTCATTTCATATCAAAACATCAGGATGTCATGTTCCGATACAGATCAAAAGCATAAACAAGACATTATAAGCCTTTCAACAGTTATTTACAACTACTGGCCTATAATCCAAAAATCTCTCGTCGTCCTCCGACTATGCTCGGGGTCCACTACCTGTAACATAAAAAGCTTAGTGGGTCGGGCTTGGGAGCCTGGTGAGCATATAGGGTTTTCAACCCACAATAATAATATACTTATTAAGTTCACCAATCAACAATAACCCTGATTACCCATTGTCGTTGTCCTCACTTTACGTCCCTAAACACCTATCACAAGGGACCTACCCTAAGGATTATCATCGGGATGGACACTACTACTAAGGGGTTTCCTCAGCCATACATGTCCTAAAGGCAACCATGAGGGGATAGAGTACGCCAATGAACATTTAATTCATCAACACCTACAAGTTGCGAATCTGCTAGTGTTCCACTGGACTGTCTAGAAAAGTCTGTGGTCGTCATCTATACTCCGCTAGATGACTACAACAACAACAACAACATCGAGGCCTCTCACCATTTTAACACATATCAACTATTTCATCTACCCATGTTCTACCTAACATATTTTGTAGATAAAAAGCATATACAGTTTAAAACTTGTATAAAACATCAATTCATCAGTCACCTCAAATAAACAATTAACATATTTACACATAACACGTATTTCAAGGTAAATACTTTATATCTATGTGTAAATTGAAAGTAACTACACACTCACATGTTTTGATGAAAATCGGGCAGCAATTCGTTTCCTAAAATGATCGTTTCTAATAAAACCAGGAATTTTATTGAGAAACCGGGCTTTGTAAAAGTTGGGCTTCGAAACCGAAAAGATAAATTTTTCGGGCTTCTCGGGCACTTCGTGGAGTATTCCGGGGTTTACAATCGATACCGGGGCTTCGCGGAAGGTTAAGGTGAAGAAAATATGAAGACAGGGGCTAAATATGGCAATTTCTTAAAAATATCCGAGAAGGCTCGTAGCCTTCTATTTATAGGGGGAAGCTTCTGATCGGACGGCTGAGAAGTCTCCAGGTGGCGAAGATCCGAAGGCTCGCAGGGGAGGGCTCGCACGTGGGCTGCGCATGGCTCGCACATGGGTCGCACCTGCGAGGGGCTCGTTGGCAACTTCTAAGTGGACCGGAGTCTAGGTCCGAGGTTCGGACCCGAAGCAGGAGGGAAGGGAGACAGCTGGTGCGAAGGTCGGACACGCGGCAGGCATTGCGAGGCTCGAAATAGGCTGCACACGCGTCGCTCCTCGGATGTGCCACGACTTTGGATGACTCAGCAACTCGGTGACTCAGCAGGATACGTGTCACATTCTAAGCGAGGGTGACGTGGCAAAGTGTGACTATGCGAATTTTCTCGATTTTCGCGCCAAAACTTCTAAAATCCATAACTTTCGCATACGAGCTCCGTTTTTTACGTTCTTTATATGCACGCATAGCTAAAATTACGCTCTACAACTTCCGTTTAGACTTAGTCGGCTAATTTTGATTTAATTTTTTTATTATTATTTTTAACAGACCGGGACAGGAAATCCGTTAAAAATTAATAACTTCTTCATCCGACGTCCGTTTTCGTCAGAGTTTTTACCGTTGTGCTACAAATGACGAGACCTTCAATTCTCGTTTAGGTTGTGTCGGCTAAAAACCGCTCGATCTAAAATTCGAGTTTTTAGCTGTCTACTGCTAAGCTGAAACTTCGAAAAACCACAACTTCCTCATACGAAGTCAGATTTGGGCGTTCTTTTTATCGAACTTCTCGGTTTAACGAATACTACGACTTTCGTTTAGATTACTAAGGCTAAAAAGTAGTTTATCAAAAACTCACTTTTTATGACATTCAGCGCCGTGCCGGTTTTGTCGCGAAACTTCGACATGTCATAACTTCTTCGTTATAACTCGGATTTTGGTATTCTTTATATCCCCGAAATCCTTGTTTCGACCACTACAACTTTATGTAAAGATATTGGGATTGTATCACACTTTAATTTTGACGCTTAATTAATTAAGCCCTAATAATTAAGCATAAAACACATAATATTCACATAATTTCTTTTCATTTCTTCAAAATGAGTTATAAAGGTTAACATAGACTATCAAATCAATATAAATGCCTATGGTAGAAACACGAGTGTTACAAAATCCAAAGGTAAATTGGTCAAAATAATTCTATTTTATCATCTTACTGTGAAATCTGTTTCTATGAAATTTGTTTTACCAAAACTGCAAATCTAAGGGTAAATTGATCAAAACAATTTCTATTTTATCATCCTACTTTGATTCTACTTTAGCATCCTACTTTGAAATCTGTTTCTTATCAAAATAATATAACAAATCAGACACCATTCATATCAAAATAAGTGTTACAAAGTACACTACATCTTAATACAACTTTAAAATATTAGAAATACCATTTCACCATCTAACAGATTACAACCAACACAACCTTAGCATTAATCTCTTCTTGATGATTACAATTACTACTTCAAAAGACTAAATAAACACATCATAATGAAAACAACCAACAAACACTTAATAGTAAATTGTTTATTCTTTACTTCTCCTAACTCTTTTCTAAGGCTCAAAATGTCACGTTGCATAACTTCAAGTATTTTATCAGGTTCTACCCATTCCCAAAAACCACACCTTTCTTCAGCTTTCTACATAAACCAATAACATAAACAAGAGGATCAAGGAGTGAAATAACCAATACAACAACAAATATGAACCAAAATCTAAAAATCAAAAAAATGGCATACCGGGTATATCATAAACTTTATTCCAGGGTTGTTTTCCGTCCTTGATGTGCGGATTCGAGATGGAAGGCCACAGTAGCAAGGGGTGAATCCAAGCCTTAGAGGTGAGGGGGAGAATGCTGAAGAAGTCGTCGACGTTTTAGGGCACCAATCTTTTCCTAAGGTAAAAATCATAACAATTGGGTTAAATAAAGGATGAGTAGAGGGTGAATAAGCCAAATCAGCAAAAACCTACGATCATCGATCATATTACCTTAATATGTACAGGTCAAACAAGTTCAATTGGCAAATATATATGAAAAAAACATTGTTACCTTAATGTGTACAAACCCTAAACTATGTTACCTTTCTATGTCATTAACCCTACATATTAATTGCATTACAATCTCTCGAATATGACGTTTCAAATCTAAAAAGTTCTCAGCTTTTATTCATATTGTGTAATTTATGAAATACTTTAGTTTGCTTTAACCATTTGTTTGAAGTCGAGTCGACCTGACAATATTTTTTTTAACATGTAGTTTATTGTTTATAATTCACTTTAGGTTATAACTTCATATTTTTTTTGTTACATATTCATTGTGTTACAATCCATAAAAAACGAGGTATCAAAGCTGAAATGTTTTTAGCTTTAATGCATTTTGTGTAATTTGTGAAATACTTTAAAATGTCATAAACTATTCGTTCTGAAATCAGATTCACATGATATTTTTTTTCAAATATGTAGGTTATTTGTTTGTATTTTATTTTGGGCTATAATTTAACATTTTCTTGGGTTATATATATATATATATATATATATATATATATATATATATATATATATATATATATATATATATAGGGAAATGGACTTAACAAGGTAATTAACTTTTCAGTTTGTTCACATCTGGGTAACTATCTTTTTTTTGTACACATCTAGGTAACGAACTTTTTGGAAGTGTTCACATATGACCATTATGACCGGCTGTAGCAGGTTATATCCGGTCATAACCAGTCATAATGGTCATATGTGAACATTTTCAAAAAGTTCGTTACCTAGATGTGTACAAAAAAAGATAGTTACCCAGATGTGAACAAACCGAAAAGGTAACAGTAAAATACACGAATGATCTCTGTAGTTTGGGTAATTTGTGTGTTTCGTCCATAACTTATTTTTTAAACTTAGATGATCCCTACTATTTATTTTTGTTGTGCATTTGGTCCCTGTCCTACCTCAAAAGACTATTGTGCCCTTTTTATTTTTTTTTCTTATTTATGTATTTATTTTTTATATATTAAAAAAAATTAATAGACCTCATATATCTGCATCACTTCACCCTAAATCTGAAACCACATTTGAGAAATTTAAATTGGGTTCCACAATAATCTTTTGAGGTAGCACAAGGACCAAATACACAACAAAAATAAATAGTAAGGATCATCTAAGTTAAAAAATAAGTTATGGACCAAACGCACAAATTACCCAAACTACAGGGACCATTCACGTATTTTACTGTTACCTTTTCGGTTTGTTCACATCTGGGTAACTATCTTTTTTTGAACGCATCTAGGTAACGAACTTTTTAGAAGTGTTCACATATGACCATTATGACCAGATATAACCTGCTACAGCCGGTCATAATGGTCATATGTGAACACTTACAAAAAGTTTGTTACCTAAATGTGTACAAAAAAAAGATAGTTACCCAGATGTGAACAAACCGAAAAGTTAATTACCTTATTAATTCCATTTCCCTATATATATATATATATATATATATATATATATATATATATATATATATATATATATATATATATATATATATATATATATATATATATATATATATATATATATATATATATATATATATATAGTTACAATCTCCCGAATACTTGGTATGAGAGTTGAAAGGTATTTATTTAGAAAGTAATGTATTTATTGGTTGATTTGGTTTGGAGAAATACTTTTGTAAATAAATTATGTATTCTTTTTATAAAAACAAATAAAAGCTCGTTAAAAACATTGAAGACGACAACTCAAATAAATCATCTAAACTTGTAAATGTCAAGAAACTTAGATAACTCATCTAAATCATTGTGGGTTGTACCGGTCTAACATATATGATTATTTTCATCTAATTTTTAAAAAACCCCACTATATTATTTTGGTGGGTTAAACTTTATATATGTTATGAAATTGATTAATTTAGGGTTTTGATTCCGTTAAACCTAAAGAACCACAAATACTAAGATCGACGACTCTAAAGGTTTACTTTAAAATAAATTAGATAAGAAGATTTTTAAAATTTTAGGGGTTCTGACACACTAAAAATATAATATAGCGTTTTTTAATGGTTAGATGGTAATATGTTAGGTATTTCTAAGTGATTCGAGATCAACTTCACATCACTAAGGTTAAGAAAAATTTTAAATTAGACTTTTAGATAAATATAGGGGTTTTATATAACTAAAAATATAATATGTTTTTTTAAGAAAAAAACTATATGAAATTTTTAAAAATGACAAAAAAATAATAATAATAATACAAGACAAATTTGTAATTTTACAAAATTAACAATTTTATTGTTAGTTGGGATGAGCTTCTAGACTAAACCGATTTGTAATCGGAACTGGTTTAATAGAATCAAGTGCACTGGAATCAAATTGATTAGCCTACACCATTGTCGGTGTTGTGCTAATTTCTGTGTCGGTTTTTTGGTTGTTTACCGAGTTGGAACCAAATCGGTTTACTCAGTTGGAAGCAGACACAACTTGTTATGTATTAGTACAACTTGATGAATCTATGGTTTGATTTGTTTAGCTTTGATACTTTGATTTTCGAGGCATCAAATTCGATAAATATGTAACTTAACTTGGTGTTTATGTATTTTAAAATAAAGTACTAGATATTGAAAAAGACCTATGTCGTTCAAAATTCAAACGAAAGAGTTATGCAAATTTAAAACTATTTGACAAATTATAACTCTATGCAAAAACAAAAATTATTTCAAATTTGATTTTTGTGTTTCAAGGCATGTAACTCAATTAAGGTGTAACAATGTATTAATGTATTTATATAATTTAAAATAAGTAGAAACATCAATCAACATGTTGAAAAAAAGTATCACGAATAATACGAATTTGGGCAACGGGATAAAATGTGTAATTTTTAGGATAATTTATGAAGGACATTTTGGTAATTGCACCATACGATTCCCACTGCTACACTGTTTCGTGCTTCAACAAACGATCAGTCAAAAAGTCAAAAATCCGTATTGCTTTTGGATAAAATCAAAAGAAATCGTCACATCACCCGCCTCCGTTTTCACTCTCTCTTCTACGTGCCACGATCTTATTCGTCAATCCCATCTCTTCAGGATTGCCAAGCACCCCACTCATGTTTTTCTCACAACAAAACTCCAAAATTTGTGATCATTTCCCACTGAAAAGTGATCATTTTGGGGTTCCCCAAATGGTTCATCTTTTCGATACATTCAATTTGATCGATAAACCCTTCTCTCCTCCCTTTTTTTCAGTTTTCAGTTTTCAGTTTCACCCTGTATTGTGGACCTCAATTCTGCATGATGCTAGAGGAAGAAGTAGCAATGGCGGAGCCTTGTGCGAATAATGGTGGTGGTGAGTTTTCTTCTTCTTTTCAACTGCGTAATGGCGTAGGAGGATATTGCAGTGAAGAAGAACTCGCCGTACTTCCTCGCCACACTAAGGTCGTCGTCACCGGAAACAACCGTACAAAGTCCGTGCTCGTTGGCTTACAGGGTGTTGTGAAGAAGGCTGTGGGTCTCGGAGGGTGGCATTGGCTGGTATTTTCATTACCTCGTTAATTTCCCAACATTTAATTCATACAATCGATCCAATTTTGGGTTATTTCTACCTCTAATTTATCGACTATACAATGCAGTATTGTTAAATTAGGCTTTCTTTTATGCACTTACAATTGATAATTCTCTAATTGAATGATAGAACAAAATTCCCTGTTTGATCTGTCTGAGTAAATATCATTATCATTATCATTATCTCTTGATTAATGTTCATCATCGGATTGATTTACCGAAACCCATGTTTCATTTGAGCCATATCTATCAACGGATTGTAGGTTCTAACGAATGGAATCGAGGTAAAACTACAAAGAAATGCGTTGAGCGTGATTGAACCTCCTACTGGTAATGAGAACGACGACGACCTCGAGTTCGGAAATCTGCAGTGGAATGTCTCCGATCTTGGTTAGTGAATAGTTATATGCTTTCTTAGCTTTATGTTCCCAATTTAATGGCGTTTATCTAGCAAATCAACAAGTTTTATTTCCCTTACTAAATGATTTCGCTTCTTAATATTACATTTTACAGCCTTTGATGACGCCCGAAAGTCTCATAGATCAAGGCATCGTGCACATAAGTCAATAAGTTCGGCTCATAAGACCATCAATCGATCTCTCTCGTGTGATTCACAAATTAAGAGCCCTGTTTCAACTCATGGGTCCTTGGTATGCAAACATTATCAAGCTTTCTAGGGCTAATTATGATTAATTGATTATGAAGGATTAAAAGGGTATTTTTGTCCAAATTTGTTCCACATTCTCAAGTGGGACAAATAATTACAAATTTTTGTACTCAAATACAGTACAACTTGTTTGGTGTTTAGTCTATATTATAATTTTTTTGTGGATATGTATTGTTTCTAGAAGGTTGATCTTGGGAAACTAGAGATGGGGGCATTAAGGAGATATTGGGAACACTTCAACCTTGTAAGTATTGTATATTTATATCAAAAGTGTTTGATAATTTGTTAAGGGTTATTTATAAAAAATGGTTTCATGTAAAACATTGTTGTTTTTCAGATGGATGCAAGCCCAAATTTATCTAAGGATGAGCTTGTTGGTGTTGTTCAAAGGCATTTCATGTCTCAGGTAACTATCTCAGGCTAATGTATGTCAAACACAATATAAGACGATTGGGGGCAAAAGTAACATCAATTTTTTTTGGTGTAGAAATTGGATGAGTTGCAGGTGATTGTGGGGTTTGCACAAGCTTCAAGGAAGCTGAAGATGATGTGTGAATGATTGAGAATGTTTGGAAATTTGGTAGTGGGGTTTACTAACGGATATGAGATACTTGTAAAGTTAATTGTAAGATGGTTTATTTGGAGGAGGGTTAACTTAGATTAGGACTTTTGTAGCAGTTGTAAATATATGTAGTAACTCTTTAAAATATTGACTAGATGAGACGCCACTAATTCTAATGCATTTCGTTGGTTAATCTCTACGGGTATTCAAAAATATCCAAATTCGAAGTACCTAAAATTTCAAATACCTAATTTAGTTATTAATTTGGAAGATTTAGCGAAGATAGAAAGACAGATTTAGCTTTAGGATATTTGGTAGATATTTTTAACTTAAAAGGTTATTGTTACTGTAATCTAACAAAGTTCCGTATAATAGTTTAAATGGCCGATCGTTACTATTTTTGCATTTTAAGGGCATAAACTTGTTATTTCTTGTTTTAAAAGGATATTCTTGGAAAAATGAAGGGAATGGTCGCTCGTTGTTATTTTTGCATTTTAAGGGCATAAACTTGTTATTTCTTGTTTTAAAAGGATATTCTTGGAAAAATGAAGGGGTCATCCTGATGACCCCATCCTACCTAGCAATTTTTTATTTCCACCTCATATCATCCTACCTAGCAATTTTTTATTTCCACCTCATATCATCCTACCTAGCAATTTTTTATTTCCACCTCATATCCAAATAGAGTGATTTAGTCCATAGCAATTTTTTATTTCCACCTCATATTCAAATAGAGTGATTTAGTCCATGTTATTGCCACGTGTGCATACGAGTTAATGAGAGATTGTGTACGTTTAAACCCCTTAACTGTCCATTTCAAAAACTTTCTTCTTTAACTTCCCTGCATCGAAATTTATTGTTGATCTGTTCTTCGGTCCTATCCTTTTCTTCAAGTGTTAGTCACTCAAATCGGGGAACTTTATTGTTGCTATGGCCGTTTTCATGAAGATTGATCTACATTTTGCTGGAATTTTTACCAGGTACCCCTTTATTACTTACGCAGATGGAGCAGAGCAAATGTTTGATGATGTTGATTTTGCTGGAATGGACAAGAAGAAATTTGTCGAGTTCCTTGAAAGATTCACATGTGAGATATGTGTGAATATGTACTTTTGCATTTCCTGATATTGTTTTTCCAGATGGATTAAGGTTAATCGCGAATGACATGGATTACATGGAACTAATCGAAGTAGAGTATGCTTCTGATTGTGTAATCGATGTATATATGAACCATCTTGGTGTTAATGTACATCAATGGATTCTTGAAGAGCAAGCAGAAGTTGACAGTTCTTTAGACCAATTATCTGGTGCAAATGAAGATCATGAAGAAGTTCACAGTCGTATGGATATGGATGATGGAATCGACATACAAGATTTACATGGTGGTATGGATGATATCCTAGGTCCAAACGAGGATTTGCAAGGTAAGCAAGATGATGACATTCACATGGAAGTGGACAATGAACCTGATGAGTGCATTCCTATGAACAAGACACACGATGATGAGTTTCTGAGTAAGTTGTGCCCAAAGGATCAAGTCACCACCCACAGTCCACCTCGTGAAGATACATATGATCCACCACTAGAAGATGAGGTAATTTCTACTGACCAGACTATCTACAATGAGAATGTTCATTGGAAAAAACAAAAACATGTATTAGGTATAAGATTTGTGAGTCCTAAACAACTGAAACATATGATGTGTAACTATGTTGTAGCAAATGGTTATCAGTTATGTTACAAAAAAAAATGATAGTCGGAGACTATTAGTGAAATGTTGTTCTGGGCAATGCAAGTTTAGGATGTGGGCTTCTTGGATGAGTGAGGAAAAGTATTTCCAGATAAAGAGTCTCATAAATGAGCATAATTGTGCAAAAACTTCAAGTTAGGTTTAATTGTGAATTATTCATGGATAGGTACCCATTACACAACACAATTCTTACAGAAACAAAAGGTTAGTGTGAGGCTACTTAAGGATGAGTTTAAAGAGAAATTTGGTATAGATGTGAGTATGGGACAATGTAGAAGAGCAAAGAAGTATGCAATTGAATTGATTGAAGGAACACTAGTGGAGCACTATGCAAAGTTGTGGTCATATGGTGAGGAGATTAGAAGATCAAATCCAGGATCAACAGTCAAAATTGATGTCAATTCTATGCTAGATGGTAAGAATTATTTTAGCAAACTTTACTTGTGTTTTGATGGGCTTAAGCAAGGATGGAGAGGGAGTTGTAGAAAGGTTATAAATTTAGAAGGATGTTTCTTAAAGGGCTTATGTAGTGGAGAGCTAATATGTGTTGTAGGAAGAGATGCCAATAATCACATATTTCCAATTGCATGGGCAATTATCTGTGTAGAGAACAAAGATATTTGGAAATGGTTTTTAGAAAACCTTAGAGATGACCTTCAACTGGATAATGGTTTTGGTATAACATTAATGTCAGATCAACATAAGGTAAGTTGTTTTACTTCCTAATTTAATAAGTTCTAGTCTCATTTTATATAACATGTTATCATTGTTGCACAGGGGCTGTTAGAGGTTGTGACGGAAATATTGCCTACTGCTGAACATAGGCAGTGTGCAAGGCATATTGTTGCCAACTTCAAGAAAAGATTCAGTGGTGTGCATTATGAAACCATGTTTTGGAAGGTAAGCAAGGCATCCACTGAGCCTTTATTCAATGCTGCCATGAAGGAGATTGAAGTGCTTAACCCTGCAGCCTTTGCTTATCTTATGGAAACAAACCCCAAATCTTGGAGTAGAGCATTTTTTCAAGAGGGAAATATGTGTGATGCAGTGGAGAATGGCTTATCTGAGAGCTTCAACAATGTGATAAGGGATACTAGGAAAAAGCCAATCATCACCATGTTAGAGGAGATTAGATTGTATGTTATGGAGAGAAAATACAATTTAAAGATTAAAGGTAGTTCGTGGCTTGATTACAATCCTTGCCCAACAATTACACTCCTACTGAAAAAAGTAAAAAAAGCTCAAAGGTACTTTCTAATCTTTAAACTCACAATTGTATGTAATTACTTTTGTTATGTCTACATTAGGTATTGTCAGGTTTTACCAAGTGGTCTAAACCAATTTGAAACAAGAAACATGGTTGAGTCCTATGCTGTTGACCTGGACAAGAAGACTTGCACTTGTAGAGTGTGGCAACTTAATGGGTATGGATGTGTGCATTCAGTTGCAACTATATCATTTCTCAATAGAGATGTTGGTGGTTATGTTGATACAATGTTCTATTGAGCAGTCTATAAGAACACCTATAAGTATCTAATTTAGGGGATGAATGGTAGCAATATGTGCCCACCTACTAACTTCATACCACCTCTTCCACCAATGAAGAGAAGAATGCCAGGTAGACCAAAGGTTAACAGAAGAAGAGATGCATCAGAGAAGCTACCAAGGCACACTGTGTCTAAGGCAGGGAAAAAAATATCATGCAATGTGTTTAAAAATGTGGGGCATAACAAGGTCACATGTCCTCAAGCTGAAAGACCTCAAGTGCAAAAACTTGAAGTTGGTAGGAAGCCCAAACTAAATGTTAAAAAAAGGAAAACAGGTGTCAATGAAAAAGGTGAAGGAGAAGGAGGTGTTAATGAAGGGCAAAAGGGTCAAGGAGCAAAATCAGTGCATGAAGGGCAAAAGGGTCAAGGAGTAGAAGGTGTTGCTGTTGGAAGGAGATGTAAAAGAAAGAAATTAGAGAGAATCATAAAGATGAAACTTGCTAAGAGGGTGAAGGGCAAAGATGGGAAAGGAGATACCAGTGCAAACCCATTGGAGCTTAATGATTAGGATTTTATTTCGTTTAAGTTGTTATCTTTTAACTTGGTTGTGTTTGGTTGGATTTAAGTGTTAAGTTTGGAATTGGGTTGTAGTAGGTTATTAAGTTTGGAATTGGACAAGTTGTTATGTTTTAACTTGGTTGTGTGGTAACTGACTTTGTTTAATTTGCTTGTTCATATTTCGTGCATACAAAACACATCAAAGCTAAAAGATAACAACTTAAATGAAATAAAATACATTACAAGTTACATAACAACTTAAACGAAATAAAGTATATTACAAGTTTCAAAACACATCAAACTGCATTACAAGTTACATAGCAAGTGGTCCAATTGACCTTCATTACAACTTGTACATGATTAAACAAAAAAAAAATACCCAACTACATATTAGGTAAAACCTTCAACTTAAAGACCTCAGCTTGAAGCTTTTTGTTCGACTTAAACAACCCATTTATCATCACACCTTCATTGTTGCACTACATTTCATCAACCCAAACTATAAAACCTAAACGAGCATCCTAATTCCAACTATTTGCTTGAATTAATACATCTTAATAAAAGCAGGGTTAACATCAGAATTTGAATAAATGGTAAATTACCTTTTTCGGGCATGCATAAAAGGGCCTTCCTGGGTTATTGGTAGTACGAGATGTTCTTATTATAACCTCAGCTCCACATCCACATTCGATGTTCTTCATTCAGTACCTTCAAAGTGGAGATTATTTGAAGAAGAAAACAATGTGCTAGAATGAAACTACTTGGTATATATGAAAGGGTAGTACGTGTAAAAGACTATATTACCCCCATTGTGCAAGGCAAGTGGGGTCCCTAACATCCCCACTTTTTCCTTCTTCCTAATTCTATTACACTTTCAACGGATTATTCAATGAAAATTAACAACTAATTAAGATAAAAAACAATCAACAAAGAACATCACCTAACTTTACAAAATGCCTATTATTTAGATAGGTCTTTCATTAATCAATGGATTTCACTTACAAAATGCTTGTCATTTAGAGAGGTCTTTTACATATTTCAGCAAAAAAAACACAAAGACCAAAAAAAAAACACAAACACTACATACTAATAACCTTCTTAACCATGAATCGCCTTAGCTGCAGATCAACCCATCACCCAAGCTTAACATGGAAATGGAGCACAACCACCAGCAACAAAAGCATCCCCACCATCATGCCACCCATAGCAACACCAAAGACTTTAAACTTCTGATCATGGTCATCCAGCTTGTGCTGGAGACTGATGTGGTCGATCCTGCAAACTATATACTCCTGTCCAAGCTGCTCCTTCAACCTTTTCATTTCAGTTTGGTTTTCTGTAATCTTCGGACCACAATCACAGAAGATTGAGTGGAGCACATTGTAGTTGATGTCTTCACCAGAATTTAAAGAGTCGGGTGAAGGTGGTGGAGCCGACATTGTTGCTTTTTAAGGTTCTTCCAGAGGATTATTTGCCCGAATATGGTAAACAAGTTTAAGATTTGTTTTACTTCAAACCCCACATGCGTATGTCCCCTTATTTGTAACACCCCAAAAATACAGGCCAAAAATTTCATTTTTCAATACGTTATTATAAAACCAACAGTATAATAAAACATCCATAATATCAAGTCATGTCAAAACCAAAGTAGAAATAATCAAAACATGTTATCGTAAAACAATTTCAGAGAGTAATCCCAAAGATCTCATGTGCGGAAAACCATAGTGTGATGCGTTGCGATCAAGCTGACTTCTTTCCTTTAAAATCGAGTACCTGAAACCAAAACTGTAAACCGTAAGCACGAAGCTTAGTGAGTTCCCCCATCATACCACATACCTTACAATCACAAAGCATACATCTTGTCGGGCAGTTTTTGGGTGCCCAACCTACCCGGTACGGCCATTCTGGGGTGCCGACCTACTCGTGTCAAGCCATTCTGGGGTGCTGACCTACCCGTGTTAAGCCGTTCTGGGGTGCTGACCTACCCTTCGGTCCTAACAATCAAACCTCGAGGACTATTCCCGTACTGCTACTATCACATATATCATAACATAAACATACTGTCAGACGTATCTGGGGTGTCCGACCTACCCTTCAGTCCTAACAATCGAACTTGGGGACTATTCCCCTCCTACTACCACTATCACATATAACATATCATGCCAGCATATAAACATATCATAACATACTGTCAGACATATCTAGGGTGTCCGACCTACCCTTCGGTCCTAACAACCGAACTTGGGGACTATTCTCCCCCTACTACCACCATCACATATAACATATCTGATGGGTTTAGGCCATAAGAACATCCTATGTGCTCATGCAAACCCTAATGCTTGGATCTAGGTTTCTCTATTGTACATGCATTCATCCAAGGCTTTAAACCCTAGATCTAGCATATGATAATCGATATTAATATATAAATTAGGGTTTAGATCATACCTTGATTGTTATGTAGTAATAACAATCTCAAATACTCCTTGTAGTTGGCTTTAGAAAGCTTAGAGTCACAAGTGTCACTCCTCTAATGGCTCACAAACACCAAGAGCAAGAGGATGAAGAAGGAGAAGAGAGGTGGCACCCAAAAATGTGTAGAAAACCTAAGGAATCAGTTTGCCACGTTTTTGGTGCCCTAGGGGTCCTTAAATAGTGAGGCTATTAGGGTTATCTAACAAGGAAACCCTAATTTGACTGCTTAGGCCCCAAACAACCCATGGACTCCCTCCTTAGATGCCTTGGACGATTTCTAATGGGTTTCCCCATAGAATTCGTCCACTCCATCCTCTATGGAGTCCATTAGCCCAATATTCAACTATTAAACAATTGACAGTTCTAGTCCCCTTATTTTAATTAATGTCTTTTGGCCACAAAATTATTTCTTAATTAATTATTGACTAATATTAATTAAACAATATGATTTCTCCTTTAATATATTATTCTTGTAATATATTAATAAATCATAATTAATCCTCGCTCTCTCTCTCTCTCCATAATTCATCCTATCAAGTTGCTTTGGTGAAGGCAACCCAAAAGGACCATGCACCATCGGGTCAAGTACATACCAAAATAGTTATGGACTTAGACACTAATCCAACAATATCATGCCAACATATAACATATCAGGTGGTAGCAAACCTAGATGAATATCACAAAGACAATCATCTAACATACAACTCCTACTGGTGGGCCAACATTGTGGCCGTAGACCCACCGCTACTGGAAGGTAACTCACCTCACACTGCTGAAGTCCCGTAGACACAATCCCACACCGCTAAAGTCCTGCAGGCTCAACCCCAGCTGTTGGATGACAGATTCTCGAACTGTCAACACCAAAACAACACCAAATTAATAATTGGGTCCCAACACATAACCATAATACATACTTGGATAATTACTACATTACCCCAGGATTGGCTTATTTAAGCCCAAGGCCCAATCCGTAGGCCCAAAGCCAACTAGGAATCAAAGCCCAATATATGGCCCAATTTTCCAAATTGGGCCCAAGCCTATACATGGTCTTATTTTGAGGCCCAACATCATATAGTCGTTAAGGCCTAAACTATGGCCCATCTATGGCCCAATTTTCCAAATTGGGCCCAACTCCTCATATAGGCCTTACCTCAAAGCCCATTAATTATTCTAGTCCATTTGCTTGATCTTGGATGGCCCATTGATACTCAATTATCAAGGCCTACTAAAAAGGCCCAACTTAAGGCCCAAGTGAAATTAGGGTTTTACGTAAAATGATGATTAGGGTTAAGTTTCCTACTTAACCCATTAATGACTTAATCCACTAAGGACTTAATCCATTAAGTCCAATATTGCTTAAATTAATTTCTGCAAATGATTATTATTTAATATCTCCAGTTATTAAATAATTCCCGCGTGTCCCGATTAATTCCTAAAATTAGGGTTTTATTGGCATTAGGGTTTTTCCAATTCAAATATTAGCCCATTTATTAATTTGTTGGGCTTTTAGGTCAATTAGGGATTTATTGGGTCAATTAGAGTCCATTAGACACATTAGGGTTTTCATTAAGCCTATTAGGCTCCATTGGGCCCATTAGGGCTTACAAGGCCCATTAGGGTTTCAAGCACCCCAAACGAATCGATCACAACGAGGCAAAACACACCGCCACCCGACATGGCGGTCGGTGGCGGAAGCCACCACCCTAAGGTGGTGGCTTTCAATTTCTTTTCATTATGCTTTAGCTAATTACACTTTACAATGCCTTAACCAAAAATAAACGCACACTAACTACATTAAACACACACAATGGTGGTTCATGGCGGCAGCCACCACCTCGCAGTGGTGGTTATGTTCTTGGGCCAACACAACACCAAAAACACTCCAAACATCAATCCAAACGCACCCGAAAGCCCAAAGCCACCCGAGATGGTGGCTAACAGTGGCAGAGGGGCGACATCAGACGGCAGAATGGCGGCAGCAGGTGGTGGTGATGAGTTTTCTTCATTTTTTCCTGTCCAAATATCCATACAACATTAAATTCACGAACTATACCCACACACACACCAACTCACACACACAGCCACCTCCTCTCGGTGGCTGGTGGCGGCAGGAAGGGATGCTATGGCGGCAGCCATGGTGGGTTTTTCTCGGGTTTCTATGGCCAAACAAGCACCCACAACCACCTCGTGGTTCTAACAACAACTTAATCTCTTCCAGGTATGAGACAAATAGCTCCCAACCACTAACTAGGTGGCTGAGGAGGCTGGAATCAAGCAAAATGTCGACCATGGTGCTTCCGGCGGCAACAACGACTCACATGGCATCGAACCACTCGAGGGAAACGAAAATACGAGGCGAGGTTGATATTACCGGGGGATTATGGTTTCTCGCAACCATCTCTTCATCGTTCACGACTCCAACTCCTATCCCGATCGTCCTCTTGGTCGTTCACGGTGTCGCCGACAGCAGAGTTGTGGTGGTCGGCTCGGGCTCGCAACCCCTTGGCTTCGCCGACAAGGAGACCGACGACGGCTGGAAGGTCTCCTCATGGTGGCGGCTAGCGATACATTAGGTTTAGGGTTAAGATGTTGCCACAGGAGGAAATGAGGCATCGAGTTTTAAGTCCCGCTTCATTCAAAACTCATGCATGATTAACACATTTGGTCCCTCCCCACAACATTTGTTTTCAATTTAACTCCAAAAGTTACCCTTTATCCCTCCCTTCCATAATTCCTTTCATAATTAACCCTAATAATTACCAAGTAGCCCTCAACATTTCAATATCTTTTCAATTAAGTCCCAATCTTACCAAACAACCCCTGAATTCTAAAAATCTTCATCAACTAAGTCCCAAAAATACACTTTAGCCCCCAAATAATCCAATTTATGACATTCGGCTTCCCAAAACCAACAACCCACTAAATAATATCGATTCAGAGCGACTATTCGTTCATCAATTTATTTATCTATTTATTATTAATAAACATGATGTTACATTATAATTCGAGACTTGTGCCTGGGACTCAATCGAATCGACAGTGTAAGGTTGTTGGGGTGTTGGTGGAAATTAAAGACGGTAATTACTCTTTGCATGTGTCAACTTATGTGTCATCGAGTCAACTCGGTATTGACTCAGTGGGTTACCTCATATGTATACATGGCAAGTGACGAGGCAGGTTAACCACCTTAAATGGGTAAGATGACTTTCCCAATCGGTAAATAACAAGTTTATGCCATTAAAATGCAAAAAATAGTCACGAGGGACCATTTAAACCATTATACGTAACTTTGTTGGGCTACAGTGACAATAACCCTAACTTAAATGAAATGGATTATGTAAGATTGTTTTTCGTTTTCAGTAAAAAAAATTTAGAATGTATGATTAGTTAAACTTGATTTGAGTTTTCAATTTATTTTAAAGAGAAATTAAATTGCTTCCTACTTTTTATGCCTACAAATGTTCCTACCCAATAAAATTATGACAAGTGTCATCATTCCATATTTTTTTACCTAACTCATTAAGACTATATTAGGAATATATCAAATAAAATTAAATTGAATGGTGATTTATCATAATTTTAATGGGTAGGAATAAAATGTAGGAGGTAATTTAATTTCTTTATTTTAAAATATTAAAAAAAATGTGTTTGAATGTATATTTTCTTTTAATTTTTATTATTACTTGTTTTTGTTTTTTTGCTTTTATAGTTATAAATATAGTCCAAATATTTTTATTTTACAAATTCCTTTCAATTTTATTTTTTGTAAGTTTACATTTATATATCTTATATCTTATACTATTTTATAAAATATATTAGTCATATCTTAAATTTTAAGAGGTATAAATTATAATTTTTTTTATGCAAATCAATTATGCATAAATAAATCATTAATACTTGCCAAATATTTAAAAACTTGAATTAAAGCAGGTTATTAGGAAATTCAGTTTGAAGCAAAATGAAAATTTTAAAATATTAAATACAAACCAATAAATTAATTTATATTTTTAAACTAGGCACAAATATTAATTTATATCACCAATATAAACAAACAATATAAATATTAGGTGTAAATATAAATAGTTTATTTAAAAATGGTAATTGTTTATTTTATAATAACTAATAATAAAATTAATAAATATTTCCCGTAAGAAATTATTCGCTAAAAGAGCTAATTATTGTTGCCGATTTGCATGAGCGCGCGCACGCGCACACACACACACACAATTAATAAAAACTTTTTACACACCTCTACATGACTTTCTATAATATTTCTTATACAACTTTTTAATTTTTTACAACAATTTTTAAAATCATTTTCTTAACTTTTTCTTTAACAATTTTATTTTTTAGTCTTTCATATATATATATATATATATATATATATATATATATATATATATATATATATATATATATATATATTCAAACGAAAGTATTTCAAAATGTTATAAATGATGGAAAAAACAAAAGTATTTTAAATTTTAACTGGATGGATAAAGTGAGTGTAGGTCGGTAGAGATATGGTGGATTTTGATCAAACCTGATGTAACACCGTAAATTTTCAAACAAATATTTCATTTAAAATCACATAATTCTCATAACACATTTCTAAAAAATCTCATTTATTTAATTCACAAATCGCAACCCCATAATTGTTTGATTAAAATCCAGGATCCTCAAAACATATCTCTTTCACTAGTGTGTACAATCAAGCCGATGCCTTACTGCGATCCTGAGAAAAAACCTGAAACACATAACACATAACACGGTAAGCACGAAGTTCAGCGAGTTCCCTAAAATACCACACATATCTCATTAGCAACTCGAGGCTATAACACAATAAGACCCTTCGGTCATTGTGTCTTAGTGGGACCCTCTGGTCCCATAACTCGGGTGGACCCTCCGGTCCTAACTCAGTAAGCACAGAATAATACACAACCGAAATCACATAGACATAATGCAGGATATCACAGTACTCAATATAAACACATAATACCCTCCGGTCACATAAGAATTACCACTCTATGTAAAGTATAGTGAGAAGACTCACCTCGGATGACGCAGAAGAGTTCCTAGGTTTGGGTAACATTATCATAGAGTCATGGGTTATGAGTTGGGTGCTTCATTGGGATGAGTGGTTTCAATTTCATAGCGGGCCAGACTCTCGAGTTTGAGGTGGCTCTAGTGGTGTTATTATGAAGGCGAGATGAGATTCCGGGCTCCAAGGTGGGTTCCTTATAGAGAGGTATTGTGCGTCATCGGATGTCCTAGATCTGTGTGGATCAGTTTGTTCGTATGGAAAGGACCTCGAGACGCTTGGAGTTAATGCGCAGTAGACGACAGAGGTCGAGGGTGAGATGTTTTCTATTGGATTGTAGTATTCGCTTGGGGGAAAGCAAACTTCGTGACTCGTGTGTCACAATGGGACGAGGTAGTTGTTGAGAGAAGGAAGTCAGTGAGACACTTTGGGACATGTTATGGATAACCTATGGAGGTTCAAGATTGTAGAAGTCAGAGGATATTGTTGAGTAAGCAAGATCTTTTCTTGTGTTCAAGGACAGGGTATCGAGAGTTCATTGCTCGGATACGTTATGATTGAAGCTTAGTGGATGGGTCCCTGGTGTAATGTGGTCCTTTCATTTTGGATTATGATTTGGATTGAGTAATATATCTGGTTTAAGCGATCGGAAGCCTATGTTGGGGCGTTGACTTGTTTATCAGCCACGACGAAAGGATTAGAGGGATAGTGATATATCGGGGTCTGTTATTTGAGGAGCAGATACCACGGTGATATATTGAGAGGGCAGCTAACAGGGAGGCAGACTACTAGAGTTTCCAGATTCTGGGGGAGCCAGAGGTGCTATCGTAGCGACAGTTGGGTCTGTCCTTTTCTGGGATTGGGAGTTTGGGATCGGGTATCATTGGAGGAAGATAGTTGTGTGGTATGAAGTCCTCTTGGGTAGTACTTCCGGACTTTTGGGGTTTGAGCTGTGTGATGCTAGAGAGCGATTTCAAGGGAAAAATCTAATTCAAGTGGGGGAGAATTGTAACATCCGAATTTCTAGGCATATAATTTTAATTATTTAATTTAAGAATTTCTAAAGGGACTCGACGAGTTGGCGTCTTAACTTGTCGAGCAGGCTCTCGTCTGGTGACATGGATTAATGAGTGGACTCGACGAGTCGATGAGCTGACTCGACGAGTCAGCGCTGCCGATGGAAACCCTAATTTTCTCGGGCCTGGGCCTATTTAAAGGCACTTATAGCCTCCATATCACCCTCACCAGTTTTCATTCACCCCATGAGAGGAACCCTAGCGTTTATTGTGAGCAAAAGAGGGAAGGAGGCTCATTTGAAGTCATTTCCTTAAGAGGAAGAGCAAGGTTCTTCAAGGATCAAGGAGGAGAGCTTGTGGATCTATTTCCTTTTCATCTCAAGCTTCAGATCTAGGTATTAAGCTCTTACCTTCTTTATTGATTGATTAGATTTCCATGGTGGTGAGAATTAGGGCTTGTATCACCTTTTTGATGGGGCTTTGGGTGCATCAAACCCCCTTTGTGAGCTTGTGCTATAGATCTGGGCCTTGTGATGTCTAGAGAGTCAGAAAGTGTGAAGCCATGGTTGAGCAAGCATGTAGTTTTGAAGCTAGGAAGCATTAATGGAGTTTTGATGGCATATAGAGCAATATATACCATGCATAGACACCAAGATCAGTCCTTTGCGTGACTTTTGGGGTACTAGGAGGCTAGATCTATGAGTTGGAGTTACAGATCTGACCTCAGTCGATCAAATGAGAGATCCGTTTAAGACAACTCACCGAGACTATGGGATGACTCGACGAGTCGGATCGGGTCTGACCCAGTACCCTCAACCCAGTAATAACTCATTGAGTTTGGGGTTCAACTCAACGAGCTGAGTAAACCCTAGGAAGAAATCTAAGATACAAGTAGACTCGGTGAGTCACATGGGTGCAATCGGTGAGTCTGGTCGAATTGGGTTGTTGACTCATTTTGCCTTCTATTGACTTCGTGAGTGGGTCAATTAGGAGCATGTGGGACCATGGTGGGGTAAAATGGTCTTTTACCCATCCCGAGGGTTGGGAAGATAATAAAAGGACTTAGGTGTGAATGAGTAAAAGATGAATAATGATTGAGATGCTTGTCTAATGTGTTAGGCGGAGGCTAGCTCATGATTCCGAGTGCTTGTCTATTACCTACTAGCTGCGAGGTAAGTCTTCTCACTATACATACCTAGAGTGGTAATCAGAGTTGTGTGACAGAGTATCTTATATGTTATTTGTGTATTGTGATATACTGCATTATTTCTATATGATTTATGCTATGTATTATTCAGACTTTATAGAGTTAGGACCGGAGGGTCCACAGAGTTAGGACCGGAAGGTCCATAGAGTTAGGACCGGAGGTTCCACCAGAGTTGTGGGACTGGAGGGTCCCACTGAGACACATTGACCAGAGGGTCATACAGAGTTATAGCCTCGAGTGGCTAATTTGTTGCATGTGGTATTTTGGAGAACTCACTAAGCATTCGTGCTTACCGTGTTATGTGTTTATGTGTTTCAGGTACTTTCGAGGATCGCAGGAAGGCACTGGCTTGATTGTACACATGCTCAGAGCTGGAGTTATATGTTTTATGGATCCTGGATTGTGATAAATACTTTTGAAAACTATTTTTAAAAATGTTATGACATTGAATCTCGAGATTTTGAGAATTATGATATGTGATGTTGGTAATTTAAAATGAAAAATTTTGTTTGAAAATTTACGTTGTGACAAGTTGGTATCGGAGCCTTGGTTTGAAGGATTCGGATACGCCTTCGATAATGTCTGTCTAGCAAACCCCCAGCTAACCCGAGTGAAGATTCAAATATTTGTCCTACATTCATTCGAGAAGGTACTCCTAATGGGTTGAAGACCATATCAACAGGTCTTCCATCTTGCAAATAAGGCATATCTTGTCTAGGAATTTTTTTTGAAATGATACCCTTATTTCCATGTCTTCCAGCTACTTTCTCGCCTACTTTTATTTCACGTTTCTGTAAAATATATACACGAATACTTTCTGTTTTCTCTGTCTCATCTGTCTTAGAACTCTGGACCCATTTCACATCAATCACCCGACCCCTACCTCCTATAGGTCATTTTAGACAAGTTTTTTTTGAAGTATATACCCGCATGCCAAGTATGGTTCGTAACAATCTATCTTCGGGGGCATACGATGATTCTTTCACCATTTGGGGCATCTCAAAGAGGTTTGCGGAAAATTCTGGGAAAACGTCAACGATTGCTGGCTTATTTGTCAAAAAAAAAAGAGCGCGTTATATAGAGTTAATAGGTCAATTGAATATTTGAGAGAGAAAAACTCGTTAATTTGAAGAGTTAGTTTGAATTATCGCTTAAAGTTTGATGAACTTCTTTTCGCTTTCAGCAATTCATGGAAGAATGAATTGGGAAAAACCTATGACTGGACCAGCTACAAGAAATGACCTCATGATAGTCAATATGGGACCTCACCACCCATCAATGCACGGTGTTCTTCGACTCATTGTTACTCTAGATGGTGAAGATGTTATTGACTGTGAACCAATATTGGAATGTCTGGACTCAAACTGAGGATTTGAGAAAAGTTTTCAAAAGGAACGATTTTTTTGTAAAAATGCATAAGAGAATTTTAAGAGAAAGAGGAAACGAACAGTGTGTACAATCAGCCAGTGCACGAACGGTGATTTCCTAAAATATCCTTACTTTATGTGTTATAAGTTGTTATGAGATATGTTATGCATGCTAGAGAGTAGGCTAGGTATTTCATAATTTAGGACTATAGTGGCCTGATTTGTGATGCCTTAGCCTGGGAATTGTTGTTATCTGTGACGTGCTTTGAGTATGTGTTGAGCAAGAGTATCCAGCTGGAATCTTTTAGAGAGAAACCTTGAGTAGAGGAGTAATCTAGGAGAGATACCTAGATGAGCATTGGAGGAGCCTACTGAGAGAGTAGTTAGATACCCGCGTGGGGTAGAGTTGCTCGAGTTCGGTGACGCTTGTTGAGTGTGAGTAGAGTAATTAAAGTTGTAACCTAGAGTGTTTTTACGTGCTGGTGGAGATTATTCGATGCCCGAATGTTGCTTGCTTTGTGCTTTTTGGAGCTCTCGATGATGGGAGTCAGCTACCAAGAGAATATGATGATATTTAGGAGGTAGATGGCTGGCATCATAGGGAGTTTTTCAGCAGCTGATGGTGGAGGAGTGTGAGGACCTAGGAAGAGCCTAGGGAGTGACCTTAATCAGATGAGTTGTCACACCCCAAAACCAAGAATAGCGGAAACGTTCAGGGGTGGAGGACGTCATGTGAAGTATCATAACAGTGCAAAGTAGTAAACAAGCAACAACATCATCCATTGCATTAAAAGTAAAGTTTTAATACATGTGTGTTCTTTCATTGTAATAAGACACCAAAATATGCAATCAAAATAAAAGACGAGTCTTGTCTGTGCTCCGTCTTCTCAAAACCTGGTCATCGTACCTGTCTACTGGTGACCTGAGAATAGAAGTTATTTTGAAAGTGTAGATGTGACAACCGTCAAATTCCAGTCAAGCCAAAGTCAACTAAAGTCAACAAGTCAAAAACCGATCGACTCAATTAACCTTTGTGTACTAGGGCTTACGTTAGGTAATTGCTATACAACTCGCTATGCTAATGAGAAATCATCAATTGAAAAGTCCGTACATCTAGATTCCCTTAACCTAAAACTGTGGTAAATAACGAACCAAACCGATAAAACAATGTTGCATACTCATCGGGAGTGTGTAAGGTCCTTGAACATGGCTTAGCGGGGCTTACGGACCTTGCGTTGTGGAGCCAAACACTCACAAATGTCACACACGAAACCTCTCTTAATCGTTTCACTCTATCTCTCTTTATCTAGAATCTCTCCCAAATCTCTCTAAGTATGAGAAATCTCTCCCAAATCTATCTAAGTATGAGAAATCTCTCCCAAATCTCTCTAAGTATGAGAAATCTCTCCCAAATCTCTCCAAGAATGTGAAATCTCTCCCAAATCTCTCTCCGTATGAGAAATCTCTCCAAGAATGTCAAGTCTCTCCCAAATCTCTCTTTGTATGAGAAATCTTTCCAAGAATGTGAAATCTCTCCCAAATCTCTCTTTGTATGTGAAATCTCTCCCAAATCTTTTTTTATATGAGAAATCTCTCCAAGAATGTCAAATCTCTCCCAAATCTCTCTTTGTATGAGAAATCTCTCCAAGAATGTGAAATATCTCCCAAATCTCTCTTTGTATGTGAAATCTCTCCCAAATCTCTCTTCGTATGAGAAATCTCTCCAAGTATGTCAAATCTCTCCCAAATCTCTCCCAAATCTCTCCAAAAATGTGAAATCTCTCCCAAATCTCTCTCCAAAGTTCCTTAAACTTTTTGTAGTCTTTCGGGCCATCCCGACCCTTAACCAAGTCAAAAACCGCTTAAAACGGGGTAAAAACGGATAAAATAGACTTAAGGAGCCGAACCCCCTCTTAAGGAGCCGAACCCTCTTAAGGAGCCGAACCCCTCTTAGGAACCGAACTTGTCAGAAGCGAACTTGTCAAAAGCGAAGGTGTCAGAAGTGAAGGCATCAGAAGCGAAGGTGTTAGAAGCGAAGGCATCAGAAGCGAAAGCATCAGAAGCGAAGACATCAGAAGCGAAATGCACCGTCTCGGACCGAACCCTCTCAGGAACCGAAGGTCCTTTCGGACCGAACCTCGGCCTAGGACCGAGAGGCCTCGCAGGAAGCTCTTTTTTACCCGGTTTTCGACTAGTTTTGCGTTTTAGGCCCGTTTTTAATTGTTTTAACGTGCGATTTTCACCCAAAACTTTATTTTAACATATAAGACCCCATATTTATTAATTAATCATGTTTTTGGGGATAAATCTTATGCAAGAAGAGTGGGTGAAGTACAAGAGGTGGAGTGTTGACTTTTCTTTAGTTTATGACACAAGCAACCACCCACACCCACTCCATGACCAGCCACACTCCTTCTACCATACCTAAGTCATGTCAAAGTACTTTGTCATGATTTCCATCCATTTCCCACGTTCTTAGAGATGGAACCTCCATCCTTTCTCCTGACACTTCATTCATTCTCTCATTTTCCACCAAAAGATCCAACACTTTTCTCTCAAACTTTTTCTCTCTATTTCGATACTCCAAGGCTGATCATCAAGCTTTATTATACTCTTGGTAAGTATAATTCATCCTCCTTATGATTATTACACTTCATTCTACTCAAATCATTGATTGCTTACACAAACTCCATCACTTTGATGTTAGATTCTCGAAAATCTTCAAGGCATCTTCAAGTGTTCTTGAGTTGAACACTTCTCTTCTCCAACATTTATCTACTGAAATCACATAAGGTGAGTTCATACCCCTATCTTTTCACATTTTTCTTAAGTTTTAGGGGGGGGGGGGGGGGAATACAAGTTAAAACACCAAGAACACAACCAAACTTTTCTAACACCTTTCATCAGAAAAGTTGGACTCCATTCACGGACTGTTTTGGACAACTTAAACATTTTAGTTTTCAAAACTATATTAGGTGCAAGTATTTCAAGTTCTTAGGTTTAAAATTACTACTTGCACATCTCCATACGATTTTTCTACAATTTATGGTGATTTTTACAAAACTGCCTATCATTTCAAACATCAATCCGGACCAGTCTGTGATTATGGACTTTTTCACACAAGTTGGAAGTCACTAAAATTCATAATAAAAATTATGAACAAACTAGACTCATTTTTCAAACTCTCAGAATTTATGGATTCTGATTTCGACCTTTGATGATTTTTCTATAAATTTTCTAAGAACAGCAAATGAAAATGTTAACAATAGAAAAATGCTATCAATTTCATTTCACCTTGTAACATGTTGAGCAAGGTGTATATCTTTATGTGAAAATATGTTCTTACAAATAGATGACATTTTGTCTTAGTATATAGTATACATCAGAATACAAATGGATTTTTACCTACAAAAGTGTGGTAATTAATTAGTTGTTATAATGCGTGTTGCTTCACTTTAGTAAAAGATATATATACATATCGGTAAACAAAAGGGTTTTTACCTTCACAAATACAGTAGTTAACCATAATAAACAAAGTTATGACTATTACATTTAAACGTTTTGATAAACTATAATAGGTATGGTTTATGTTTCCATTAACACAACAAACACATTTCGGAAGGTTTTATTCCCACAGAAAAAAGTTTTACACTCACGCACACCACACATAAACTTGTTAACTTAAATTGTGAGACATTCTTCTCAAGTACTCCTAGAGTACGGGTTAAAATTCCTGGTAGTTATAACCAGAGTCTCTTGTAGGGAGAACGTGATAGTTGTGTATAGATCTATATTGGGTTAGACACCCCACACCTGAGCTGCATGCAACAGCTAGACCGGCAGGTCTGTGGTGACAAGTGTCATATCAGTTTCGCGACGCTTGAGAAACGTCGTGGCAGGTTCATTCAGTCATAGTATGGTTATAGCGACTTACATAGGAAGTTAACAACTCATAAAGTTTATGGGAATTTTTATAATAAAAAGGGGTTTTATGTCAATTTAAAATCACTTTCTGTATCAATAAGTACGGATATTACTGTACACTTTCGGTCTTGGTATTTAAGACTACACGTCATTCATTACGGGATTTTCCCTCAAATCAAAAAGGGTTTTATGCCGATTTAAAACCACGGTTATATCTTTAAGTATGGAAAATACTTGTTTATTCTTGATCCTGGGATTTAGGACCACATAACTTTTAAAAGGAAAATATTGGATTTTTCTTGGTGACACACAACACATTACAAAGAACGGTTTCCAAACTCTTTATCTCAAAAACTTATGAACTCACCAACTTAATTGTTGACACTTTTTCAAAACTACTTGTATTCTCAGGAATTCAGTGAAACAGGAAATCAACAGCGTTTTGAGGATGGGACGATAAATTGTCAAACAGTTCATTTTGTCATCATAATGTAATTGATTTGAATCATGTAAACATATACTTTGGTGTAACTCTTTCAATTATATTTATGATGGTTGTATTTACTTTGAGCACTATTATACTCGTTGTTGTGATACTATACATGAAGTCCTCCACCCTCGGATGTTTCCGCCATCCTTGGTTTGGGGGTGTGACAGATTGGTATTAGAGCATCGTTTATAGTGAACTAAGTATATCGAACCACATAAGATATACAAACTATAAATACATTGGGACTAAAGTCTCTGATTTAAGTTTTCAAAACGATTATACTTTTCAAAATGAAATAGTTTCTTGTTAAAAGTATGAGTACATACATACATACTAGTATAGTATCATTATCTAGGACAATACAAAAGTAAAACGAGGAGTTGGACACTACGAGTAGACCTTGGGATATGTAATCAGACTTGGGATGAATATAGAATGATCAACTATATTTATCCGACGTGTGACTATGGTATGCCAGGGCATGGTTGTAGTGAGCAACTAGCCTAAAAACTTCCCATACAAGAAAGTTACTAAGAGCCAAACATAAAAATTTAAAATACTATAGGAGTATTTTGTAATATCATAACTTATATGAAAACTAAATGGATCCTTAATAATAGGTCTATAGTCGCTAAGTAGATACTCTAAAGTTATATATAACTTAGAAACCATATACTTAGAATTTGTGGTCATTGCCTTACTTCTTTTTCCTTGTTTGGATGTGGACCTAGGGTAGAATCACTTATTTGAAGGTCTATCATATCTTGTTATATGTAATTAGTATGCACTATGTCATTATAGAAGTAACTAATAAGGATCACCCTATAAGTAATTAATTATAGAGTTAGACGCCTAGTAATTATCTCTTCCACTCCTATTCTCGCACGTACAACATAGCAAGATCCTAATTACCGGGTGACCCCTACTTTCCCAATCCGAACCCGAGAAATGGTGAATGGTTATGAGAAGAATCAAAAGCAGAACCGGAGGTAATCAATACTCCATGCATAACAACGGTTCCCGCGAACCGTTTCGAACTACATCGAACCTGTGCCCTGTTGGGCAACCGAGATCGAGGGTTGAATTTGACAACAATGACATCAACCACCATGTGGAGACCAACGAGGGTGCTATGACCTCAACCACGGGGGACAGACTGACAGAGCCCTCCCGGCGAAGACCAGGCAGATCGCGAACATCGGGGATTAAAACAGGAAGACTACAACCCGAGTTCGAAAACTGCGTGCTAGTACAGACCCTACCGTCTCACGTACCCGAGACTCGGAAAGAGACTACTATTTCAGAGACCAACTCTCTTTTTAGGACCTTATCGCCGCTCGGGCAGAGGCAAGAGAGTAACATGGTAGACACACGACATTCGAAGAAAGGATGATTGCCGCCAAGCATCGATTGGCAGAACTGCAAGGTGCATCGACTTTGCCTCAGGCATCGCAAGGGACAGATTGTCGTGAGTAGAGTTCATACCGCTCACAAGACTTTGTAAATTAAGTTCTTGAGTATACGTTGGTGCTACTCTATTCAAGGTGTAAGCACGTCACTGCGATTTAAGCGGTTATACTAATCGAGAGATGTATTTGCTATCAAAACTTTTCCTTGCATGGAGGTGAGGTATACCTGCATCGAGGCCAAAAATGTTCGTTGAAACCACAATTACTAGAATCATATTAACAAGATGGTCTTAGGATCTAGCTTGGGTTAAATTACAAGGTTTCACTGGGATACAGAACTACTAAAACACATGAGTTTACCATATAAAGACTCTCGTTATGAACTATTTACAGAACACCCTTAACAACCGAATTACATTACAAATTGATATAAGATAAACTTAGTTAGAAAACTCGTGAGGTATAGCCAATCTAAAGACTCATTTCCTTCTTACCTTTAAACATTTTGGTTGAGAGGTTCCTTCTTCGTAGACCTATGGGGTGCGATCATACAAGCACTAATACACCGGATCCCATCAAAACTCCTCAGCCAAGTGTGTTTGGACAAACATGACCCCAAGATGAGTAAAGCTTAAAACGCCCGTATGAAACCTACTCCTACCCACTACCATAACTCCGTCTCAGGAACGTTAGCAGAAACACTAGGAATAGTACAGTAATGTGCAAAAATTTATATGTGTAAATATAAATCGTAAGGATGCACTTGAGATAATTATTCCCACTCACGAATTCGTTTTCATCGTGAAATAGAGCTATGTCTTCACCAAGAGGCAACCAACCAACTAGCAAGGCGCCAACCCTACAAATAGACTCTGCTACTTTTCAAGCTGTAGTCACAGCAGCCGTGGCAGCCGTCATGTCGCAGCTAAATGCTACCCACGAAAATGCCTCAGGCCACAAACCTACAAACAAGAAGCGGAAGTTTTGGAACAAAAAGGAGCGCAACTAATCTCAAAGACTCGCTAAAAGACAACAACCCATGGCCACCACTACATTTACGACAGTAGTCACAACACATGCCTCGACATCAGCCACAACATCTATCGCTCAAGCATCAGACAGGCAATATATGGGAGCACTTCCAAAGTGTAATAAGTGTAACTACCATCACACAAGAACTTGCCGGATTTTACACTGTAACAACTGCAACAGGAAAGGGGATACCGTCCGTTTCTGTATGGCCCTGACTCAGCACACCGCTTCAACCCCCAATACCAATGTAAGTCCAGTGTGCTTCCTATGTGGCGAAACAGGACACTGCAAAAGATACTGTCTAACTGAGAAGAATGACGGAGGAGCAAGAGGAGTGTGACCACTGAACTAGCGGAAGCCTATTAGGACTTTTGTAATATTTCCAACGACAAAAACATTTAAGTACCATATGTTTGTAATGAATTTGGTATGCTTGCTAAAATCACCGTCCTTCTAAAAAGTAATTAAAATACTCTATTGTTTAAATCAAACCAAAGACGCTCATATATGACGTTAGGATCATTACCTGTAAGCTGTGATGACTTTGTACATACATCGGGGTTAATTATAATCAAAATACTAAAGTCTTGAAACAAATAATTCCATCCTGACTCCTATTCCATGTCTAGTGGTAGGATTTGAGTGGAGCCACCCACTCGACGATTTCACCAATATCAAACTACATACGACGCACATATACCGCTCGATCATGGAGTGACCGTCGGGGGTCATGATATCAAGTGTCATTACTAGCTATCTGAACACACTGAAAAGAAACACAAGATACCCTATCACTCTAATGAGCACTTCTTACGAATACAACTTAACACATGTTTTACCTAAAGAGATACTGTTGTCACCATTCAATTTCGATTGGTATAGTCCTCATCTTCCCGGTTTAACGACTACGAAAGGACCCTTCACCTAACCCACCGAATATCGAAACCTTTGTCTCCCATAAACACATCCAGCACGGACCTCCGGGTCATCTCTTGCTGTGAAACCTCAAAACACACACCAGAGGAGTGTTATACTTCCCGAAACCTTATCACAAGTATTTCCAGGAGACCCTTCGGAAAGGTCGCGCATACAGCAGACAAGGCTCAAGCACAGAAGCTTGGAACGAATACGGTTAGTCTACCAGTACTACGTGTATACGCAAGGATAATGTATACTTAAGATTCTACAGACATTGGATGTGTGCTTCCGCCCTATTTCCTGTTCCATGTCTGGTTGTGGACTTGGGGCAGAGTCACCCATCCAACTGTCTTGCCAACCTTAAGTACATATGACCTATATGCACAAGTTAATGATAGATGGACCGGGTACGAGTCCTGCCATGAACTTCGGACCAGGTTACCAGGAGTGCAAGTGAACGCCCTATCATCCGAATAAGTCTAGTCGGGTAATCCGAACCCATAAGTTCCTAACCGATCTAATCAAACGGTAGATGCTACAGCATGCCCTATGCAGCGCTCTGAGGAGAAGTCATTACTTATGGCTTAAGACAGCTAAAGACGTACGAGGTCGGCTAGGTCACACATGACCTTGAACTATGAGCGGCAGTGTACACCCTAGAGGTATGGAGGTACTATCTCCACGACACAAAGCATATAATCTTCACCGATCATAAGAACCTAGAAGGCGCGGACGGCGGGGCATGTTATCCCATGAACCGGATCTGGACACCGAGGTTGATGGATTCAAAAATAATGTCACGAATGAAGCACACAAAAACTCGCTACTCCTCTTCATCCAGGCTCGGACAAAATGTGTCCGAACCTCAAAAAGTACCCTCAGTGGGCGAATAAGAAAGCAGACATCGTTACACATGTGGGCAAGTATCGGACTTGTGCCAATGTCAAGAGAGAATAAAGGAAGCCTTCGCGTCTCCTACAACAACCGGTGATACCTGAAAGGAAGTGGGAGCGACTAACCATGGGCTTCATAACCAAGCTACCCAAGGCAATGGATGGTCTCAATACCTTTTGGCTAGAAACACTTACTAGATTGAAGATATTGAAGAAAATTTGGATGATACTTGAGAGAGTTTGAGGTTTGTTCTTGAAAAGGTGGGAAAATGATATAAATGACTAAGTGTCACTTATATACCCCCTTCTTTGGGGTTTACGACCGTAAACACCATTTTTTAGGCCTTAAACTCCAATATTTTGGTGTTTTGAAAGTTTATTGTTGCACAATAAACCCTAGGGCATCCTCTCTCCTGATATCTCCTAAAATGTTAACCCTAAAATACTCAAACTTATTCCAAAAAGTCTAAAAATTAATAGTAATTGTTCTGACTTCTATTGACTTGATATGTTGTACAGAATAGAAATTACGGGTTGTCACATCATCCCCCATTAGAAGGAATTTCGTCCCGAAATTAGAGTTTAGGCAAATAAGTAGTTACAATTAACTAAGCAAAAAGATGAGGATATTTCAGTTTCATCTGATCCTCTCACTCCCAAGTGAATTCCGGTCCTCGCTTGGCATTCCAGTGAACCTTCACTATCGGGATACGGCTTTGCTTCGTTTGCTTGACCTCTCGGTCCATGATATCTACTGGTTCTTCCACGAAGTTGAGGCTCTCGTTGATCTCGATCTCGTCGAGTGGGATAACAAGAGTCTCGTCGGACAGACACTTTTTCAAGTTCGAGACATGGAAGGTAGAATGTACGTTACTGAGTTCGCACGGTAGATTGAGTTTGTAAGCTATGGGGCCGATTCGGGCAAGAATCTCAAAAGGCCCTATGTATCTTGGATTGAGCTTCCCACGCTTTCTGAAGCATATCAAGCCCTTCCAGGGTGAGACCTTCAGTAGAACGCGGTCGCCCACCTGGAATTCCAATGGTTTCCTTCGCTTGTCAGCGTAGCTTTTCTGTCGGTCTCTAGAGGCTTTCAATCGTTCACGAATTTGAACGATCTTCTCTGTCGTTTCCCGAATGATCTCTGGACCCGTGAGAGTGCTTTCGGGAACTCGTCCCTTAGCTAACTGGGTATCACCCACCTCAGCCCAGCATAGAGGGGATCTGCACTTTCGGCCATAGAGGGCTTCGAAAGGAGTTGCCTTTATGCTCGTGTGATAACTGTTGTTGTAGGAAAATTCAACAAGGGGTAAATGAGTATCCCAAGCTTTCCCAAAGTCAATCACACAGGCTCGCGACATATCTTCTAAGGTTTGGATAGTTCTCTCACTTTGTCCGTCGGTCTGTGGATGGTAGGTTGTACTCATGTCCAGCCTAGTTCCTAGGTAACTTTGTAACGACTGCCAGAACCTCGAAGTGAATATACTATCTCTGTCCGAGATAGTGGATATGGGGACACCGTGCAATCGTACAATCTCCCTAATGTAGGTTCTCGTATGTTTCTCCATTTTGTCGGTTTCTTTGATGGACAGGAAGTGTGCAGACTTGGTCAATCTGTTGACGATGACCCATATGGTATCAAGTCCACCCCTTGTCTTGGGCAACTTGGTTATGAAGTCCATAGTGATCCGCTCCCACTTCCATTCTGGTATCTCCGTTTGCTGCAGAAGACCGGAGGGTTTTTGGTATTCGACCTTTACCTTCGCGCAAGTAAGGCATTTACTTACGAAGGTAGCAATATCTGCTTTCATGTTAGGCCACCAGTATAACTTTTTAAGATCCAGATACATCTTATCTGAACCCGGGTGGACGGAATAACGAGTGTTATGCGCCTCGGTCATGACCAAGTCTCTGAATCCACCGTGTTTCGGTGTCCAAATCCGATCCATGAGGTATAAGGCTCCGCCACCCTTGACTTCTAAATTCTTATCCATACCTCTCAGGGATTCACCTGCCACATTTTCAGGTTTCAAAGCGTCGAACTGAGCCTCCTTAATTTTCATGGACAATTGTGAATGGATAGTTAGAGTCAAATATTTGACTCTACGACCAGAGTATTCTTTCCGACTTAGGGCGTCGGCTACTACGTTGGCTTTACCCGGATGATAACGAATTTCGCATTCGTAATCACTGAGTAGATTGACCCACCGTCGTTGTCTCATGTTGAGCTCCTTTTGGTTGAAAATATGTTGTAGACTTTTGAGGTCTGTAAAGATCGTGCTTTTTGTACCATACAGGTAGTGTCTCCAGATCTTCAGAGCAAACACAACTGCTCCTAGTTCAAGATCGTGCGTGGTGTAGTTAACCTCGTGTGTCTTCAGCTGTCTCAAGGCATAGACGATGACCTAACCTCGTTGCATCAGAACACAGTCGAGCCCCTGATTTGAAGCATCACAATAGACAACGAAGTCTTCTATCCCTTCGGGGAGGGATAGTATTGGTGCGGTGCACAAGGCTCGCTTGAGCGTTTGGAATGCTCTCTCCTGTTTCTCTTCCCAGTCAAAGGCCACTCCTTTCTGGGTCAATGTTGTAAGAGGTTTCGCTATGCGGGAGAAGTTTTGAATGAACCTGCGATAGTAGCCAGCGAGACTTAGAAATTGACGAATCTTTGTAGGTGTCTTCGGTGCTGACTAGTTCTCAATGGCCTTGATTTTGGAAGGGTCCACGTGTATTCCCTCTTTACTAACTACGTGGCCCAAGAATTCGACTCTTCGAATCCAAAATTCGCACTTAGAGAACTTCGCATAGAGTTTCTCCGATCGTAATGTTTCTAAGACTCTGCGGAGATGTTGACTATGTTCCTCCTTACTTCGAGAGTAGATGAGAATGTCATCGATGAAGACGATGACGAACTGATCCAAGTAAGGATGACACACCCTATTCATTAAATCCATGAATACTGTGGGTGCGTTAGTTAATCCGAGCGGCATTACTACAAACTCGTAGTGTCCATAACGAGTTCAGAAGGCTGTCTTGGGAACATCCTCCTTTAGCACTCGTAGTTGGTGATATCCGGATCGTAGATCTATCTTCGAGAAGTAGTTGGCTCCTTGAAGTTGATCAAATAAGTCGTCAATGTGGGGTAAGGGTTAACGATTCTTAATGGTAAGCTTGTTGAGTTCCCTGTAGTCGATGCACATGCGAAACAATCTATCTTTCTTCTTTACGAACAAGACCGGTGCTCCCCATGCCAAGAAGCTTGGCCTAATGAATCCCTTCTTAAGGAGTTCGTTAAGTTGACTGGAAAGTTCCTGCATCTCTGCTGGTTCCAGACAGTAAGGAGATTTGGCTACGGGAGTAGCCCCTGGCACTAAGTCGATTCTGAACTTGACTTGGCGTTGTGATGGTAATCCTGGGAGTTCTTCTGGAAATATGTCGGGAAAGTCGCGTACTTCTGGGATGTTTTGAATGTCTTTTACTTCTTGACTCGTATCGACAATGTGTGCGAGGAATGCATGATATTCCTTTCGTAAGCACTTCTGATCTTGGATGCACAAAATGATGCGAAAGCTCGTAGTAGGTTTGTCGCCATAGATAACTAAGGTTTCGCTGTTAGGAAGGTTAAGACGAACTGCTTTTTTAAAGCACATGATGTCGGCGCGAAGAAGACTCAACCAATCCATGCCGATTATAACGTCGAAACATTTAATTGGGACCGATATGAGGTCTATCTTGAAAGTATGGCCATCTAAAGTTAGAGTACAACCTACGTATATGCAGTTAGTACTTTCCGTTTTCCCGTTTTCCATTTCTACCGTGAATGATTTATCTAATGCACATGGTTTTTGTTTAAGTAGGTGTGCAAATTTATGACTTACGAAGCTTTTCTCCGCTCCACCGTCGAAAAGTATGCAAGCATATGAGTTATCGAGGAGAAACGTACCAGTAACTATCGTAGGATCAGCTATCGCTTCCACGTGGCCCATGGCCATAACTCTTCCTACTCCGCCAGCCATCCCCGCCTTAGGGCGGTTCCTCTTGTAGTGGCCTACCTCACCACAACCGTAGCAAGCTTGGCCCACACCGGCGTTAGGAACTTGGGCGGTCGGCCTTGCTGGAATTTTGCAGAAGCGGGCTGTATGCCCCTTTCTGTTGCAGTTAGAGCACTGCATCTCCTTGCAAGGTCCATGGTGGTGGAAGTTGCATTTGTTGCACCTCGGAAGATTTCCAACATAAGTTTTTGCTGGTAAGGGATTTACAGGGACAACAGGGGTTACCGTGGCAATATTGATTTCCATAAGTTGTTGTCTCTTTGAGGATTCTTGTGAATCCCCACTTTTCCTCTTGTTCCACACCTTTTTCTTCTTCTTGTTGTTGTCCTTTTGTGGCCCGGGTGTAGGGATTGTTGGGTTCTGGTGTTTTCCGTGATCTATGAGAGATTGTGCCAGCTCTTTGGCGCTGTCAAAAGTAATAGGCCTGGATGCTAACACACTTGACTGGATCTGGGGCGACAGTCCCCAGCTGTATCTCTCTATTCTTTTGCTCTCCAGAGCAACCATATCAGGGCATAGGATTGCCAGATCACAGAATCTATTAGTATAGGTTGATATGTCGGAACCAACCATTTCTAGACCCCAGAGTTCCTGCTCGAGTTTTTGAATTTCCCCTCGAGGACAGTACTCTCTCATCAGCATGGCCTTCAAGTTTTCCCAGCTGATAGAATTTGCCACCACAATAGTCAGAGACTTAACATGGCCATTCCACCAAGTTAGCGCTCTGTCAGAAAAGGTACAAGTAGCAAACTTGACCTTGTTTCCCTCCGGGTAGGCGCAGATTTCAAAGACCGCTTCCGTCTTTTCAATACATTGCCTTAAGACCATAACCCCAACTAGGGGTGTGCAAAAAAACCGCAAAACCGAGCCGATCCGACCAATCCGAACCCGAAAAAACCGAAACCGAAAAAACCGTGTACTTACGGGTCGGTTACGGTTTGGATCTTTAGATATTCGTGGATATCCAAACCGAACCGTATATATATATATATATATATATATATATATATATATATATATATATATATATATATATATATATATATTGAATTTTATATGATGTCCGTTGTCCAGTTAAAATTAATACTTAAGTAAATGACTAAACAATTGCAAATAAGATCCAATAGCTACACAGTACTCAAAGAATACTCACGAAAATTGGGATCACAACTCATTTAAACGCTATCTTTAAATTATTAGATTCATAAACCATAAATTTTGAATGTATGTATTTATATTAACTTTATAATATTTATATAATGAAGGTTTTGTGTCTACGTATTTTATTCATAAAATACATATTTGAGTAACAAGAATTCATTTTTTTTCCTAATTTTATGTGAGTGATTGATTTAACGAATAAAATGGTTGAAATGGATTTTGTAGTTTTGACTAATTCTTATTTTTTTTACAGTTAGCGGGTACCCGTGAACCGAACCGCGGTTACCCGCCTTCATACGGTTCGGGTTTTCTAGCCACACGGTTCGGTTTCGGTTAGTGCATGCAAGGTACCCGCCCCGTGGTCATGATTCACAATTTTATTAGTATCCGAGCCGAACCGCCCCGTAAACACCCCTAACCCCAACAGTTCCATTGATGTTTCGGGGTTTAGCATTTGTAAACTCCTTGTAGGTGCATTCCCTGGGTTGGCCATGGCTCTTGCCGTGGTTGGAAGGATGTGCACCTGTTCCTGATCCACTAGGGACAAGAGTATTGATGCCTGAAACTGCAGCTGCTACGGCTGCTGTGAAGGCTGCCTGGAACATAGCAGCATCGAAAGGAGGAAGTGGTTGAGGTGGTGGTGGTATCGGTGTTCCGTTATTAGGGTTACGCCTTGGATTTCTGTGAGGCGACATCTTTTGACTATAAGTTTACAAAGATGATAATAGGAATTAGAATAGAGACATCGATGAGAGTGACTCATGGACTAACTCTCCATAGTCCAACAACACAATTGAATAACACATTTGAATAAAGATGATAGCATTTGGATAATAAATTCCATATGATTAGATATCTGTCAATAATACTGGAATTACATATGTAACAAGTTTGGGAAAAATGGCCTAGAAGTAGGCCTTACATCAACCAATATGAGAAAATTTTGACAGAACTATGACTAGATCAAGACCTAACAGGTCTAAGATTTACAAAGATAGGAAATTAGACCAAAGTTTTTACATAAACTAGGTTATATCCAAAAGATGAGTCGATGAGTTTCTATCGGCGATGAGAACTGCTAGCACGAGTTCTTGATCCCGACAGTAGGCGTTCTATGTCCCTTATACGCCTGTCAGCTCTCACTTGCTGAGCTCGAAGTTCCCTGACCTCAGCTTGGGTTTCAGCAAGTTCTCTCTGCAGAGCTGCATTACGGACCAGAGTCCTTTCATGAGCAGACTCTAGTGGGCGAATGTGGAATGTGTTAACGCCAGAGTTGGCATCAATATCCACGACTCGATTGATAGTTGATTGACCCAATATCGTGTTCCGAGAAATCCTACAAACCATGATGGGTAGGACCCTATCAGCAGAACCTCCTTCAGTGAGGTTGTAGAAGCTTCTGTCTCCATTGTAGGGGATAGGTTGACCCTATTCCTGGCTCCATCTATTCAAGTTTGTGGCCCACAGGGGCGTGGGTCCTTGAAATGTTGGACGAGGGTTTGGGTTTTGAGCAGCTGGAGGTAGGTTGTTGACTTCAGGCTCCGAGTCAGAACTATCAGAAAAGCCTTCAGCATGGTGATCATCCAAAGGTATTGGGTGATCATCTTCGGGTTCTTCCTCTAGCCATCCAGCATTGCCTTGGTTTGGGAAGTACGGGTCGCCGTGGGGATAGAATCCAGCCATGATATCTACGCGAGAAAAGGGATATAAGAAATAACTAAATAGACGAACTAACTAAGATAATTATAAGATGACCTTTATCAGTTGTTTCAATACTTGTTTAGTGCATACCATTTATATGTAGTTAGGATAGGATAGACCTTCGAATAAGTGACCCTAACCCTAAGCCCCCAACCCAACGAGGATAGGACATAAAGCCAAGATTCACAGATTTTAAGTCTATGTCATCCTAATACATATAACCTTAGTGTATCCACTAAACAACTATTGACATACTAATAAAGAACTTTAGTTCTCAAATAAGTAATTACAGTAACACTAAATACCCCTATGGTATTTCTTTGTGGTTGTGTTGGTAAGTTTTTAGACTTGTTGCCACATCACAACTATTCTTGGGCATATGCTAATCACTCCTCGGACTAGCATAGTTGATCAGGCTATGCCACTCCCAAGACTGACCATATATCCCCAGGCTCACTTGTGATATTCAACAATCGTAATACTTTTGTTCTTGTCATTGCGAAACTGATTTTAGTATGAATGCAGGCACGTATACTTACTTAAATATTTTAATATTTAAAAGTATAAACTCTTAGTCAGAGTGTTTTAATCCCTATGTATTTATAGTTAGTATATCTTTTATGGGTTGATATACTATATTCACTATAAACAATGCTCTGATACCAATCTATCACACCCCAAAACCAAGAACGACTGAAATGTTCAGGGGTGGAGGACATCATGTGAAGTATCATAACAGTGCAAAGTAGTAAACAAGCAACAACATCATCCATTTGAATTAAAAGTAAAGTTTTAATACATGTGTGTTCTTTCATTGTAATAAGACACCAAAATATGCAATCAAAATAAAAGACGAGTCTTGTCTGTGCTCCGTCTTCTCAAAACGTGGTCATCGTACCTGTCAACTGGTGACCTGAGAATACAAGTTATTTTGAAAGTGTAGATCAACATAAAGCTGGTGAATTCATAAGTATTTAAGTGTTATTACTCTATTTTGGAAAGCTGTTATGAATGCCATGTAAATCTTTGAATGAAACATTTGATATAAGTGTGAAAACCCTAGAAAATCCCATATTTCCTAGTAGTATACAAGTAGTCTTCTACCAAGACCTTAATGTTTTGAAAGTAACAAAGTTGGTTTTTCCCTAGAATGACTACTATTAACAATATATAGTCTACCTCATCGTTTATGTGAACATATCACAAAATAAAAGTAGTAGGGAAAATATAATTATTTAAGTATTATCCTTTGGTACTAGGATAAACACGACATAGTAAATGCCGAATAGTATTAACTGTAGACATCCGTAGATGTACATTTACCTCTGTTGCTAACAGTCGGGTTTAGGAATAGTTAGTCCCTTAAGTATACCTGTAATGGTATCAACCGTAGACATCCGTAGATGTGCATTTACCTCTGTAGCTAACAGAGGTTTTGGGAATGGTTAGTCCAGTAAAGTATCCTTTTGTACTAGGATAGACAGATCTAATCTACATGTATAATATGTAATAGTATCTCATCATATAGTATCTAGATGAAAGTATCCATGTAAGAGGATTCATGTAAGTGTATCCATGTAAGAGGATTCATGTAAGTGTATCTCTTCATATAGCATTTAGTATAGACTCATGAATGAACTGACTTCAGTGTAATTCCTTGTAATAGGAATAATGTTTTGTATCCCCTAAACTATCCCTATAATAGTTTACTAGAATTTAATAGATTTCCAAGAAAATTTATACGCCCTTTCTACCCAAGAGTGTGGGAACTGAACGAAGAATGAATGCTCTCATATCAATACATATATATGAACATAAGTGTATAGATATTGCTTTGATAAAGAAGATGAAAGAGGTTTAGTAAAACATATAAGAGTTTTGAAAAATAAATAACAATGACTTGATGTCATTTTATAAAACATTTCAAAAGTAATTCATTTGATAACAAAGTATTTTAAGACAGAAAACTATTTCATGTATCACATTTTGAAGTATGTGAAATCAGTTGGATGAAAACACAGTTATAAATCACATGTGATTGATTCAATAACATGTTGTTTTCTACTTGTATTCCCCCCCCCCCCATTAAAGCATTTAAAAACATTTAAAACATTGATTAAGGGGTATGAACTCACCTGTAGATGGTGGTTTGGATGAACTGAAGGATGTAGGATTGCTAGGTGTCAAGTGAAGACTTGTACACACTCAATGATCCTAGTTACATATAATGACACATATATGTATCCAATTAGTCTTTAAACTACTAATTGACAAAGTTAAGACATCCTAAGACAAGTTAAACACTTTATATAAGTGTTATAAGTCCCAAGGATTGCATCTAAGTGTTGGAGGACAAAGCTATTGGGTTTAGGGTTCAAAAGAACCCCTTTCTTGAGTTTACGGTTTTGTGACCTCAACTCATTGAGTTTAAGGTCGTAAACCCTTGAGTTTACGGCCGTAAGCTCAAACTCCTTTGACCATTTGTTGATTTGAAGGTTTATAAGTCCCTAGAAGCATTTCTACTTGATATATAAGCCTAAGGAAGAAGTTAGGGCACTATTTCCCTCCTTTGAGGAGTTTACGGCCCTAAGACCATTTCCCTTTGGGTTTACTGTCGTAAACCCTCATGGATTCTGGTATTTTGATGTTTTCAATTCCTTAACATATCAATGAAGGGATCCATGATAGTTACCAAGGCATAGGAGGGGACTAGGGTCACTTTGGCCCCTTAAGAAGGGTTTACGGTTCAAGGAGTTCTTGGACCGTAAACACCATTGATCTTGGATTTTCTTTGTGTTTTCTTGATTTATGGAAGTATAATAAGCTCTATGATACTCTAGGATAGAAGTACTTACAATATAGAAGCTTGAAATCAGCCAAAAGTCCAAGAACACTAGTGTGTGTTCTTGGTGAAACTTGAAGAATCAACCTTTTTGAACATTTTCACGGATGGATGTGTGTTAAAACACTAGATTAGGTGATATACTAACTTGAAAGGTCTAGAAACACTTACTAGATTGAAGATCTTGAAGAAAACTTGGATGATACTTGAGAGAGTTTGAGGTTTGTTCTTGAAAAGGTGGAAAATGATATAAATGATTAAGTGTCACTTATATACCCCCTTCTTTGGGGTTTACGGCTGTAAAAACCATTGTTTAGGCCGTAAACTCCAATCTTTTGGTGTTTTGAAAGTTTATTGTTGCACAATAAACCCTAGGGCATCCTCTCTCCTGATATCTCCTAAAGTGTTAATCCTAAAATACTCAAACTTATTCCAAAAAGTCTAAAAATTAACAGTAACTGTTCTGAATTCTATTGACTTGATATGTTGTATAAAATAGAAATTTCGGGTTGTCACATGAGTGCGCTGACAGAGTAGAGCATTTTGTTGGGGAGCGAACTCGTGTAAAGGGATTGGTGATCGAGAAAGTTGAGTAGCTACTTGGGAACTCTGGGATGGTCCGTGTAGAAAGTATGGGTAGATGTGGCAGGTAGTATGGGCTCGTGCTACTGAAAGAAGAGGACCCATACTCGATACAGGGAGTATTCTAGAGGTTCTAAGTAGCAGAGGAGAGGTGATCGCATGGTTCGAGTACCATGATCCATAGCAGATGAGAGGTGATCACATGGTTCGAGTACTATGATCCGTAGCAGATGAGAGGTGATCACATGGTTCGAGTACCATGATCTGTAGCAGATGAGAGGTGATCACGTGGTTCGAGTACCATGATTTGTGGAGGTTAGTGCTTCTAGTGTTACCGGTTATTCTGTTATGATTGATTAGGTTGAGATCAGATGTGATAGAGTGTGGGGCCAGAGGGCCATGTTGAACGAGTTTCAAGGGAGCACACCTTGAGGGGGAAATCGAGTTGGTTTCCGAGAAATTTAGATGTGATGACGACTGGAGTCGCAAGACTCAGGGATGAGTATTGGTGGTGCTTCATGGAGGACTATGGTTTGAGCTACGCAGTCGATCGATAGCGGAGATGCCACTTCCTGTGACCGCAGTGTGCTATTTTCTGTGAGGAGCAGAAGGGATATTGAGTTTCTAGTTCTGAGTTGAAGGTAAACCTTGTAGGGTAGCAAGCGTGGTGAGCATTTCACCAGAGTATTTGGGCAGTATGTTGGATGCAAGGTATTCTTATACCAGGAAAGAGTCATTAGTGGGACTAAGATGGATGAGAACAAAGAGGTGCCTTGTTGGGGAAAAGGTACTTTTATTAGCAGTTTCCGGTGGTTAAAAAGGAGTATATTGGGGCATTGGCCCTCGTGGTCTACATTGTGTATCAACAACAAGAATGAGGTATGTGCTTTTATGATTATTCCTTATTTAGAGGCGGGTCAAGGAGTTAGAGTCGAAGTGTGTGATAGGGAACTATTTCCGGATTGGAGACAGATTGGATTCAGAACAGTGGGGTTTCTGGCGGTGTGTTAGTCTGAGGCTTCAAGGTGAGTAGAGGCAGTCATGTGGGGAGGATTCCGAGATTTTTTCAGGGACGTGATATTTGGAGATTGTCTGGTTTCCTTTGGGAAGGCCCTGGTATGATTGCGTAATACGTTTAAGAGTCAAGTGTGACATAACTGGTGAGACAGTCTACTGAGTAGATTGTGGATGTGCCAATTGGGGATTGTTCAAACCCTGAGTGGGGGAGAACTGGTTTTTTAGTTAGGGTATCAGTGATCCATTCATGTGCGGTCAGAGAAATGGTTGTGGAAATCTGCAGTGCAGACGCATGAGCCCGAGGATGAGCCGAGGTGCCAGAGAGGAAGATGTATGAGTTTATGTTTAAGAAAGGATGAGTGGATCCATGGTAGGTGGCTGTGGATTGGAGAATTCATTGTGGCCTGTGATTTTTAGGGTTAGCATATGTCGAGTTCGAGTGCGATCGGGTCGCTGGATTACGGATGCAATAGCTGAGATTTGCAAGTGAAGGTACATATTGTGATCTATACCCCAAGAAGGGAAGCAGTTGATTTGTTAACCAATTTCAGGGTCGATATGAGTAGTTCCCTATGGGTAGTGACCAATAGAGGGGGAGCTTCGGGTTTTCGTCAACGTGTTCTGAGCCATTAACGATGCCTCTGTGTTTCAAATTGGGAGATGGAATACTCTGAGGTTACAAGTGGTGCGAGAGGAAGATCGGTTGAGAGATTCTGAAAGAGCAATATGGTATCCGAGTATGGTGCCGTGAGTATGAGATCAGTGGTTTGGGCAAAACAACGTGAGATTTTATGTTGGTGTAGCGAGGTATCCGGGTATGATGTTCTTATTTCCACATTATTTTGAGTTCTGAGTTAAGAGATGGCAAGTGGTGTAGCAAGTATCTATGGTTCCAGTGGGAGCCCTTCGGCTAATTGATGTCAAACGATATTATTTAAGAATGTGAATTACAGTGAGAAAAGGAGTTTGGTCATGTCGGTTTCCGTCAGGAGTAGTGATGTTTATTTTTGGATGGATGTGTGTGCATCCATCTATGTTGGGCCGTGGAACATGGGTTAATGGATGTAGTGTGTGGCGTCGACTTGAGGATGAGACCGTGGATGGTAAGAGAAAGTGTTGTAAGGCTGTAGGGAGCTGCAACATCCATGAGTTAGTACAAGAGGGTGTGGTGATACTACGGGGAGCCGTAGTATTCACCAGTTAGCAAAAGGGTGTGGTGATACTACGGGGAGTCGTAGTATTCACCAGTTAGTCAGAGGGTGTGGTGATACTACGAGGAGTCGTAGTATTCACCAGTTAGCAAGAGGGTGTGGTGATACTGTGGGGAGCCGTAGTATCCGCCAGTCGGCGAGATGGTGTGGCGATACTACGGGAAGCCGTGGTACTCTCCAAGCAATGAGAAAGCATTGTGAAACTGCGGAGAGTCGTAGCTTTCACTGGTTAGAGGGAGAGCGCTGGGGAATTACGGTGAGTCGTAGTTTTCACCAGTCAGAGCATGACGCAGAAGAGTTCCTAGGTTTGGGTAACATTATCATAGAGTCATGAGTTATGAGTTGGGTGATTCATTGGGATTAGTGGTTTTAATTTCACGGCGGGCCAGACTCTTGAGTTTGAGTTAGCTCTAGTGGTGTATTATGAAGGCGAGATGAGATTCCGGGCTCCGAGGTGGGTTCCTCGTAGAGAGGTATTGTGCGTCATCAGGTGTCCTAGATCTGTGTGGGTCAATTCGTTCGTATGGAAAGGACCTTGAGACGCTTGGAGTTACTGAGCAGTAGACGACAAAGGTCGAGGGTGAGATGTTTTCCGTTGGATTGTAGTATTCGCTTGGGGGAAAGCGAACTTCGTGACTCGTGTGTCACAATGGGCCGAGGTAGTTGTTGAGAGAAGGAAGTCAGTGAGACACTTTGGGACATGTTATGGATAACCTATGGAGGTTCGGGATTATAGAGGTCAAAGGATATTGTTGAGTAAGCATGATCTTTTCTTGTGTTCAAGGACAGGGTATCGAGATTTCATTGTTCGGATAGGTTCTAATTGAAGCTTAATGGATGGGTCCCTGGTGTAATGTGGTCCTTTCATTTTGGAGTATGATTTGGATTGAGTAATATATCTGGTTTAAGCGATCAGAAGCCTATGTTAGGGCGTTGACTTGTTTATCATCCACAACGAAAGGATCAGAGGGATAGTGAGATATCGGGGTCTGTTATTTGAGAAGCAGATACCATGGTGATATCTTGAGAGGGCAGCTAGCAGGGAGGTAGATTGCTAGAGTTTCTAGACTAGGGGAGCCAGAGGTAGTATCTGTCACACCCCAAAACCAAGAATGGCGGAAACGTTCAGGGGTGGAGGATGTCATGTAAAGTATCATAACAGTGTAAAGTAGTAAACAAGCAACAACATCATCCATTGCATTAAAAGTAAATTTTTAATACATGTGTGTTCTTCTATAGTAATAAGACACCAAAATATGAAATCAAAATAAAAGACGAGTCTTATCTGTGCTCCTTCTTCTCAAAAACCTGGTCATCGTACCTGTCTACCGGTGACCTGAGAATACAAGTTATTTTGAAAGCGAGTACCAGCATAAAGTTGGTGAATTCATAAGTATTTAAGTGTCATTACCCTGTTTTGGAAAGCTGTTATGAATTCCATGTAAATCTTTGAATGAAACATTTGATATAAGTGTGAAAACCCTAGAAAATCCCATATTTCCTACTAGTTTAAAAGTAGTCTTCTACTAAGACCCGAATGTTTTGAAAGTAGTCTTCTACCAATACTTGAATGTTTTGAAAGTAGTCTTCTACCAAGACTTGAATGTTTTGAAAGTAACAAAGATGGTTTTTCCTCCTGTATGACTACTATTAACAATATATAGTCTACCTCATCGTTTATGTGAACGTATCACAAAATAAAAGTAATGGGGAAAATAAAGCCATATATAAGTATTATCCTTTTGTATTAGGATAAACACGACATCGTGACTGCCGAAAAGTATTAACCTTGAACCTCCGTAGATGTTCATTTTCCTCTGTAGCTAACAGCAGGTCGTAGGAATGGTTAGTCCCATAAAGGTACTCCTAGTATAAGTATTAACCGTAGGCATCCGTAGATGTTCATTACCTCTATTGCTAACAGGTGGGTTCCGGAATGGTTAGTCCCATATAGTATCCTTTTTGTACTAGGATAGACATAACTAATCTACACGTATAGTATGTAATAGTAACTCATCATATAGTTTCTAGGTACAAGTATCCATGTAAGTGTATCCATGTAAGAGGATCCATGTAAGTGTATCTCTTCATATCGCATTTAGTATAGACTCATGAATAAACTGACTCTGGTGTGATTCCTTGTAATAGGAATAATGTTTTGTATCCCCTAAACTATCCCTATAATAGTTTACTGTAATGTATTTGTGGTCCAAGAAGGTTTATACACCCTTGCTACTCATGAGTGTGGGAATTTAATGAAGAATGAAAGTTGTCATATCAATATATATATATATATATATATATATATATATATATATATATATATATGAACATAAGTGTATAGATATAGATTTGACCAAGGACATGAAAAAGGTTTTGTAAAACATTTAAGAGTTTTGAATAATAAATAACAATGACTTGATGTCATTTTATAAACATTTCAAAAGTAATTCATTTGATAACAAAACATTTTAAGACAGAAAACCATTTCATGTATCACATTTTTGGTTCAATTTTGCTCACCTCTATCCACCAACCCCCAACAACCTACCCCCATATCCACACCACCCCACCCATTCACTACTCAAACACAACCACTCCCAACAATCTCGATCTCGCCCCACCGCATCGACACCCACTCCTAAATCCATGCTTTTACAACCCTATCTCACCCAAAAACACCTACACCCATACTCACAAACACACCAACCCCAGTCCAACAACATACACCCATCACATCTAACAACTTTATGCATACCCTTTTGTATTCATACATGTACCCACCTAACCTATCTATACCCACCTAACCACACTCACTTTAAATTTTATTACAAATTTGGTCCAAACTTTCTTATTTTGTAAATCTAAATCAAATTAGTTTTTTTTTCTTTTTTTACAAATTACTTTGTATAACCTTTGGATTTTACAACTGTTTTAAGACTTATATTTCACAAATGGTTAGGTGACATTTATCCCATAAGCAAATACAAAACACCTTGACTATTTTTAACAACTCAAATGTATAAGGTGACCCTAAAATCCATATGAATTGCACAAAAATACCAAGTGATTTTTAAGTTAATTGCATGGATTTGAAGTTTTGTAAATAAGGGTTTTTTTTATCAATGTTTTACTATTCTAGCATTTTAAAATATTTTGTATCATGAATATTTCATGCATAAAATATTTCATGGTACATTTAAAGTGTTCCTAACATCATAAAGTTGAATTTATTTTATATACAATTTTACCGGTTAAAATTTATATTCAATTTTAATTCGACGTTATACGGATTGGAACCGGTTTCTAACTTTCTAATTTGTATTCAATTTTAGTTCAACGTTATTCAAAAATCATAAAGTGTTCCAACAAAGCCATTTTTCTAGTAATATTTATTGTGAGCCATCACAACAAATATTAAGTCATTTCCTAAAGGACTTAATGAGACACTTCAAGGTCTTCAAAAAAAGGTTCCATGTCTTCATATCTTCACAAGATCTTTAAGCTCTATCTTGTTACATTTTTATAAAAAATAAAATAAAACTAGTCTAAAACTAATTTATTACATATAAAAATAAACACATGAAATAATAGCTATTTATCTAATACATCATCATATGAATAAATTGTAACAAACATATCAAACATACCAACAAACAACTCTTTGTTTTTTCTAAGACAACCTTTATATAACCAAAATGAATGGAAAAATGGTTATATAAAAAACACTTTTAACAAGTTGCCAAAAAAACAAATATGGATATTTCTTTAGCCAAAAAGAAATTCATGCTTGTTTTCCGGAAAAAAGAAAATTATCATAACCTAAAAAAATCATTCTAACATTTCAAAGATGGCTCTGATACCACTGAAGGGTTTTGTTGTATAAAATAGATAGTTTTTCAAAAACCGGTAACGGAAGCTTTAAAATTTCTAATAAATTTCGAGTGTGACAACAAAACAAATCATCAAGGATCCTTTTAAAGATGTTGGAATGATGTTACAACAACCATAGGGTGTTTAGAAATAACAACCTTTGTAGCCTTTGGACCCCCTTGGATTTAGGGTGTTGAAGTAGATGGCAAGAACAAGAAGCTTAATCTTCTCAACAAGTAATCCACCAACAAGATAAGGTACTCAAAATGCTAGTTTTCTTCTTGTATGACTTTTTTCTTTAAGCCATAAGTGCTTAGACAATTAAGCACTAGAAGGAAGTCACAAAGTAAGCACTAAAAGCTAAAACGCCAACTTCAAAAGTGGAGAGAGGCTCTCTCTTATGTGATCTCAGCTTTAGAGAGAAATAGAGAGGAGAAAGACCAAAAGAACTCAAATCATTTCATGCACAAAAGTCCCCTTTTATACACCCATGAAAAGTAAATTCAAACCATTAAAATACTCTAAAGTATTTTAAAGCATAAAGTGAAAGGGGGACAAAGCATGGACACCAACTATGGAAGAAAACACAAGCAATCTCCCATACACTAGGCCATTCCGGCCATGATGACTTGGAAGAGACAAAAATTGTCTCCAACTTTAATAACCATGGTAGAGTAAGTCTTTAACTTAATCATGGTTAAACAAAGTGTCCAAAACATTGTACATGACTTATTATATGATACCATATCATATGATCGCTAGTTTCTAGTTTCTTTTATTATTATTTTCATAAAACAATAATTATTCTCGAATTAAATACAAGAGTTGAATTTATTTATTAATATCAAATATATAATAAATATTCAATAAGTACCAACTTGATTAAAGTGTGACACTATAGGATCATATGTTATTAGCAACATCACTCAATAATGATTCTTGAGCATAGATCCAATAACTCCTACTTGGGCCTTACCTTAAAGTTGTCACAACTAGGAATTCTATACCATGTAACCACGACAATGATAATATTTGTGAACCAAATATATGAAAGCATGTATGATGCTTATACAATAACAACAAATTTTCCGTCAAACACTCTATGCAAACACTTCAAACAGTCAACAAAGAATTGGAAACCCTACAAATCCCGGTTTAAGTCCATTATGGACTAGGATTTCCTTATTGGGCCTAATGGGCCAATAAGCCTCCAATTTGACTATGTTGGGCTTAGAACTCTTAAATGGGCTCTAATTGGACCCACTCCCATTTATTTTAACATTTTGGGCCATATTGGGCCTAGAATGAAATAAAATACCCTAATTGGACCCATTTACATGAAACTTAATATTTGGGCCTTATAAGCCTAAAATGAACTAGGTTATTTTTAATGGGCCTTATTGGGCCATAACAAATCTAATTAGCCCTAATGGACAATAAAACTCATTCCTAGATTTATTTTGGGCCGTGAACCATCTCCAAAGACCAATTGGGTCGAAAAATCATCAATGGGCCATAATATGGATTTAAGCACAAAAAAGGCCCAAATTCTTTCTTTCCTCTACCTCTCTCGCCCAACTACAAAACTTAGGGAGAAAGAGTTGACTTTTATATGCCACCTCACAATTATACTTGGGATATCCATGCAAGTATCTCATACTTCCAAGCATCTATCACTTCATTCTCTCTCTTCTCCCCTCTCTTTTCTTCTTCGGCCGAGAACACAAAGGAAAAACACACACACCTCACAAATTCTCTCCAAACACTCTCAAAGAACACTCTTCACTTCTCCTTCAAAGTTTTCGAGATTAAGAGCTTTTCAAGGAGGATTATTCCACAAAAATCATCATTCTAGGTAAGTTAATGATTGGATCCATGGTTTAGCTTCTTGAAATTGTTATAATCCCCTTCTAACTCATGACATTTCATGATCAAACTCCGTAGAACCATCTAAGTTCGAAAACTACCTCAAGAAGTTGCTAGGGCCGAAATCTTCTCTCAAATCTTCATCAAAACCAAATCCAAACCTCAAGGTGAGTTCATACCCCTATATTTCTGGTTTTCATATGTTTTATGGGGGAGAATACAAGTAAAATATGTAGATTTATGTGTATGTGTGTGCTATGTGTGATTTCATGTGTATAAATGGTAAATATGTGCCAAAAATGAAATATATTTTGAGATCTATAGTTCATAAGGGAAAAATATGTGATCTAGGGTGTAATACACATAACTAGTTAAGAAAATCTACCATATAAGGGTTAAAATAAACATGTTACAACATAAGACTCATTATTGGGTTATTTTTGTCAAATAAGCAAATGTTTGGGGAAAGATTTTCATTCACGGTTTCTTAAGGACTAAAAGAGTCAGATAAGTAAAAATAAATGTTTTTATGGATATCATACTCTTTTAAGGGCTAGAAGTGTAAATTGTAGCTTAATGGGCCAAATTTTGGGCTTTTCGGCCCATTAAGCCATAACTTGCAAAAATTTCGAATTTCAAGGGAGTGAAATGATAAAATTCTCAAAAAAGGGGGAAAAAGAGGTAAACAAAACTATTTCAGGGGTTAAAATGATGTATTTTCCAAACAAGGATTAAAGATGTAAACTTTTTGGATTTTGGGCCAAAATTGTAAAAATTGCAAAAGTTTGGGCTTTGACCGAAAAATACTTTTCTGGAAGGGATGAAACTGCCAAAGAATAATTTTTGAGCTAAAAACATCACTTGAACAAGTCTTTGGGTTAAAAGTGTCAAGAAAATGGTTTAAGGGCTTAAAATGTCTTTTTTTATATAAAGGACTAAAACTGTCAATTTTACCAAAGAAGGGCTAAAACGGGTTCAAACCAAGAATTTTGAGTCAATTATTTTATTTTTAAGATATTTGAGATAAAATAGAAATACCAACTACCATTCATGAAAATGGAAAGATGAAAATACGTATAAATCAAAACATCGTTAAAAATAACCGACCGGCCTTGTTCCGGTGCGAAACTTACAATCATCCAAATCAAAATTTCCAACAATTGAACTACACCTAAAACAAGTAAACATTCAAATCTTTGGGCTTGAAAGTTCCAATCATGCTTGTTGGGCCTTTGTGACCCATTAACATGATTTTTGGGCCCAAGGGATAATAAATAATGTTATTGGGCCTTCTATGACCCAATTTCATATTTAAGGGACCCTCAATGGCTTTTAAGTGCTATTGGGCCTTAGCGGCCCATTAGCATTGCTAGTAAGGTCCTAGTAAATCAAATGCGAAATGGGTCAGCGTGTCCTTCGTATAACCAATAGCCATAAATAATACACGGGGATAGTAGGATCTTGTAATCCTCTTCTCCTCGTTTATTAGGCTGATCGTCAATCCAAGTAAACAAATACAAGTCGATAATCAATAGTAATCAAAGTCAATTGGGATTTAGTGAGTAATAACGGGTGGCACCAACGTGTGTCGGTCGTAGTCTATAGTTATAATCAAAGTCTCCTGGAGGGAGAGCGAGAGTTTGTGTATAGATCTATACGTGGGTGACTCCCCCACACCTCAGCTGTTCGCTACAGTTAGACTCGACCAGTCTAGGGTGACAAAATCTTAAAATCAATTCCGGCGTTCACCATAGTGCCAAGACAGACGAACTAGTCATTATCATGCATGGTTATAATGACTCACATAAATAAATCCAGTATAAATCAAGTAATCAAGGTAAATCAAAATCATTCACGTGATGGGATAACAACTCGAACCGTTATATGATATTTTTATTTTCGGAAAACATCGGGTTTTCCGGGGAAGTTCAACATTTTTCACTGGTACTTTTAATACGAAGTTTTTCAACTATACACGTCTAGAAATCATCATGCATATATTTACGGATCTTCACACTTTTATATAAACAATGGTCTTTTCAGAAAATATCGGATTTTCTGGGTTGTTTTCTTTCAAACTACACAAAAAAAATTTCATATCAAACCTGCTTATGAACTCACCAACATTTCATATGTTGACCGTTTTTCAAAATAACTTGTATTCTCAGGTAACAGGTAAGCTGAGGAGTAGTACCAAGTATGTTAGGGTGTTGTGCTTTTGAAAACTATCAAACAATTTATGTTATGGATTTGTAATGTTAAAACAATGAACTTGATGTGAATAATGTCAGTTGTAATATATCGATGCATGGTGATATTTATGTTATGATTCATGTATATTCATTGTGATGATATTCAATTTAAGTCACGCGAGCCCTCGGACGTTTCCGCCGTCTGGTTCGGGGCTGTGACAAAAGTTCATCCCTTCACTTAGCCCAAAACACCAATACTCAGATGGTCCAATAAGGGCCTACACATCTAAGCCCAAAAAGGTGGCCCAAACTTGAAGCCCAACTTGTTAAACCCAACAGACTCAGTACGCGGGGTGTACCCAGCTGTACGCTCAGCGTACTCCGCCTTAACCAAGAAGCGCACTGTTGACCACCTACGCCCAGCGTACGCATACCGTACGCGGTGGCCATGCAAATTTCGAATAAGGGCTTAATTCATTCAGTCCAAACGTCCAAAATCCAAATCCAAGTCCAAAAAGGTGCTCTTAACCATAAAGTTTCCAACTTTATGGTTATGCATGCATCATTAAGACCCAAAACCAACCTCTAGTTGATCTTAACCACCAAAGACATCTATACTTTGCATACAAGCACTAAATGAATCAAGAAAGCATTTTTATGACTTAACACAACTCAAATCTTCTAAAAAGGCAGCTTCTTTGGTCTTAGAGTAGAATTTACTCATTAGGTCCTAGAAAAAGGGACAAGACTCATAAAACTCTATATGGCTAGATCTCTATGAAATACAAGTAAAGTTCAAGACTTTATACCTTCTGGAGCTTCCCAAAGAGATGAAAATCTCAGATCTACAAGCTTGAATCCCACACCAAAGCTTCTCAAAGAATCCTTTCTTTTTCCTTCAACACCAAGAACACACACACACACACTCAAGCTCAACTCACATAAGGGATAGGGCTTGCAAGATCGACTTAAGGAGGGTGGAAGCTGAAAGGGTGAGGGAAATGAGGTTATAAGAGAGATTATATAGGGCTCAACCCTAAAAATTAGGGTTTTCAACATCTGATGAGTATGTCGCGCGTACGTTAACGTACGCCCAACGTACACACGTATGCATGACGTACTCCCATCCCATCCAAATTACGGTTTTGCCATTAGGGCTTCTCATGGCTACTTCCTTCCACTACAAGGACCAAAATGTCATGAATTAAAATTATAAGGATGAATTTAAAAGTACCTGAACACCGGGGTGTTACAATTTGACATTCAGGTTATCTTAAAACACCAACCCCAAGTTAATTTCAGTTCAGTTGGAGAAGATGCAAATTGAAATTGGGGGAGATGCAAAAGATGTCTCAAACATTATTTGTTTTTGCCCTAGAAATCGAGGACTTCACCGGAGACGTGAAATCGAGGATCAGCATGAAACCCCTCCTTTCTCGTATGGACACGTCAAATGGAATAACATGAGTGGTAAGTGAGGCAGCGAAAAATAGGATGTGATAGATGGAGAGGCATTTAAGGGACCAAAATTGGCAATATGCCAAAATACTATGGCATATATCTAAAGAAACATAAGATAATTGTTCGTAAGGGAAACTCACATTTAACATATATATATATATATATATATATATATATATATATATATACACACACACACACACACAAAGATACATGGAAATGTTCAATAGAGAACCATTATTAATCAATGAACCAATCCAAATGTCGAAATTTAAAGCGATCAACGGTAAAAGGAAAGGTTGTAGATTTTTACAATAGACGCACATGCACCAGATTATAACAAACATACTTCATTTTTTTAGTTTAATTTTTTTAGGTCATGTTTATCGAAAAAAACTGAATATACCATTGTTTGTGATTTTTCGTCATCTTTCCATAGAAATCCATATTGATATATAAAAAAATAAACTTTTTTTTTTTCAAAAAACCGACTTCATTTTCTTTGTTTGTTGAAAAGTTAAGGTATATTTTTTTTGTAGAAAAAAAATAATAAATATATCAAAATTCATATTTTTTGGTACTCTTTAAACATAGATTCATATTGATGTTAAAAAAATCGAAATTTCAGTTCAAATTCACATTGTGAACCTGTTCAAATTCACATTGTGAACCTGTTCAGATTCACATTGTGAACCTGCTCAGATTCACAGTGTGAATAATAGTAAGTCGGATTCACAATATGAATAAATCCATTTGTTGATTTTACAAAACTAATTTATGAGTAATGAAAACGTTAAAATATTATAAAACTATATGAAATATATTTTGATTCATATGAAAATTTCACTAAGTTAATTTGTGAATGATCAAAAAGTTGAAATAGTAAGTCAAATTCACATTGTGAATGTTACAAATTGAAATATTTACAGTTTAAATTTGTGAATCTGAACTGATCGAGTTTTTTTGACATTGTGAATGTTACAAATTGAAATATTTACAGTTTAGATTCACAGTGTGAATCTAAACTGATTGAGTTTTTTTTAGTCGGTGTTGATGTTTATTAATAGAGTACAAAAAATTAATATTTTTGGTATAATTAGATTTTTTTTTTGGATAAAAATAAACTTAAATATTAAAAAATAATAATAATAACAAAATGAAATGATTTTTTTTTCTCGAAAAAACAAGTTCGTTTTTTATATATCAACATAGATCTCTATGGAAAAATGACGAAAAATCGTGAAGAACGGTATATTCGGATTTTTTTTCGAAAAAAAATGTGGTCTAAAAAAATTTTAAATGAAAAAAAGTAGGTTTTTTGGTAAAGAGGTGGATTTTTTAGTATAATTCGATATATGTGTGTCCGATATACAAGTATATATTTATTTCCTTGGCCGTTGATCATTATGATTTCCGACACTCACGATTGATTCTTTGGTTCCTTGTTAATTATGGTTCTCTATTAAACCTCAACACAGATATATATATATATATATATATATATATATATATATATATATATATATATATATATATATATATATATATATATATATATATATATATATATATATATATATATATATATATATATATATATATATGGGAAAACCCTAAACAAACCCAACCTATTATCATCCCATGCTCGATAAAACCATTATGTTATTTTTTGTACGATAAAACCATTGTATTTGTTGATTATGCTTAAAATAAAGCCTTGTAACCGGAAAACCCTTGATAGCCGGTTACCTAAAATTTGTGACATCAGAAAAACCTAACATATTATCCTTTAATGCTCGAAAAAACCATTATGTTATTTCTGTACAAATAAACCATTTTATTTTCTAATTTTGTACAATAAAACCCTTTTATGTTCTGATTTTTACAACAAAACATTTTATTTACCCATTTATGTCCCATATTTTTTCCTTTTGAGAAATGATATTTTGATAAATATCCCATTTATCGTTATGGTTGCACACTGTCCAATAAAAGAAGTTTTCAAGAAGGAAAAATATAGTTAGCTTCCTTGATTTCTAATTTTGTTATGCTTTATACTCATCATGTATCTCTTTTCCACCAGTGGTGTAAAGTTCTTATAAACAATTGGTCATTATATTGTAGTGTTGTGTTATTTATAACTTCTACTTCATATATAAAATCAATGAGAAATTTAGAAGTTATCATGGTATCAAGTGTTTCTTAGGCAATCCCTCTTATAAAATATATCCCTTCACTCCTTAGCAAATTTCTCTCTCGTGTTGACATGTCTTCATGTAATCCTTGTAGTACACCCTCAGGCTCTAAACCCAAGCTCTCCATAGTTGGAAACCATGTCTTTGATCCTACTCTCTATCAAAGTCTTGTTGGAGCTCTCCAATATCCGGCATTCACTCCTCGGATATTGCTTATGCGGTTCAACAAATATGTCTCTTTATGCATGATCCTCGTGAACCTAATTTTCTTGCTCTAAAATGTATACTTCCATACCTTTAGCGGACGTTGTCTCTTGGTCTTCATCTTTGTCCTCAGACATGCCGCTCTACTTTTGTAATTTGTATCTTTGTTGGTGACAATCATGTTTCTTGGTCCTCCAAAAGGCAACACATCATGTAGAGGTCTAGTGCCGAAACTGAGTACAGGGGGTAGCCAATGTTGTAGTTGAAGCTGTCCGACTTCACAATATTCTTGAGTTGTCATGTCTATAATCTCGTACTACTGTGGATTTTTGTGACAATGTAAGTTTTATGTACCTAACGTCAAACTCATTACATCACCAAATAACCAAACATGTGAAATATATTTATATTTTGTTAGGGAACGTGTTGCTATTGGTCATGTACACGTACTTCATGTTTCTTTTGCTCACCCATTTGCTGATATTTTTACTAAAGGATTACCTACATAATTATTTTTGGATTTTCAGGAGAATTTAAACATTTATGAACCTCCCGCTCAAATTGAGGGGAAGTGTTAAACTATTATTTATTGGATAGTTTAGGTCTTTTTATCATGATATAGTCTAGAGTCCTTTATGTAATTGTACAATATTGGTTGTAACATATATAGCAAAGGAATACATCAGAAACCCTAACAGGGTTATTTTCACAAACCAAGCACACAACTTTTTATTATGATAACTTCAGTGTTGTATACTTGAAATCATTTCTTATGTAGTGTTATATACTTGAAATTAATTCTTGTGCAACATCGACGCATGAAGTACATAAATATTGACATTCGTTTTGTTAGAGAAAAATACATGGCATAAAAGGGAAGATAATTAATCATTGTACAAAATGATAACATAAAAGGGTTTTATTGTACAACATCAGAAAATAAAATGGTTTTTTTTGTACAAAAAATAATATAATGGTTTTTCCGAACATTAGAGGATAATAGGTTGGGTTTTTTTGATGTCACAAATGTTATGTAACCGGCTATCAAGGGTTTTCCGGTTACAAAACATTATTTTAGGCATGATCAACAAATAAAATGGTTTTATCGTACATAAAAATAATATAATGGTTTTTTCGAGCATTACAGGATAATATGTTGAGTTTTTCTAATGAGAAATATAGGGAGTGGTTCAAATGAGAACCAAAAAATGTTAAAAACCGTAAAAACCTCTAACTTTAGATGTTTAACCCTAACCCCTAAACCCTAAACCCTTTATAAACACTCTAAACCCTTTATAAACATCTAAAATTAAAAGTTCTTACAGTTCTTAACATTTTTTGGTTCTCATTTGAACCTTTATATATATATATATATATATATATATATATATATATATATATATATATATATATATATATATATAAGCCAAAAAGAAACTCACATTTTTATCTTATTAACCAAAACATCCAAATGACAAGACATTCACCATTTCAATTGACGTCAACTCCAAACACAGTACAAAACCTTCATGTTAACAAACACACCCTGCAAAAGAGTTGTGTTTATGTACGTGTGCATTTATAGCCGATAAAATAAGAGACAAGTCTATTTCGAACCAAAAACACAAACAAAAAGAAAACTTCTCTAGATGCCCTTTAATTAATATAAAATCGAAAGAAAAAAAAAAAGTCAAAATGTGTGACGTGACATTTTCATCTTCATTTGTTAGGTTCCATTGAACACATTTCTTTCCATTTCAATTAATATAAATGAAAAAGAAAAAAACAACTCAGAAATGCCATAACAACATGACTCAAAAACTTCAAGATTCAAGAATGGTTGAACCATGGTCCACCAATGGCACCATTTACATGCCCATTTCCATGAACCACCCCGACCCCGACCCCCATCCCCATACCATTCTGAACCAGGGCCGGCGGCAGTCCAACCGCCATGGGCGGCGGGGGTGCACCCGGGTACATCCCGTGTGAATGCGGGCTCACGGTTGGGCCCGCCACACCTTTGCGCTGTTGGAGCGCGTGGATTTGTCTCAGTCCCTCTTCATGAATGCGGGAAATCGTCTCCAACTCTTTCATCGATAGTGCCTCGAGCCCCGCTCCGTATAATGGCGCGTGTCTTGACATTTCTTCTTGGAGTGATCCCTCTAAACTATGAATATATTGCTGTAATAAAAGGTTTGGTTTTAGACTTTCAGTAACTTGAGGGACTAAAAATGTAAAAAAAAAAAAATCTCAGGGATGAAAATGAAAATGAAACCTCGCAAGTCTGCAATTTGGATTCCATTCCATCGATATAGGCTTCACATCGAGCGATTTGTTCTTCCTTTTCACGCTTTTCGCCTTCTGTCTGTCCAACTGTTTGTGTCAACCGGCGGATTTCGTCCTCTAGTGACTGTCGGATTTCTTCCCGGCTTACATTTTCCGTTGCGTAACGTTTCAGTTCATCATCAAATCTTTTTCTCGCTGCTTCCGCGTTTCTTAGTCTTTCAGCAAGAGCATTTTTCTCCTTTGTTATTCTCTGAAACAGAACATCATATTATCATTTTTTATGTAACAATCAATGTAACATTTTCTTTTTTCTTTTATCGATTAAAAAAATAAAAGAAGTAGCTACCTTCAACTCATCACGTTTGCGGGATTTCAACTGAGAAAGCTGTGTCTCTGCATCATGAAGCCTTTCTTGAAATAATTTCTTTTCAGCAGTAAGTTTGGCAATTTCATCATCGCGTTCTGACCGAAGCCATTCCAGTTGACTTTCTATTTCTTGCATTTGTTCACACATCTCTTTTCTTTCCAAACTAAATCGATCCATTTCACTCTTCATCTCACTCTGTCATCATATACATAAATTCAAATTTCAATCTTTTTTCTTATTAACATTATTATTTATTAATATTACCTTAAGGCGACTATTAGTGGCTTCAGTATCACTCAACCTCTGCAACAAAACAGTTTTTTCTTTCGTCATATTAGAAACTTGCGTTTTACTCTCTTCACGAATCCGAATAAGCTCATCTTCATTGGAACAGAGCTGATGCCAAAGAGCTGCCCTATCAACATTCGCCAGGTCAGCAACCTCCTGCATCATACTCAAAACAGGCCTAACAAACTCCTGTTCCTCAGAAACAAGAAACACCAAAATCTCCAAATCTAAATCTAACTCCCGACTAGCATCCGTAGCACTAGTAGCCCGATCAACAAGTCTTTTTAAAATCCTCAACCTGTAGGGCCCATCCGCATACCATTTAAACAAAATAGTATAAAGCATCTTCACAAACCCTCTCACACACGGATCCCTAGAAACCCCTAAACTCTCAGCTAAACCAAGAACAGAAGTAAAATCATCCCTTTCCACTCTAAGTTGTTCCATTGTATCACCATCCTCAAAAACCACCTCCTCCTCCTCCTCCTCAAACTGAGAACAAGAAGTTAAATTTATCCTTCGAGCAATTCGTCTTTCCAAAACAATTGCCACCGATTGTGCCGAAATTGCCCCTCGTGAAACTGCCTTTTCGAATGTCTGTGATGATTCGATTGAAATACACGGGATGGATAACATTTCTAGCAACATGTATATATCTGAAAAATGAGTTTCGTGACTTGTCATTGTTGTCCCCTCGAATAACAACACGCCACGTGGCGCTGACGTGTAACCATCATTGTCCTCGTTGTCGATGTCTTTCAATATAGCTTCACCGATGTCGTTACAGCTGGCGACTGTTCGACTTAAATAATCAAGAACACAAGGCGAGACTTCACCACCTAAATCCTTTAGCCTTCCACGAACTGATCTCACCTGTAGAGAGAATTTTGTAAAAAAAAAAATGTTGCTATAATTAGAAAGTAGGAAGATGTAATGAGATAAAGGGGCTTACTGCTTCTGGAAGGTGTTGAGAGTGTAAAGCGGCTTTGAAGATGAAGTCAATGGTGGCTGCAAGTGGTGCATCGTTTGAGTCTTCCAAGAGTTCAAATGATTGAAAAAGAACACGTTCCCAAACTTCACTGTTGCATTTCAACTGGCTAAGAGCACCAAGAGCCTGAATTTTTTTTTTTTTTTTTAAATCTTAAAGAGTTAAATGCAAATGTACTTTCGTTGAAAATGTAGCATATTATAGAAACTTACTGGAAGTAGTAAATCAGGTTCAGCATCTGGCTTTTTGAGTCTATCCAAGAGTGCAGTAGCAGCAAGTGGATGTTCTGAATGGTCAACCAATTTAGGTACAAGGGCAATTAGGTCATGTTGCAAATGTTTAGGAGCCTTGTCTAATACAAGAGCAATCTTTTGTGCAGACTGTGGTCTTCGCCTTGGCTCAGGACAACCTTGTGGAACAGCTCCATCTAATGCTCTTAATGAGTTCACAATCAACCCTAAAAGTTCCTCAGATTGCTCCGGCCATTTCGCCTAAAAAGACAACATTACCCTTTTAACTTTTATCTTCTAACTTCTAACCAAATACAAACAAAAGGGAAAGTTGAAGTACCTTAGACCGGAGAGATGAACTCTCCGATGAACTGGCGGCATAGGTTTCCGGCGGAGAGAAAGGCGGTCCGGCGAATGGTTTTTCAGTCATGAACTCTGAGCTTTGTACAGCAGAAGCAGAAGCGATTTCATTCCCTCCAGAATCCAATCTTTCATGAGCATAGACCTGTGAAGATTCTGTTACTCCGGTGGTGGTGGTGGTGGTGGTGGTTCTCCGGTCAAGCTCCGGTGGGGAACTAGCGGCAGAAGGTCTAGAGCTTCCGTCTGAAGAATCATCTTCTGATGGTTGACAACACTCGACCATAATATCAAGAAGTAAATCGATTATAGCCTGTTGCAAAACTTTGACACCCATTAAGAGATTGATCAAACTAGGTGAAGATTCATCGGTTTTGGGAATTTTCTTGCCATCATTGGTGCTACCGGAAAGCTTAGTTGGCAGGAGGAGCCGCTTCACTTTGGCGGGGTCGTCAAGGTAAACGCGAAGTCCGGTCAAGAATCCGGCGATTGCTCCGGCATCCATCAGAAGCTTTTCTCTTAAAGTCACTTGAGGCTGTGAAGGGTTATCACCATATGTGAGGTGAAACCCTGCTCTTGAAAGAAGGTTTCTGAATATGTCTTCTTCATCACCACTGATTCCTTCTTCACTGTCCTCTGAATCAATCAGTTCATCAGGATCAGTTGTCAGAGCATCCTGATCATCTTCAGAAGCATAAACCTAGAAAAAAAGATTTAACTTTTTTACTAAAAGAAAAAAGGAGAATGGGGGATTAAGAGACTACTTAACTAACCTCAAGATCAGCAAACTCAAACCATGGGCAACAATCCAAGATTTCACATACAAAAACAACTGTGTCTCTTACAAGAAACCCTGCATCTGCTTCAAGCATATCAGAAACCTTCATAAACTGAAGCACAGAATTATTCCATGTCTTTGTACAAATAGATGACTCCTTCCACACAGTTTTTGAAGGATTCTTTTGATTCAAAACAGCCATTCTGTATTTCACCCAAAAGTTCTTATCAGGGTCAGTCCCAACAGACTGATCACTCTCAAGGTATATGCATATTGTGTCAAAAGACTCATATACCCCTGCATTACGAAAACACAAAACTGTTACTACACCTCTTAACATATTTGGTTATATTATATCACAACTTCACAAGAAAACTAAAAAGTACAAAAATACCTACCTAGACGAAGCTCACATCCACCAGCTTGAAAGAATCTACTAAATATCTTACGGGTTTCCATTATATCTTTAAAAGACAAAAAATTCTCCACCTTCCATGTAAAAGAACTCATTTTGCCTCCACCAGAATTATTAGAAGATTCAGTTTCTTGATCTGTAGTAAAGTCCTGCATTATGGATGTCTCCTTTAAAATTAAAACTTCTGCTGAAAAGACTACAACATCATGAACAAGAAACCCGGAATCTTGATCAAATAGACTTGTTAAGGTTACAAATTCACGCCACCCCCAGTCTTTTGCAGATTTTGAGTAACGATTCTGAGATTCTTTTGTGACAGATTTGTCCTCCATTTTTTGATTGACAACTGACAAACGATGGCTCACAAAACAACTCCAGTCACTTGTGGTGTTTCTTGAATCTGTAACCTCAAGAAAAACTGAAAGATGACATGGTGGCTGAGACTGCCCTGATACAATGAAGCACAAGTGTCAATTGTCAAAACTCAAAATCAGACATATTTCTACAAAACACTTGTGAAATTCAATAAAATAATAGCATACCTCTGGGGTAAACTATAAGTCTGCAATCACGGTTTCCAATTTGAAACCTCCTGCTCTTGATACAAAGGCCTGTGATCTTTCTCTTTTTGAGAAGATCTTTCAACCTTGTGAAGTTTTCAATCCTCCATGTGAATTTACCCATATGGCCATCTGATTTTCTAGCACCACTCATGATTCTGCCTGCAATCAATCCCCCATTCTTTGAGAAGCTACTATGCTCCTTGATGACATGAAAGGATGTGCTAAACACAGCTGTGTCATCCACTAAAAACCCTGATTCTCCACCAGAGAAATCTGTCATTTTCATGTAATCATTCCAACCTAAACTTGTGTTATCTCCACTCTTATTATCAGCAGCAAACCTCCCATATGAATCCCTATGCATGTGATTCATGCCAGGTTTTTGATTCAAAACAGACATTCGAAACAAACACCAACAACTCCTATCTGAAATTGATGCCTTCTCAGTATCTTTACTTTCTAAACACATGGACAAGTAATCCACTCCATTAACAGAACTCTGGTAGATACTGATACGCAAATTACACTCTCCAGCTGGGAAAACAGGGCTCATTATCTTCTGTGTCTTAATCATTTCTTTAAACAAGGTAAAATTGTGGACCTTCCAAGTGAACTTCCCACTCAATACATCACCAACAGGTCCAGTCATCACAACGGAATTGGAGACAGAGTTGGACTGAAGCTCATTATTATCACGCACAAAATTAATGGATTCATTCAATATGAGAATATCGGCAGTAATAAGAACACAATGATCATCATTAAAAAGAAATCCTGATTTCGTGTCAAGTATGGAAGCGGATGGTGTAAAATCACACCATCCATGAGACTTCTTCTTTGTGGAAAACCTGTGCCAAGAATCACGATGAATAGATTTAGAATCATCGGTAGGGTTTACTACAGTTAATCGATAACTAGCGAAACAGTCCCACTTAGAAGAGGAAGTGCCTCTAGGGTCCATGATTTGTAAATAAATCGAAATATAACCAGGCAATGCCTGCGAGTCGCCCTTAGGGTACACTAACAAACGGCAATCGTATCCGCCGACTTCGAAATACTTACTCCACAAAGCCCTAGTTTTAACCCTAGGAAAATTGAAGATTGTCCATTTACACACGGCGGCGAATTCGCCACGCCTCTCGATTGTCACGGACTCCAACGACGATGACGACGACGACGATGAGGAAGAGGAACAATCACGAGAAGACGATGATGCAGGATGGTCCTCAGTCGCCGGAGACGTTGCATTCATTAGTTGTACGGTTGGAGAAGGCGGCGGCGGCTGCTGTGATGACGACGTCAAGGACGATGATGATGATGAAACTGCAGCTTCTGCTGACGATGAAGAAGAGACGGCCTCAGATGATGTTTGATGATGGTGATGCTTCATTGTTCTGCGTAGATTAACGAATTTTTTTGTGTTCTATTTATAGATTTTTCTGCGTTCGATTTTTCTTGATGAAATATATGGAGATTGAGAGAGTGGTGTGGGGCTGGAGCCTGGAGGTGGGGTGGGAGAAGGGAGGGGAACAAAGCACACAGGGTTGGGGTTTTCTTTGGTGCAATTTGGCAAGGCTAAACTATGGCTAACCTCAAAACTACAGTGGAGGGTACTACAGTAAAAAAAAAATTATTTATATTTATAAAAGGTTTAAACATGTTTTATGGTATTGTACCTCATACCAAAGAGATTATAATATGTTTTTTAATGTCCAATATTAGAAAACTACATATGATATAAACTAAAATGCATTAATGTGTAGGACATTTTGATTATCACATTGTGTTTTTTAATCAAGAGTGTGTACATACCACTACTATGGGTAAGGTTTCATTGTGACTTATGAGTAGTATATAGCTACATTGAGACGTTGTTGTATAAGGTTCAAAAACTTATGTGCATTGTTTTGTAAATGGTTTGTACCATAGATTTATATGTGTTGCTTAAAAATCTTACACATATAGTCATTAGAGTTAACTTGGTTTGTCATAGCATATGCATAAGAGATCTCAATTTTAGTTATGTTATTCAAATATTAATGTTGAATCATTAGATCATCTCATATCATTTATAAGTTGAGGTGTTTCTAGTTTTATAAAAATTTAAATGTTAAAACTGTTAATTAGCGAATTATAGAGAAACGTTTAGGAATGTTAAACGATTCATGAAATCTCGATTTAAACATTAGCTTCTTCTACATGCATAATATTAGAGATAATTGCAAGTTGCTTCTACATGCATGGTACCTTGATGATGACATACTTATTGGAGATTCGGAGGAAGTGGCCAAAGCGTTAGACATCATTAATGTTATTGGCCTAAAATTGGGCCTTCGGTTGAATATCAAGAAAACTGAGCTCTTTTGGCCCTCGTGTGATGGTAGGAAGTTGTGTGAGGGGTTATTCCCGGTTGGCATCGGGAGGCCGCCATTGGGGGTGAAACTTATCGAGGATCTGTTAGTAGAGATGCTAGTTTCATTAGCAGCTTAGTCATAAAGAGAGTTGAAAACGCTGTGAATTTGATGCACCTTCTTCCACAGTTTTCTGACCCGCAAAGTTAGCTCCTTTTGTAACACCTGATTCAAGGTACTTTTCATTTTTTACCCTTGGTATGTAAATATTTTGCAGATTTGGTCCCTGGGGGCAAAGTTTCCATTTTCGGAAATCTCAGCGTACGCGGGGCATGCTTCTCGTACGCAGGACATACGCACCCAATTAAACAACATTATGACCCATGATCCTTTCATTTCTCAACCTCCATTACCTTTTGAGTCCTATTTTGAAACCCTATCCCTTCTTGAGGATATTTGACCCTCTTGTGTGTGTGTTTTTAGTGTGTGTGTGTGTGTTGGTGAGATTGGATGAAGAAGGAGCCTTAATCGAAGGAGAACTTGTAGATCCAGACTTCACACATCATTTCCAACTTCATTGAGGTATAAAGCTTGAAACTTGTTCCTTGTATGCTTAGATCTGGTCTTTATGAAGTTTTAGTCCTATGATGAGATCTAGTGGGTTTCTTCCACTCTAGAAGTTAGGAGTTGCTTCTCTTGATGTTTCTGAGGTCTTTAGTCCATAAAGTTAGCATCTTGATTGTTGTGGATCAACCATGCATGTGTTTAGGTCCATTTGGTGAAAGTAGAATTCTAAAAGTAAGATTTGGGTTCTTTTGAGCCAAAAAAGGGCTCCAAGTTTGTGATTTTATGGATTAAGACGTCCCACAGGGCTTAAATCTGAAGTTTGGACGAAAATGTCTTAAGGGAATAGGACCCTAAGTTGGATTTTGGGACTCTGTCCAATACGTCAGGCATGCTCCGTAGTACGTTGTGCGTACTGGGTCAGCATGTCATATGTTTGGGTTGATGGGTTTTGGCCATAAGAACATCCTATGTGCTCATGCAAACCCTAATGCTTGGATCTAGGTTTCTCTATTGTACATGCAATTCATCCAAGACTTTAAACCCTAGTTCTAGCATACAATTAATCATATTAACATGTGAAAGAGGTTTAAATCTTACCTTGATTGTTATGTAGCAATAACAATCTCAAATCCTCCTTGGAATCACATCCATTCGTAATTAAGAATCACATCCATTCGTTGTAGAAATATGCAAACATCAATTTTTTATAACGATTTCATTGCAAGGAAATAAATAAATAAATAAATATGTCAAACAAAATTTATTTATTCATAAAAGCAGCGGAAAACATTTGTCCTTACAATGCAAAATCAACTGAAAGACTATGTAATCAAATATTCCTAACAACTCTATCATAACTTTCTAAGCTCAAAATTTAATCTTCGAATCCATGTGATCGAGATCCATCTTTTCGCGATCAGACTCATCTTGCTTTTCCATCAGGCTTCCTCTCTTTTCACTGATCCTGCAAAACATTCAAATGTAATCTTATCACATTATGTATTAAGAATCAATGAATAGGAACTTAATGGATTTAGATAGTGGATTTTACCTGCACATCCATACTCTTTGACTCTCCCATCTTCTGGATTCTTCAGGCTCTTAGGGCAGACTTGTATCCAACACCATTTCACTTGGCAACAAACGCATGTCGGTTCTCCTAGAACGTCCTCGGAAGCATGGTTGGTTGACTTTCCCAACAAATATGCTTCATTGCTTTGGCAAATCATTTTTGATTCAGCAGTAATAAGCGTGTAAGTTAGGTCAATGAGGTTTGCGTCATGATCCATCATATAATACTTTCTTTTGAACTCGTTATATGATTTAGGGAGTGACTGCAGAACCCAGTCTACAACCAACTTATCAGGGAATGACGCACCCAACATAATCAACCTATCGATGTGTGATTTCATTCCTAGAACGTGGGCACACACGGGCTTACCATCTTCATGTTTCATTGCCAATAGGGCTTTAGTGACATTGAACCTTTCAATTCTTCGATCTTGTGGGTTAGGGAGAACAACGGGAGGAGGAGGAGGAAGTGAAATCAAACTAGTCCACCTTGATTCTTTACTTGAACAACGAAATAGCTTATTTTTAGCAGGAACACCTTTTCCTTGAAATTTGGGAAGACCATGATTGTCATACTTTGACATCTACAAAACGGGAGAAAACGAATTCAAGTTAGTTGATTTATTGAGTCCTTAGTAAATCACCCAAATGATATACTAGGGCTAGGACCCAACACAATATTCCACAACTCGGGAGAGGGATGCCGTAACCCAAATTGCAGAACATTTGAAGGTAAGTGAATGACGATTCACTAATTTTCCACCATGAAAAACAAAAAACAGATTAAGTTTTAAATGTATTGAAAACTCCTAGATCCTTTGAGATTCATTGAACTTTTCAATGGCATGTTTAAATCTCGATATGCCCCTCTAGTTTGTGACTGGGATGCCGAGGATCACAAAGCGGGTGTGAATAATCATGCAAATCTACATGGTGCCCCCACATGTTACAATCACCTATTCGATGTGCCGGCTAACCACACACGCTCCACCGAACTATGACAAGCATTGAGTCACCCTTTGCTACCTTTGCTTAGAACCATTTAGTGTGCCGGTTAACCACATACGCTCCACTAACGTCTTCGCAAGGGCACAAAGTGTAATTTCATGGGATTGCATCAATTCACTTTTGCCTAGAGTAACTAAGATTGGGAATTTTATAAAAGCATTTAGTTACTTTTGTATTTCATTATACTTATAATAGATGGTTTCTGTCCTGTCCTACCCGTTCGGCTAACGACCCTCCACTAGTCAAGAGTGTGGTGGGTAAGAGTGGATACCCATTCAATCGCCATTTTATAGGCAGTTTCCTTAAACACCCCTTATAGACCAACTTCGTGAATGAGGCCTACTAACGGTAAGACTTGACACTTTACTCATACGTATATAATATTAGACTTTTAATGATATATATAGTATAGGGTGTATTTTACACTTTTAAAATACTAGGTGTTCTAATTTAATAATTATACTTTTAATTTAATTAAATTGTACACCAAAACTTTATGGATTTACTAAATCTCTTTTAATTATACACTTTAATTAATTAATAAAACCGTAAGGGTGTGATTTGAACTTTTCAAAACTATACTAGGGTTTTAGAATTTAACATTTCTAAATTAAACTTTTAATTAACTTTTAAATTCCAAAACTGAGGGCAAGTTTTGAAACATTTCAAATCATTAGGGTTTAGAATTTAAATATTTCAAAATCAAACCTTTTAATCAAAAATTCAAATTCCAAAACTTGAGGGCAAATTTTGAAACCTTTCAAAACTTTTAGATCAAAATACAAATAAGGCAATTAAACAATTAATTAGTGATTATCTAATTATGACCTAATTCAATTTCATGCAAGATAATGATCAAATAATCCAAATAATTTAACATTTATCAAATAAGGCAACAATTAGCTAATTAGATGACCAAAATCTTTTATTTTGACAAAGATAATCATAAGGAATCAATAAAATTCGAATTTTATTAATTTTAAACAATTATGACAGTTATCCTAAGTCAAAATAGGCAAAAATCCCGAAACAGCCTCCTTCTGACGCTTGAACTCGCCGAGTTCCTCTATGGACTCGCCGAGTCCACATTGGAACTCGCCGAGTTCATCAGACAGGGGGGCCAAAAATCGATTTACAGCTTGAACAAACAAACAAGGCATCAATACAATAGAAATCAATCAAGGCTCTGATACCACTGATGGGTTTTGGCTATAAGAACATCCTATGTGCTCATGCAAACCCTAATGTTTGGATCTAGGTTTCTCTATTGTACATGCAATTCATCCAAGACTTTAAACCCTAGTTCTAGCATACAATTAATCATATTAACATGTGAAAGAGGTTTAAATCTTACCTTGATTGTTATGTAGCAATAACAATCTCAAATCCTCCTTGTAATGACTTTAGAAAGCTTAGAGTCACAATTGTCACTCCTCTAATGGCTCACAAACACCAAGAGCAAGAGGATGAAGAATAAGGAGAGAGGAGGCTTCCCAAAACGTGTGAAAACCCTAGAGAACAAGTTCCCCACGTTTTTGGGGCTTAAGGGTCCTTTAAATAGTGAAGCCATTAGGGTTATCTAACAAGGAAACCCTAATTTGGATGCTTAGGCCCTAAGCAACCCATGGACTCCTTCCCTAGAGGCCTTGGACGATTTCTAATGGGTTTCCCCATAGAATTCTTCCACCCCTCTTATATGGAGTCCATTAGCTCAATATTCAACTATCATACAATTGACAGTTCTAGTCTCTTAAGTTTAATTAATGTCTTTTAGCCACAAAATTAATTTCTAATTAATTATTGACTAATATTAATTAAACAATATGATTTCTCCTTTAATTTATTATTCTCATAATATATTAATAAATCATAATTAATCCTTTCTCTCCATAATTCATCCTATCAAGTTGCTTTGGTGAAGGCAACCTAAAAGGACCATGCACCATCGGGTCAAGTACATACCAAAATAGTTATGGACTTAGACACTAATCCAACATGGGTCAACACGCATACATGGTGAATACGAAGAGTACGCAAGGCGTACGCTGTGATTAGGCTCCTTTTGTTTGGGGCCTTCTTTTGGACTTGGACTCCCTTTGGACTTTGGGCCTTAGCTGGATTTTAGGCTTTGCATCTGTTGGGTCATAGTTTGACCTTAGGTTTATGGGTTGGGCCATTATTGGGCCTTGGACCACTATAGGGTTATAGGGTCAAACTAGTTGGGCTCAATAAGGGAAAATATAGAATAGTCTTTTACCCTAGAGGCTGAGGGTGTTGGGTCGGGGACCCCGGTTACGAATTTTGACCTAATTATTAATTAGGGTATTGTTTGATTGTTTAGTGTGGGGATTTTCCGGATTAGTAGTCCGAGCATTTATCTGATTTTTAGCAGTTTGAGGTGAGTCTCCTCATTGTTCTTAGCGGGTCAAAGGCACCAATGTCGGCCCATGATTTGTTATGATTATGATGCTAGTTGTATGTGTGACTCTTGCATGAGCAGTATGTGATATGTATATCGGACGGTGTCCGATGCCAGGCAGGGCCTAATGAGTGTATAATATGTTATTTGTCTTAATGATTTTTGCATGTATTTTATGTATCTGTATGAATGTCGGGCGGGGCCCATTGTATATTTGATATATGTCGGGCGGAGCCCATTGTATGTTTGATATGTATGGTATGAGGTATTTTGGGTAACTCACTAAGCTTCGTGCTTATGATTTTCAGTTTATGTTTCAATTACTTCCAGATCGAAGGGGATGATCTCAGGATGATCACATCGCACACACCACGACTTCCCTTTATTTGACTTTGATGTATTGAAATGATTGATTGATATACTCTGTTTTCTTTTATGGTCTTATGAAAACGTTTTGGATGATGGTTTTATTATTATCAAAATGAAATTTTCGGTCTTAAATTTTGGGTCGTTACAAGTTGGTATCAGAGCCTTGGTTTGAGGGATTCAGGCACACTCTCGGGTTTGTCTGAACCCAAACCGAGGATTTGGTATATTTTTCATCAAAGGAATGTTTTATAAAAAAAATATCTAACAAAAGAAAGGGGTGTCGGGCGGGGCCCATTGTATGTTTGATATATATGGTATGAGGTATTTTGGGGAACTCACTAAGCTTCGTGCTTATGATTTTCAGTTTATGTTTCAGGTACTTCCAGATCGAAGGGGATGATCTCGGGATGATCACATCGCACACACCACGACTTCCTTTTATTTGACTTTGATGTATTGAAATGATTGATTGATATACTCTGTTTTCTTTTATGGTCTTATGAAAACGTTTTGGATGATGGTTTTATTATTATCAAAATGAAATTTTCAGTCTTAAATTTTGGGTCGTTACAAGTTGATATCAGAGCCTTGGTTTGAGGGATTCAGGCACACTCTCGGGTGTGTCTGAACCCAAACCAAGGATTTGGTATATTTTTCATAAAAGGAATGTTTTATAAAAAAATTATCTAACAAAAGAAAGGGGTGTGGTGCATGTAATCGACCGGGCTCAAGAGTTTTCCCAAAATACCCATACATGTTTTATGTTATATATTAAATTGTGAATCGCATGCTAGATTAGGGATAAGGATCTGCTCAGGATTGCATGTGTAGTGACAAAGAACATGGTTTGACATGCGGAATTAAAGCTTGCACAATTGAACATGGTGATTTGGGTGTTTAAGAGATATATTGAATGTATATGGTGTTACACAAAAAGAATCTAGATCTAGACTACATAATTAACACACACTTACACACTCACTTTTACATCTCTCAAGCACACCTCTACATGTGGTATGAACCCACTATTTATAGAGGTGTTTACATGTCTCTCTCTCACTCTCTATCTCTCATGTGTCACAAGGCTAATACTCCACATGCAAGTGGGTCTACACAAGTCAAACATTTACAAAGTCATGAATGAATAACTTTGCACCCCAACATTCTCCCCCTCAAAGTTAGGAATGAATGACCCACTTCAAATCTTCCAAAATCAAGCACTACGCGGTTCGAGCCTCAAAGGCGACACATGTCGAAACGAACTTCAATCTTCAATTCTTCCATGACTCTTCAATTTGGGCTCTAGGATGTGATACCATACAATCCAAGCAGCAACGAATGATTAATTCCAAATAATCACCCAAAAGCTGCGCATAAAAACACACCCCAAAAATATTCAATAAACCAAACCCATTTCGAATACATCACTTCCGAACTTCCAATTGCATCATCTCATAATCTTCAAAACTTCAAGATCACTTCGGTCTTCAAATCCGCGTAATATGAAAAATTCAAGTTCGAATTTCCATATAAAACTTCTCCCCCTTTTTATAATCGAAATTTGATTATAAAACTCCAAGGAAAAAGAATGTGCTCTATTCGGAATTTTTTCATGCCAAAACTCCCCCTTAACATGTGGCATAAACATTGTGCTTCAATCTGAAAAATCCAAAAAATATTGAATTTTTAGCTTCGTTCACGGATCGCCTTTGACAAAATTTCTCAAAAATGGGTAGAAATCGTAAATTTCAAAATTCTGCAGTGACCCGTTGCGCCAAAAACAGCCAAATATGCAAAACACACTCCCATTTGCGAAACTGGGTAAAATGTGTAAATTCGCACAAACTGCAGGGACCAGATTTGAAAATTCTGCAATTTCAGCATTTTATGACCCCATTTGCGAAGTTGGGTACAAACTGTCAAAAATGCGAAACTACAGGTATTCGTTTTGACAATTTCTGCATGTTCTTCAAATTTGCGAAGTTGGAATATTTTTGTCATTTCTTGAAAAGAGCAGGGACCAAATGCGAAACTGTTAGCCTTCTTCCCCAATTCACTTATACTGTAAAAGACTTCGCATGTTTCAATTACTTCGCACGTTTTGACTTCGCATTTTGACACTTCCCAGTCATCAAATGCGAACCATGTTTGACACACCCAAATGCGAATATTTTTTCTTTTACAAGTGAACTGCTCCAAATGCGAATTAAACCATCCTTGCACACTGCAGTTACACAAATGCGAATTTGATTCCAAAATGCGAACCAAAATTTTGTTCTCTGTAACCAAATGCGAATTGTCTTTGATCACATATGCGAACTCAACTGAAAAATTACTATTCGCATTTTATCGATCAAAAGTGTGAGCTCAATTTTATCGATCAATATGCGAACTCGATTTTAATCAACCCTCTTCCCAATTCATCTATTACAGTGGAACCATTCGCACATCAAAAGAACAATCGATCGATTCCAATCATAATGCGAACAATAATCCTTAATTCCAAAATCGACTCCAATCATTTTAGTCGATATTGACTCCCAAAATCAATCCTTTCCAGTTCGCTCCTGTTCGTCTTCATCTGTTCAAACAACAACCAAACAATCCTCAAATTCGCAAGTTTCACCAAATGCGAATCCATTCAAAATTTAAATTCCAAACATCGATCGACTTCTCAGAAACAATCGACTATTGACAATCATCTGTTCATTCTTGGTTCGTTCGTTCATCACAGTGTTCATTCATCACAAAAACAACTTATTCAAATGCGAAATCAATCTCCAAATTGAACTCGAATTCTTATTTCAAATCACATATTGAACTCAAATATATCGATTTCTTCTTTCAATTCCATGAATCAACCCATAGAAGTTGTGTTTGACTTTTAGAGTCAATGATCTAAAAACACAAAATAGATGATTTTGAGTTCTGATTTCAGATCAAAAGGTATTTTTCAACTGTTCTTCACCATCTTCAACTGTTCTCGATCAAAAATTTCATCAAAATCAACGAACCAATTTCGAAATTTTTCATACTAACTTGATCATTATCGATTTCGTGAATTAGAGAAAATCGATTCACAAGTTGAACTCAACAATCAAAACAAATCGTTTATCGACATCGATCCAACAGAAAGAAAGAAATATGATCGAGAAATTTAGAAGCCACAGTCGATTAAGAGAACGAAGAACATATACGTATGAGTTCCAATGTACAACTAGTTGAAGCGTATGAAGTTGAACAAACGACTGAGAGTAGTCTATTGATTTACAGACTCAATTATTTAGGAATCGGATCAAGCACATTTGGGCTATCGGGCTTAATGAAATGATATGAACAGTATTCGACAATTTGGTTTGGGTTTCATGAACAGTAAACATTTTGGGCTCAAATCTCTGATGATGAACAGTAAGATCAAGACTCGAATTCAAATTTTGTTTATCAAATTAAGGACTAATTGTTGATTCAAAAGAACAATTACAAATTAAGAATCAAATCAAACAAAAGAATAGAATTGGATCGGGCTTGATCAACAAAAAATTTATTGGATCACAACAAATGGGTTTTTCAACAAAAATTTAGATCCAACGAGTCAAATGATCACAAATCAAAAACGTTACGCACGATTTCAATGAAATTAAGAGAGATCATAGAGAGAGACTTACCAAAATTGCTCAAAATTGTGACAAAAATTGCCAAACCAAGAATCGTTCTTCAAAAATCACCTTGATCTTGAAGACCCGCTCTGATACCAATTGTAGTGACAAAGAACATGGTTTGACATGCGGAATTAAAGCTTGCACAATTGAACATGGTGATTTGGGTGTTTAAGAGACATATTGAATGTATATGGTGTTACACAAAAAGAATCTAGATCTAGACTACATAATTAACACACACTTACACACTCACTTTTACATCTCTCAAGCACACCTCTACATGTGGTATGAACCCACTATTTATAGAGGTGTTTACATGTCTCTCTCACTCTCTATCTCTCATGTGTCACAAGGCTAATACTCCACATGCAAGTGGGTCTACACAAGTCAAACATTTACAAAGTCATGAATGAATAACTTTGCACCACAACAGCATGATAGAAAGTCAGGAGATATGCCTTTGTATGCTTACTGTGTGAGCTTGTAGACTTTCATGCTAGTATTGATCAGTTAATGATAGGATGACTTGATTAGGTTATGTTTGATTACGATTACTCGATGCTCAAATGTTGCTTGCTTTGTGCTTTGAGGAGTTCCCACTAATTTCAGCTTATTAGTAAGCGAATATGCTAAGTTACATATTACTGAGACTAGATAATTTTAAAAGGTTAGGTTTTAACTCTATTGTGCAGCTCTTGTTTGAGTCCAACCGTTGTAGTGTGAGACCTTTCATTCCAAGAAATATTTGGTGTCAGTGATATGTAATTGTATTCGTGAGCTAGCTAGAGGGTGTTAGGGGGAGTTCCTTCTGCAACTGATGGAGGAGAGTAGTGTGGGGGTTGCCCTAGGAAGACCTAGGAGGTGATTCGGTGTTGATAGCCATGTCATATTGAGAATTGTTGGTTTGGTAAGGAAGTGACTTGGAGGACTCGAGGCGATCCTTGAGTAAAGTACGGATATATGTGGAAGGTAGTATGGGCTCATACTATTGGAAGCAGAGGATCCGTACTCGAGTCAAAGAAAGTTGCGATGATGCCAGGAAGCTTATAGAGTATGGGATATATATATATATATATATATATATATATATATATATATATGCATGTGTGTGTGTTGATGGTTTGCATGGTCTATTTTCAGTATGATGGTCACTCGAGGAGGATCTGGTAGTGGTTATGGTACCGGTGAGGGTTTAGGTTCGGGCTCTGGGGTCGGATATTTGGATGATCAGATGCGGGAGTTCATTTAATCAGAGATTACCCGCAACATTCTAGAGCAGACTCATGTGATCTTTGGTATGATCAAGGAGGGTATCACGGAGATTCTGGATGATCGCATGGGCGCTTTTTGTTATGAGATGGTGGCGATGATGGGAGCTTGCACTTTAACTTTTCGTGAGTTCCGGGCATGCGGAGCCCCGGAGTTCTTCGGTAAGAAGGACCTAATTGTGAGCAGATGTTGGGAACGCCTTTAAATGTAGCCTTTGTCCTGAGGAGGTGAAGGTCCGACTTGCATCTTGTCTTCTGAAGGACAAAGCTCAAGACCGGTGGGAGGAGGTTGGGCATGCCTTGGGAGGCGATGCGATCGAGTCGATGACTTTGGAGGATTTTGTGACGAGATTTTGGGTTGAGTTCGCACCTGCGATTAAGGGTCAACAGTGGTGAGGGAGTTTCAGGACCTTCTCCAGACTACTAAGACGTTAGCAGAGATCACTGTTATGTTCCATGATAGGGCGTTACCGGTTCCTCAATATGTGGCAGACGAGGAGATGAAGAAAACGACGTACCACGAGATGTTGAGGAGCGATATCCGGCAGTTTACGAGTCGATTCAGTTACAATACATTGGAGGATATGATAGCGCGAGCCAGAGAGAAGGATGTTGACTTGGAGATGGAGAGGAAGAGTAAGTCGGATCAGGTTCAGAGTTCAGAGGGTTCGGGCAAAAGGCCCCAGGTTTTTGACTCGAGGTCGAGGGGCCAGCAGGTTCGGGGCCGTTGTGGTAAGTACAACAAGATGCACAATGGGGTGTGTAGGGTGGGTGGTTCTGGTTGCTTTAAGTGCGGCAAGACGAGTCATTTAAGCAAGGATTACACTGCCACCACCACTACCACCCAGGTATCTGATCTGATGCTTTCATTGAAATCAAAAGGCCATAAGAAGACCAATTGTCTGAGTTTAGAAGCAGCAGGACCAGATGTAGCACATGTTCTGACGACTTTGAGGATCACAAATGGCCGCTAGGGTAAGGTGGATGTGCCTGTTGTGAGGAGCAGGGCTTTCTAGCTGACAGAGGTGGCTCGTGCAGCACCAGATGTGGTGACGCGTATGTATCTTCTCATCATCTCTTTATTTATGTCGAATTTCTATTTATATTTGTGTGATTTGTTTTAGTACATGTTGATATGATTAAAGGAATAACTAATGGATCTAGTACATGTTGATATTGATTATTCAGATCCACCACAAAGGATGGTGACTCTATTCATCATGATTTACTGATGTTTCAGTAATATGGTTGTGTTTATAAGATTAAGCATAATTATGATACTTTGAAAGGATTCGAAGAGTAGCAGAATGAATAATCTATTAGGTAGAAAGATAAAAGATTCTCTAATATGAGAATAAAGGAGAATACTTTAGTATCATGTTTTATGATCATCTTAATCATTGTGGATTTATGTCACAATTGATCCTCGAAAAACATCTTAGTATAATCGTATGACTAAGAAAAGGAATCAAAGTTTGTTGAAAAAAGTTCAATCAAGAGATGAGTCATACTTCATTCCAAATCAAGTTGTAGAGCCATGGTCTAGTAACTACAAATCATATCTTGAAACTCATTTTAAACTAATAAGATTGAAAAAACCTAAAAATATGTGGAGTAAAAATGTTTTTCTTACTTTAGCACATATAGAATTAGAGTTGTGATTTTTTTCATTAATCAAGAAACAAAGGATAATTGAGACCTGTTATACGAAGTGTTTTCATGTCGAGAATCCACACGAGATTTTGAATATTTGTTTTAGCTTGTCAAGGAATGTACCTTGAAAGAAAACTCATATGTCAAGAAGTCAATGGGAGTCATATTGATCTTGAGAGTTTCAAGAATCAACCGACAATAAACCTTTTAGTTATCACTAGCACGCGGCCTGAGGTTGATAAACTATCGTGTTTGGTTGACAAATTCTTATTTCTATGCATTTCTAGTTGAGTTGGTAATGCTTACGAGTTCTATTTTTTCATTTAACTACAAAAGCAAAAAGCGCGTTGGTCAGTGAAAGTGCATTGATCAATATGGGTGATGATGGAACTTCATTCTCCATTTGACCTCGCTTGTGCCCTGGTGAGGTTCTTCCTGATTGCCTGAGTACTACTGCAAGATCACAGAGAACAAAGGTCGTCATCCGTTTTCCGGGAGGAGCTCCCGGAAGAACGCTCCGACGGTCAAGTTAAAGGATGACTTAGGGTTTGTGTATGAATTCTCTAGGATGGCCAGAGAACTTACCTCACTAGCCTGAGGATGCATCCTTTTATACCTAGTGCCCCTGTCTAGTCCGTACTAGACAGGATCGCTTTTCTAGGGACACAGGATCTGAGGCGCTGATTGGAGGGTCATGCGCCTTCGATTGCTAGAGCACCCTCATTGGCTCTGACGGTAATGCTTTGATCCCACAGTTTGTCTCCTGACCGTATCTTTTGTCTTGGAGCACGGAGCTTCACTTTGGCGGGAGCAAGCCTTCTGCCCGGGCATTCTGCTCCCGGGAGCGCCAGCGGGCGCTGAGCCTGCTGGGCTGAGCCTGACTGGTGTGCCCGGCTTTAGGGCTTGGACACGACTCTGTTGTGCTGCCCTAGGCACACCATCAAGTCCCACAGTCCAGTAGCCGTAGCGTTGCAGCATTAGTTACGACATTCTGGACTTAGATGATTGACGCGTGTTCGCTTTTCCCTACCCGCCGCTCCGTTTTTAATGGCGACATGACTGCACCTGACTGCTAGCAGTTACATCATTTCGTCATATATTTAAATGTCCCGCCTCTTCCCCTTCTTTAAGAGGGTATCTGTATAACTTCTTTTGCTTCCTCTTTTCTTCCTATCCTTTTCGTGTTCATTCTTCTTTTTCTCCCATGGCTAACCTTCCTGGAATCGTCCCTTCTACTTCCGAGTATCGACAATTGGAGACCACATATGGCTTATCCTCCTTAGAAGGCGTGGAATTTCCTGCCTCTGGTTCTTACATCTCTTCCCCCCTCCTGGCAAAATTAGGGTTTTCCTGAAAACCCTAGATGCCGGCATACGATTTCCCCTGACGGACTTTCAGGAGGAAGTTTTTTAGAAGGATGGTTGTAGTCTTCAAATGTTGACCCCTAACGATGTCAACAAAGTGGTTGCTTTTGAGATGATCTGTAGGGCAAATGGGTACCTTCCCGACTATTTTGTCTTCAAGTTCTTCTTTCGATTCTGCCTCACCGTAGATAAATGTACCTTCTCAATTCGGTGGGGGGGGGGGGGGGCACGCCTTGGTCCCTGATGGTCGTACCCCCAAAAAACTGGCAAGATAAGTGGCTATGGGTCGATCAAGGACTGGTTGGAAGTGGCCGTTATCGTGCCAATGCATTCGCTGATACCATTCCAAATCTTTTTCCTCATAATCAAGGTGTCGCTGATTATCTGAAGAGTATGCAAGTGACCGCCGAAGATTACTCTGAGGCACTTCTTTCCGGTGTAGAGATGAGTCCTTCGTGGTGGCGACGTGGCAAGATGGCGGTGTTCTTCTCCGTCGTTGATGGTTAGTGTAGTGTCTTCCCCCCATTTTTTTTGTATTTTTGATATTTCTACTCTGCTTTCCCCCAGGCACTGAGTCTTCTTTGTCTATGGATGAGGTACTGCGCAAACGCTATCGGGGTAAACTGGAGTTTCGTGAGGTAGACCTGGTCGATAGTCTTCTCCCTCCTCGCCGGGTGGACCGTCTTGCTCTGACTATTGCGCCTCCTGTTCCTCCAGTAAGCTCGTCGGTGATCAAGGAAGATCTGTCACATGTTCGCCCTATCTCCTCTGTTATGCCTTTGGGTGGCACTCCTTCTTCATCCCTAGAGGATAGTGAAGATAGCAAAGAGGGCATCATTGGTGACGTCCGACGGATGCAGGCGAAGCGAAAAGCCATGCAGGCCATGGGCGGGCCGGTTACCGGCGCCCCCTGTTGCTAAAAGGGTTCATACTAGGCGCAACTTTTCCCGCTTGTTGTGCTCGATGAGTTCCGCACCCGTGAGTTCCACCTCCACCGGTGTGGTTGTGATTCCCGATGACGACGTGCAACAGTTTGAGGGAATCGATAGGGTGACTGAACAGCCCGTTATTTTGGATTTTTCTTCCATTCCTTCTCCAACTATTTTGTTTTCTCCCTCCAAGCTTTCCCCGACGAAAGAATCCGGCCCTCCTTGGCCAGTTACAGCTTCCAATGACAGTGGTCCTGGTGGCGATGCCTCTGGGCCTACCGTCTTTGTGCCATCTTGGAATCTTCATGATGATTCTCGTTTGTCTATTCATGCCAACGCTCTGGAATTCTCACGCCATGCTTTCCCTCCAGCTGTTGTTGAGGACATGGAAGCAATGGGTAATCCTGCCCTTGCTTCCAATATGGCTTACGCTGCCGCACAAGCGATGTTTTATCTTGTTGCAGGTTCTCGGCGCATCCACACCCTGGGTGAGGTGGAAGCTACACATGCCACCTGTAGATCGCGTGTGGCAAGCTTGGAGCGCCATCTGAAAGAGCTTGGGGATGATCTTCGTTCTTCTGAGAAGAGATGTGAATTGCTGGCTTCCGAAAAGAACATTCTTGACGAGGCTAGGCCTGCATTGGAAGTCAAAGTTGATTCTCTCATACAAGCGAATGAAGGGTTGATGATCCAGGTTGAAAGTCTTGAGCGTGATGCCGTCGATCGTGACAAGCTTGTGTCGTCACTGCAATCAGATGTGGATGTTGTTCGGCGAGATTTGGATTGGTTGTTGCATGTTGGTGTTGTCCATATTGTTGATAAACTTATAGAGCATCTTGATTTTACCAATGCCATTAGTCTTATCCGCCATGATGCGTTCATGGCTAGAGTCGAATCTGTTCAGAAGGCTTCTAGTGGCGGTGGGGGTGGTGAGGCGGTTGTTGGTGCGCCGTCTGTGGGCCCCGTGGTGAGTATAAATGATGCTCTTTTGTCCTTTGCTAGTATCGACCATGCAAGTCTGCTAGGTTTGGGGGAGGTGGGTATTGAAGACCTGCGAGAATTGTGCTCCTTTGGTGGTTCAGAGGGTACGCCGAAGAGTACTGTGGGCGATGGTAAGGATCGTGGGTCTGGTGGTGGTACCGTTAGCGAAATGGTTGTGGGTGAGGAGGGTGATGGAAACAATGTTGGCGTGGTGGCTGTGGCAGGTGAGAGTGCTGGAAAAAATATTTGGGTGGAGGCTGTGGCGGTTGAGAAGAATGTTCGTGGGGATGATCTGGAGCCGTGAGTTTTCCCTTTTCTTGTTGGTTTAACATTTAGTATTTTGTAAGTGTTGGGACCTCTGAAACAATATTTTCCTTTTTTTTGGATGTATGTTTGGCCTATTCTAGGCATTATCAACTTGTGTGCTTGTTTTGCTTTGCTCTTCTTTTTGTGCTTTGTTCAGGACATACGGCGTCTCGATGCGCCAAGGTGCCTTGTTTTACCCTTGTTATTGCTGACGCCCCAAGGAGTTTTTGACCATAATAGTGTGGATGGAAAAAAATATTTACTATTTTAGTGTTCTTTCAAAACTATTTACCATTTTAGTGTTTTTCTCCTTTTTCTTTATTTTTTAGTTTTCTTTTCAGTTTTTTTTTTTTAATTTAAATATCTTATTTTTCTTTTTTTCTTTTTTATTCTAACTTTTTATTGTTTTTCTCATTTTTCTTTACTTTTTAGTTTCTTTTCAGTTTTTTTTAATTTAATATCTTATTTTTTTTCTTTTTTATTCAACCTTTTATATATATATATATATATATATATATATATATATATATATATATATATATATATATATATATATATAACAACTTTCATTTTAGTTTTTTTTATCCATTTTTACTGTTTTTTAAATATATGTTTTTTTTATTTATTTATTTTTTTCTGTTTTATTTAAATATCCGATTTTCTTATACAACATTTTTACCATCAAATTTTAGCCTCAACATTAAAAAATCATCAAAAACCACCACTATAATCAAACTTTAAGGTGCAAAAATTCCAACATTCACATACAATGTTTTTAAAGTGAAAAAAAAAATCTCTAACATTGTTTCTTACAAAAAAACAGCACAAAAAAACTCCAACATTGTTTATTACAAAAAGAAAAACATCACAATTAGCTTCATCTTGAACCAGTAAAAAATCATTACCTGTAAAAAAATATTATTTTTTAAATTACCTTGGCATAGACGGACATTTATTAAGTGGATGACTCTCCAACCATTCTCGAGCACGTGGATTTAACCGGGACATAATCGAAAACAATGTCCGTCTATGCCAAGGTAATTTTAAAAAAATAATATTTTTATGGTATTTGTTATAGTTATTCTCTTGTTATTATTATTTTTTTACAGGTAATGATTTTTTACCGGTTCAAGATGAAGCTAATTGTGATGTTTTTCTTTTTGTAATAAACAATGTTGGAGTTTTTTTGTGGTGTTTTTTTTGTAAGAAATAATGTTGAGATTTTTTTTTCACTTTAAAAACATTGTATGTGAATATTGGAATTTTTGCACCTTAAAATTTGATTATAGTGGTGGCTTTTGATGATTTTTTAATGTTGAGGCTAAAATTTGATGGTAAAAAGGTTGTATAAGAAAATCGGATATTTAAATAAAATAGAAAATAAATAAATAAAAAAACATATATTTAAAAAACAGTAAAAAATGATAAAAAAAAAACTAAAATGAAAGCTGTCATTTATATATATATATATATATATATATATATATATATATATATATATATATATATATATAACAATAAAAAGGTTGAATAAAAAAGAAAAAAAAAGATATTTAAATTAAAAAAAAAACTGAAAAGAAACTAAAAAGTAAAGAAAAAATGAGAAAAACAATAAAAAAGTGGAATAAAAAAGAAAAATAAGATATTTAAATTTAAAAAAAAAACTGAAAAGGAAACTAAAAAATAAATAAAAAGGAGGAAAACACTAAAATGGTAAATAGTTTTGAAATACCACTAAAATGGTAAATATTTTTTCCATCCACCCTATTATTGTTAATAACTCACGCCCCAAGCGTCTATATTGGACGCACTAATGTCCACGATTGAGTTTCATATGTGATCACTCATACACTAAGTATGTAAAGATCTTGTAATTATCATTTTTAGCCGCGGGTCCTCCGAATACACTAAGCGTTTAACTCGTGACGCTCAACGTGGCGCTTTTAAATACACTAAGTATTGGACTCATGTCACTTAGCATGGAATTGTAAATATATATACACTAAGTATTTAGCTCATGTCTCTTAGCATGGAATTTTGAATATATATATATATATATATATATATATATATATATATATATATATATATACACACACTAAGTATTTAGCTCATGTCTCTTAGCATGGAATTTTGAATATACTAAGTATTGAACTCATGTCTCTTAGCATGGAATTGTAAATACATTAAATACTAAACTCATGTCTCTTAGCATGAACAAATATGCTCTAAGCATTTTGGTGTACAATACGCTCAACGGGACGCCCACTAGTTAGGCTATCTCCTTTTCTTCTTCCCCTATCTTAGAAGAAATATTTCTTTAAGTTTCTAGCATTCCACGTTCTTGGAATGGGCCTTCCTTCCATCGTCTCTAGCGTATATGAACCGCTCCTACTTGCCTCCGTGACTCTGTACGGGCCTTCCCATGTTGGACCCAACTTTCCTTGAGGTTGGGCTCGACTTGCTTCGTTCTTCCTCAGAACATATTCGCCAACTTTGAAAGCCTTCTCCTTCACCCTTTGGTTGTAATATTTTTCTGTTACTTGCTTGTACGCGGCTTGGCGTACGCTTGATTCTTCGCGTTTCTCCTCTAGGACATCTAGATTTATCCTTAGGTCTTTCATATTGCTTTCCTCATCCTTGTTGGCTACTCTCAATGTGTTTACTGCTATTTCTATGGGAAGCATGGCTTCGGTCCCATACGTCAAACTGAAAGGGGTTTCCTTTGTGCTCTTCCGCGGCGTAGTTATGTATGACCACAACACCATTGGTATCTCTTCTGCCCAATTCCCCTTTGCTTTGCCCAGCCTCTTCTTAATCCCATTGACAATGGTTCGGTTGGATACCTCCGTTTGCCCGTTCGCTTGAGGGTATGCCACCGATGTGAAGCATTGACTTATCCCTTTGGCAGTGCACCAATCTCTGAACGGGTTCTCAACAAATTGCAAGCCATTGTCGCTGATGAGAATCTTAGGTGTTCCGAATCTTGTCATGATGTTTTTCCATATGAATTTTATCGTGTGCCTCCCGGATATGCACGCCAGAGGTTCAGCTTCGATCCATTTTGTGAAGTAATCCACAGCGACTACCACGTACTTTAATTTTCCCGGCGCTTCTGGGAATGGGCCCACTATGTCTATGCCCCACTGGTAAAAAGGTCATGGGCTAGATATGTTGCTTAACGGGGCCGAGGGGTTGACCTGGACTGGGGCATAAGACTGACATTCCCCACACTTCTTGGTTATTTCTATTGCATCTCACAGTATCGTTGGCCAATATATCCCCATTCGTAATACTTTGCCCGTCAAAGCTCTCGCCCCTTCATGTGCGCCCACTTGTCCCGAGTGTGCCTCCTGCAATATCTCTATCCCCTTGGCTTGATCCACACATTTTAACCATGGAGACGTGAACCCTTTCTTGTACAGTTCTGCATTTACCAACGTATATGAGGGCGCCTTTATACGTATTTTCCTTGCTTCATCATGACCATCTGGCAATACTCCTCTTTGGAGGTATTCTTGGTACGGTGTTATCCATGAAGGTCCAGCGGGGGTTAAGATACTCACTTGCTGCTCATCTATACTCCTTTCTCTGAGTACTTCTACTAAAACTTTCTTTGATAGATGGTCAAATCATGTGGACGCCAGCTTACTCAAAGCGTCCGCCCTCTTGTTCTCGCTTCTAGGTATCTGCTTGATCGCAAACCGGCCAAACGACCCTACTATCTATTTCACCATCTTTACATATTTCCCCATTATTGGTTTTCTTACCTCGAAACTACCGTTGACTTGATTTGCTGTTAACCTTGAGTCGGTTAAGGCTGTTACAGCTTTCACACCCATCTGTTTAGCTAACCGTAACCCCGCAAGAAGCGCCTCGTACTCCGCTTCGTTGTTCGATGTGTGGATGTCACACCCCAAAACCGGAACGGCGGAAACGTTCTAGGGTGGATGACGTCATGTCGAGTATCACAACACATGCATTATAGTAATCAAAGTACAACAAAACATTGCATTAATAGTAATAGTTTTACATGGTTACATTAATACATCAAAGTAATACAAGTAATAGAATAAATACAGCGCGGTACTAAGCTATCTTCATCAACAGCTCCGGGGATGTACCTGTCTAATGCTAACCTGAGAATACAAGTTATTTGAAAAGCGAGTATCAGCATTTTTACAAATGCTGGTGAGTTCATAAGCATTTAGTGACGTTTTCATTCAAATAACTTTAATAAAAGTAGTAGTTTAAGAGATTTCAGTGTATTAGAGTCCTTTCCAGAAAATCCTATATTTTCTTTAATAAAAGCAGCCTTCTACCAAGACTGGTCAGTGTTATGTGGTAAAAAGTTATTTTCCCTAAATTGCTATCATTATCAAAATACTGAATTTGATTATCGAGGAAAGCATATGACATCAGGGAATAACATATGCCTCAACAGTGAGGACTGCTGACTAAGGCAAGGAATCATAGACTCCAGGAGAGTATCGAACGAACGACACGCCTGGTTCAGTCTAAAAAATAGAGACACGGACCCCAGAAGGTACCAAATGAAAGGTACAGCTGGTAAGGTCCAAAACAATGAATACAGACCGCAGACAATATCAAATGAAAGATACGTCTAGCAAGGTCTAAAACAGTGAATACAGTGAATATAGTGGATACTGTGAATACAGTGGATACAGACCCCAGACAGCATCAAATGAGAGATACGTCTTGTAAGGTCAAAACAGTGTGACTCTGAAAATGAATTACCAGCATACAGTGTAAATTGCTGGCGAAATACCGTTACCTTAAGGCCAAAGAATTATAAGGTAACCCGGGATACTCGTAACCATACTGACTAGAGTACCAGACGCCCTACAAGCGTCTAAAATGTGACATTTGTCACCCCTTGGCTTGGTGGGCCGTGGACTGTAGCTAGCAGTCAGGGTGCGGGGTTGTCAATCCCGTATAGATCTATACACACAATGTCCGCTCTCCCTACAGGAGACTCTGGTTACCAACTAGACGACGGAGAAGGCCGTGTCCTGAAGATGCATCCCAAATAGTGGGTAGAGACTTCCAACTAGTGGGTTTCTAATGTAAGTGCTGAACTAGAGGTAGAGACTCTTAACTGAATTGACTGAAGTAAACCCGTATGTCTATGCTTGTGTACATAATATATAAGTAATGAATCAAACGACCTTTGGATGGACATCCGATCCCACCAGACCACATCTCAACGAATAAAAGGAAATAGGGCGGACAAGCCTTCCTAAGTCCTTCAATCATTATTTATATGCATCTATACAAGCACAAACATACATCTAACTACGACTGAGTGTGTATCAAGTAGAAGTGATTCTTGTGAAGTAGGAGTGTCTAATAAGTGAAGCAGGAGCGGTCGCAAGTGAAGTAGGAGTGTCGAACAAGTGAAGTAGGAGCGGTCGCAAGTGAAGTATGAGTGTCGAACAAGTGAAGTAGAAGCGGTCGCAAGTGAAGTATGAGTGTCGAACAAGTATAAGCGTATCACGAAGTAGAGACGACAATAAGTGAAGTATGAGCGTATCGAGTATAAGTGAAGTAGAGTCGATATCAAGTATAAGCGAAGTAGAATCGTATCGCTAAGTAAGAGTGTGAATAAGTATAAGCGTCCATCAAGTATAAGTGACTTCAAGTATAAGTGAAAGCGTTACAGAGTAGGAGTATAAAATAAGTATAAGCGAAGCAGCAGTATTTAACAAGTAAAAGTATACGTCGAAAAAGGGAAACTTTGATGAAAAACCTTTATATCCGGAGAAAATCACAATTTGTATTATTTTGTAAAATATGTTTGAAAACCTTAGAAAATCTTTCATAAACCAGTTTAGAATGAATTTAGATAAAACAGTATAAGTAAGAGTTTTGATACAATTGAAAACCATTATAGTGTCCTACTCGGTAAAACAGTGTACAGTGGTAAAATCTTGTGCATGCGGGTTATCAATCACATGTGATTGATATGATAACTGACATGTTTAACTTGTATTCCCCCCCCCTATAAAACATGTAAAAACATTTAAAAGGTTCATTCAGGGGTATGAACTCACCTGGTGTAAGTAGGTCCGACGAAGGTGCCGTTTGGGCGTTCGGTGTCACGTAAGGACTTGAACACACACAATGACCTAATTAACATATGATAACATATGTTCACATACAATTAGTATATTTAATACTAATTAAACAAATATACGCACTCACAGGAGCGGAAAACACTTTAGATAAGTGTTTGGGTGTCCCGGGTAGCGTCTAAAGGTGTGTATGGCTTAGGAATGGAGTTTATTATCCGAGAGTAAACTCCCAAAGTTGTGTTTATGGCCCAGGGACATCTCACCATGAGTTTACGGCCGTAAACTCATGGCGAGGGTATCTAGTGTGTTTTAAGGCTTCTACTTGTTCATGGGATTATTCTAAGTACTTTTCCAAAAAGGCATGAGTGGGTTTAAGGCTTCTAAGGGCATTATATTGGAGTTTACGGCCTAGGGACAACTCCCAAGGGAGTTTACAGCCGTAAACTCTCATATCATGGATTTAATGAAGTTTTAATCCCTTAACTCACTTCTAGTAATTATTCAAGGCTATAGGGGGTGTTTGGGGTTCCAAAAGGGCACTCCTTTAGTGTTTATGGTCCAAAAGACCAATCCTTGAGAGTTTACGGCCGTAAGATCTATGGCTTGGCCGTGAACTCTCATACACCCACCATTCTTTGATTTTAAGCCCTTAATGCCTTCCTAGCATTTTATAGAAATAGTCTAAGGCCATTTGGGGGGCAAAAACCACATTTTTGGCACATTTAGGGTTGTTTACGGCCTTGGTATACACCTGGGCCGTAAACTCCTTTTTCCCTTTCATTTCATTGTGTTTAATTGTGCTAAACCCAAAATACTAAGTCCCTAAATTATGTATGAAGCCTAAGGGTGATTTGGGAGTGTTTTTGGGGCATTTTGACAAGGTTTTGAGGGGTTTACGGCCTAAGCATGTGCTTGGGCCGTAAACTCTCTTTTATGCCCTAAATCATTGTGTTTTGATGTTTAAACACTCCTAGGCAATTCCCTTGATTTATTCCCAAGCCATTAGGGACATTCTTGAGTCATTTTGGCCATCTTTTGGGGGTTTACGGCCTAAGGAGGCACTTAGGCCGTAAACTCCTTTTTCATGTCTCAACCTTGTGTTTTTTAGGCTAAAAAGACAATAATGTATGCATAGAACAAGTTAGGGTTGATAGTCTTACGTTTAGGAGTCGGAAATCGCAGTTTTTGAGTCGAAAACGAGCCTAGAGAGAGAGTATAGAGAGAGAGTGTAAAAAGTCTCCAATGGACTCCACTCACCTTTATATAGGGTTTCGAGTCGGGGCTCAGTGGAATTCTACCCAATACTTCCGTTATACGGGGCTTTTGGTCGCACCTGATTTAGTGGTCGTAATAATAAAAACTAACTTTTCCAAATAAATGGAGATGTGTGTTATGTGTTTTTATTTCCTTTTATCACGACTTAACGACATACAGATATAAATAAATGAAACATTTATTTATTTGACGACCTCTTATTAACGGAACTTTTATACAATGGAATATTCCGTTAACGGTAACGGGGTAATGTAACGGAATAACTTTGGGTTGTCACAGTGGAAGTCGAAACGGAGGGCATAGGTTACCTCCTCTCCTTCTGGGCTTGTTAAAATAAGTCCCGCCTCCGAGCCTTCCCTGCTGGATGCTCTATCCGTATACAGGGTCCATGAACCCTGCTCCTTCGGGGCCTCTTCAACTACCCACACCTTCTCCTTTGTCGGGTTCCCTCCGTCTGGGATCTCTAGTAGGAAGTCGGCAAGCGCCTGCCCCTTGATACTCGTTCTTGGGCGGTAGTTTATGTCGTGTTCCTCCAACTCGATTACCCACTTGGCTAGTCGCCCTGACATCTCTGGCTTGAGCAAGATCTGTTTAATGGGGTAGCTCGTGAGTACCTCGACTTGGTGCGCCTAGAAGTATCGCCTGAGTCGTCTCGCGACATAGATGAGTGCCAATACCAATTTCTCCAGCGTGGGGTAATTGAGTTTCGGTCCTTGCAGAGCTCTACTAACAAAGTACACCGGTCTTTGTTCCCCCTCCCTTTCTACAGCCAATACCGAGGATATTACTGCACTTGACGTTGAAAGATACATTTGTAACGTTTCTCCAGGGATAGGGGTGGCCAGCGTCGGCAGTTCATGTAATGCTTCCTTGATTTTCTGGAGCGCCTTTTCTGCCTCGTTTGTCCACTGGAAGTTGCTTTTCTCCATGCACCCCTTTAAGGTGTGGAACAATGGCATGGCCTTGTCAGCAGATTTCGAAATGAACATGCTTAGTGCTGTAAGCTTCCCGTTCAGACCTTGTGCATCGCGAAGAGAGTTTGGGCTTGGCGTCTCGATGAACTCGTCGACCTTGGTCGGGCTGGGTTGGACGCCCTATCTGGTGACATAGTATCCAAGGAATTTCCCCTCTTCTACTCCAAACGTGCACTTGGCTGGGTTTAGCTTCATCTTGACCGCTTCTAGCGTCTGGAATGTTTCCTCGATGTCTTGCAGCATCCTGTCCTCATCCGGGATTTTAATTGCCATATCGTCCACGTACACCTCGATGTTCCTTCCAATCTGCTTGGTGAATATCGAATCAACCAGACGCTGATATGTTGCCCCCGCGTTCTTTAATCCGAAAGGCATCTTAGTGTAGCAAAAAGTGCAATGATCCGTATAGAAGGCAGTCTTCTCTTCGTCTTCCTTGCTCATCAAAATCTGGTGATATCCCTTATACGCGTCAAAAAGCATTTCAGTTTAAACCCCTGTAATGAATCTACCTTCTGATCGATCTCCGGGAGGGGATAACAGTCCTTAGGGCATGCCTTGTTTAGATCGGAGAAGTCTATACACATACGCCACGATTCGTCCTGCTTGCGGACCATAACTGGGTTCGCTATCCATGTTGGGAATATTGCCTCCCTTAATATCCCAACCTCCATCAACTTGGTCACTTTTGCATTAATCGCCCTATTACGGTCTCCCCCCTGGACCCTCTTCTTATGCTTAACTTCTTTTGCTCCTGGTCTGATCATCAGTTTGTGTTCCATGACCCTCCTTTCTACTCCCACCATGTCTGTAGGAGTCCATGCGAACACATGTTTGTAGCACTTGAGCAAGTCGACCAGTGCTCTTCTCGTATGATCTGGAAGGTCGCATCCAACACTGATCGGCTGGTCCGGGTGGTTTTCATTGATTATCTCCTTCCCCTTTATGGGATTGCCCCTGGGTCTTTTGCACCCTTTGGTTATTTCTGCTGGCTTCATGACTGTATAGCACTGCAACTCTTGGGGCGGAGTGGCTAGTATCATGGCTTCGCCTTCCGGTATGTCAAATTTCATGATTCCATGCATGGTTGATGGTACTGCTCCTAACTTCAAGAGGGCTGTTCTTCCTAGAATGATGTTGTGCTCTGCTGCGTGTCGAATGACCACGAAGTCTATCAGGGCAGTTTTCTTTCATTGTTTGTCATGGCTAGTGATTGTCAGGGGAAGGTGGATTGTGCCCAGCGGCCACACGCTATGGCCGGTGAATCCCACCAACCTACCAGTCGTAGGTCGCAAGTTATCATTCCAACGATCAGGGAGGAGTCAGAAACAATGCTCATAGATGATGTCTGCTGCACTTCCGGCATCGATATAGACCCGGTGGATAGTCACATCTCTGATAGATGCTTGTATTATCAACGGGTTGTCTCCTCTCCAACCAGCCGGCCTGGGATCCTGAATGGAGATCGTGAGTGCGCGTGCTGAAGGTTTAACGATCATCTGTTCTCCTCGTTGTTCCTCCCTACCTCTTTTGTTGCGTATCATGAATATCTCCCTGGGCTGAACCCCCTCACGGGGTGGGCCCTTGGCGTTCTCGACGTCAAACTTGGCGCGTAGACTTCGTGCCACCTCCACCAGATCTCCTTTGAGTTGTTTCTCCTCCATCTCCTTTTTAGCACCGAACAGTTAATCGTATCATGCGTCTTACTTTTGTGGTAGTCACAGTATCGGCTCTTGGGTAACTTGGCCAGTTTCTGTTTCCCAGACACTGTGTACACTTCCGGGCGACGACCCCGTTTGTCGTCTCTGGTGAACGGTCGAAAACGCGCTGGCGGTCTTCTTGCTTGACTATAATGTCTTCCGCCTCCTCGGAAGTCCGTATGACTCGGCTGGTGGTGTTTGGTGGTCGCCATGGCATTCAAGTAAGCTTGCTTAGCCGCTTCACTGTCCTCCTGTCATAGATATCGTTCTACTCTTTCCTTCAACTCAGCATGCGTTAAGGGCTTCTTTCCCATGAGTTTTTGCAACAAAGGTCCTGGCAGAAGTCCCCACGTGAAGGCTCCGGCTATAAGACTTTCGTCATGCCCTGGTACATCTAGCGTGGCATTTGTGAATCTTGTGAAGTATTCTCGTACAAATTCCCCTTCTCTTTGTTTACAACAAATAATGGAGTGAGAGTCTCCCTTGTATTTGCGTAGCTGCATGAAGTTGGTGAGGAAAAGATACTTGAGCTGAGCGAAGTTTGAAATGCTGCCTGACTGTAGCGTTTTGAACCATGTGTCGGCGTTGCCCTCGAGTGTTGTTGGGACATACGTGCACCAGAACTTCTTGTTGAGTTTTAGCGTCGTCATCGTCCATTCATATGTGTCGATGGGACTGTCCGGGTCGGTTGTTCCATTGTACGTTTTGAGTGTTGGGAGTTTTGCGGTGTTTGGTATCTCGTAATCCAACAGCTCTTTGACGAACGGAGACGTTAAGCTTTGGGAAAAACCATCCTGGCCTAGGATGGTCGACATCCCCTGCTGGTACTGGGAGTTCGTACCATGCGGTGGTGGTGTAAAGTAGCCCAGACTTGGTTGATAAAAGAGGTATGGTTGGAATGGTAATTGAAAAGGATAACTAGTGGGGAAAGTGGGTACAGACGCAGCGGGGTTGATTATTACCGGTGATTGCAAGTTGTTGTTGGTGGATATAGTGGGTCCTGACCACGTACAAGTCGCTAGGTAGACGGGTGGTAGGTTGTTCATCATGGTTTGCGCCAGTGGCGGCAATGGGGTTGTGGAACTCTGCCTACTCGTCGCCTGAAGCGGTGAAGGTGTTGCGAATGGCGGCACGAAACTGGAAATGTAACCCGATGGGGGTGTTGTCGAATAGATTGCCTGCGTTTGTTGCAACGACAGTGCGAAGAACAACGGTATCTGAAGCTGTGTAGACGGGAGTAACTCCACCAGAGTTGCTTCTTGCTGAGGAAACGGCAACTGTGAAGCATCTCCGACGATTGCTGTAGAACTTCCTTCACCTAAAACGATCCTGTTGGCCGGTGCAGGTGGTGGCGTTTCGTCCAACTTCGTCATGGGACGTATGGGACTAGCTGGCTTTCCGTCGCTACCGCTGGACGCCATTGATGCTCGTTTTCGTGCTTTTCGTTTGCGTTCTTCATCTCACAAACGGATGGCGCCAAATGATGGAACTTCATTCTCCGTTTGACCTCGCTTGTGCCCCGGTGAGGTTCTTCCTGATTGCCTGAGTGCTACTGCAAGATCACAGAGAACAAAGGTCGTCAGTCGTTTTCCGGGAGGAGCTCCTGGAAGAACGCTCCGACGGTCAAGTTAGAGGATGAATTAGGTTTTGTGTATGAATTCTCTAGGATGGCCAGAGAACTTACCTCGCTAGCCTGAGGATGCATCCTTTAATACCTAGCGCCCCTGTCTAGTCCGTACCAGGCAGGATCGCTTTTCTGGGGAGACAGGATCAGAGGCGCTGATTGGAGGGTCATGCGCCTTCGACTGCTAGAGCACCCTCATTGGCTCTGACGGTAATGCTCTGATCCCATTGTTTGTCTCCTGACCGTATCTTTTGTCTTAGAGCACGGAGCGTCACTTTGGCGGGCGCGAGCCTTCCGCCCGGGCGTTCTGTTCCCGGGGGCGCCAGCGGGCGCTGAGCCTGCTGGGCTGAGCCTGGCTGGTGTGCCCAACTTTAGGGCTTGGACGCGACTCTGTTGTGCTGCCCTAGGCACACCATCAGGTGACATGTTAACAACATGGAAGCACTGGTAGGCCGTTGTGCTACTAGATGGAAAAAAAAATTAGAATAGTGAAGTTCAATCCATGAAGGAAAGCTAAATTTGAATTTGGTTCTATCATAACCCTTGTCTTATGATTGTAGGTTGGAAATGATAGATTCACATGGATGGGATATATGCACCATAAAATCTAGGTGACAAAGTTTTCGCTCTAATTCATGAGAATGATTATGAGGAAACACTTTTTCTAATAGATTTTAAAGGATTTGATATAGATCAGTATGGATATTGCTTGTATTAATTGTATTCTCAAATTTACAATATGATTACGACATGAGAAATTTCGTCAAATAACCATTTATAGGGGTTGTTTTAACAATTTAACCATGAAAATCAAAGTTTTGTAGAATAACCACAAGATCCACAGAGGTGCTCTGCGAATCGACTAAAGTCTCTGAGGAACCATGCACACCTCTGTGGAAATGAGGTGGCAGCACAAAAAGACAAAAAATTTCGGGGTTTTAACGGTTCCGTAGAGGTGTCTCTACGGATCCTATGTTGGGCTCTGCGGATCGCATGAATATTCTGAGGAATTAGTATTTTTTTTTAATTTTGATTTTGATTTTATAAGCAAAAAGGTTTATTAAGCAACAAATTTTTTTAAAAAGGATCATTAAAATAAAATTATTAACAACTCTATTAATGATCATTTTTAATAATTTTTGTTGCTTAATAATCCTTTTGCATATAAAATCAAAATAAAAAAATATATTAATTTTGCAGAGATGAACATCGATCCGCAGAGCCCAACAAAGGTTTCGCAGAGACGCCTCTGCGGAACTGTTAAAAAACCTCATTTCCGCAGAGGTGTGCAAGGTTTCTCAGAGGCTTTAGTCGATCCGCCGAGCACCCTCTGCGGATCTTGTGGTCATTCTACAAAACTTCGATTTTCATCGTTAAATCGTTAAAACAACCTCTATAAATGGTTATTTGACAAAATTTCTCTTACAACATCCATATTCATATTTCGAAATTTGAGGAATGATAAGAAATTGTTTGAAATTTCAAGACTTATAGTTATAATTTTTGAAATGGTTTGAACACACACATATGCTATTTAATGAAGGTGTACAAGCTTAAGAAGTCTAGTTGGAGACTTATCGAAACATCGCGTAACATAAATCTATACTTCGGTAAGAAAGTCAAGAGTATTGATTTCTATAAGTTCAGTTGATTTCTGGATACATGTTAGAGCTAGTAGGGAGCATAACTGTTATGCTAGTATTGCATGTTGACAATATTGTTCGTATGGAGCAAAGTTCTCAATTTGCAAACTTCAAAGTTTAGGAATTGTTTCACTATGATAGACTTAAGGGAGAGGGCACTCATACTTTGTTTTGAATCTAAAGGATTAGATTTTATAGTTTAATAGAACTTAATCATAGACATATGTGAATATCATGTTGAAATGGTTCAACATAGGAAATTCCATATATGAAAATATTATAGCAAGAGATTGAACATATATCGGATATAATGAATTGAGTCCCATATGCTTTAGATATATGATCAATTACATATGTTGTAATATTCACTTATTCTGATTTTTTCAAATGCCTTGAGCATTGAGAAGAAAAAAATTAGAATTTTTGTGTGACTAGAGTTGTTAAACAACTGCTAAGAACATTTTGAGGTTTAATGAAGATTGGTTGTTTGTGGACAGTTAGAAGTATGATATTAATTTGGATGGACCATAGTGACATGATTATGGATTGAGAAGGTTCTTAATCAGAATTAATGGTTATATGGGAAATATGGAAATGTTTTCATAATGGGAGATACTTGAAAAATCTACATGTGAGTTTGAAACTTTAATGCAAAGAGAAGTGTTCAAGGAGTGTACATTGAATTAGAAATTGCCATGGAATTGTTTCTAGTAACAAAGTTCCAATGGAACATTTTGTAATATCACTGACTCGGTCTCTATGACTTTGAAGCCTCAATATCACAGAAGCTCAATGCACGTAAGGTTAGAATTCAAATACATTTTAGACAATTATAAGAATTTGGAATCATGAAATGAACATCATTGGTATAGTGTCCAGTTGACCTGTTCATAAATGAAGGACCATAGAGAGACATAGTATGCATGTTCATAATGTAACATCCTGTTTCGGATTTGCTTTACGATTCCAGGCTCGGGGGTCGTAATCTGAGTATGAGAAGGTTATGAGATATTGAAGGAGAAAGGTTTAAGCCTTCTTGGATATGGATAAGGTGGATCGTGTGTGAGAAAAGGGTCCGAGTTGTACTTTAGGTCCCAAGATTATCGGCAAAAGGTGTTGGTTTGGTCTTTTCACGAATTTTGGATCTAAGCTCGAGTGGGCTCAAGGATATAAAGTTGATAGAAGGGTAGAGCTTCTCGTTACCTTTTCGTGGATATAAAGTTCGTCGAAAACGGACATCGGGTGAGGAAGATATGACGCTTGGAAGTTTTTGGCATAAATGGTACCTTAAGGAGAAAAGTTGGCATGGAAGGCCATGCATGTGAAATGGAACCGCGTGGGTACAACCAACGTATAAGGGAAATGGTCGCGGGTGCTCCTTGGCGTACAGGAGGTACGCCCAGCATACCTCTAGAGTCCAGAAAACCTAAATTTAGGGTGTGCCATTATTTATAGAACTTTATAGTTCAAACCCTATCCTCCATATTTGTTCCCCAACCTCAGAGAAGCCCTGGAACGTCTCATATCTTCAACCTTGGGTGCTTTGGTCTTCAAGAGGATTATTTTGGTGATGTAAGCTTGGGGTTTTCAAAAGAAGAAGTTGGAAAGGAAGAACTTGGGAGTTTGGAGTTCATAGATCTGGAATATCATCATCGTTTGGAGCTCTCCTAAGGTATAAAGTTCATAACTTTACTTAAGAATGCATAGATCTTGTGTAGTGAAGTTTTAGAGTTGTTTTGGTCCCAAGTTTGGACCTTTATGTTGGAATCTCGTTTTTGAGCTTAGGGTTGCCACCCTCAGAGCTAAAAGGGTCCCATAAGCAGTAGAGTTTCAATCTTGATGGTCCAAATGAGTTCATGCATGATATCTAGCCCTTGTTATGGATGTATGTTGTTGCCTTTTGAGTTTGAGCTTATTTGGTGGATTGCAAGTCACCAAGATTATGACTTTAAGGATTAAGAGGATATTAAGGACGTGGATCTGAATTTGTAGCCTCTGGAATGAAGTAATAAGCACTTAATGGAAAAGGGCTTAACAAGAAGGTTAAGCTGAGCGTACGTGCAGGTACGCCCAACGTACTTGCCATCGAGTCGGTACGCTTAATGTACATAGGTGTACACCCCGCGTAACTTGTTTGTGTTGGACCTTGTGTTTTGGGCCATGCTTTGGGCTGTTGGGCTATCAATAGTCTGAATTTATGGGCCAAGCATATATTTGGGCTTGGGGTGAGGCCATTAGAGGGAATGGGCCCAATTTAGCAAAGTGGGCTTGGGGAGTTTATCTAATGTTGGTCCTGCCATTTAGATTGAGAATTAGGCCTTAGTGGGCCCAATAGGTTTTAGGTCATTAATGGGTCGGTCAGTGGGCTACCTCTAGACCTAAAGAGTGAGAGGTGGACTTAGTTCCTAATTAGGATAATTGTGGGCTTTGGCACAGAGTTAGAGGCCAGTGTATAGTAGCAACATTACTAGAGGTTGTTCTTCATACGAGGTGAGTCTTCTCATTATACGTTACCTAGAGTGGTATTTATGTGTGACAGGAAGGTCTTATGTGCTTACTTGAGTTATGCATCTTGTCTATGTGATATTATGCTATGAGTTATTTTAGACCGGAACGAAAGGTCCAACGATTTATGAGGCCGGAAGGCTCAACCAGACCGGACCGGAAGGTCCAACGATATATGAGGCCGGAAGGCTCTATATGAGCTCGGAAGGCTCAACCAGATCGGACCAGAGGGTCCAACGAGTTGTAGGACTGGAAGGTCTACCAGAGTTATGGAGCCGGAAGGTCCACTAAGATACATCGACCGGAAGGTCTCGTAGAGCCATAGCCTCGAGTAGCTAGCTATATGTATGTGGTGTTTTGGGGAACTCACTAAGCTTTGTGCTTACCATGTTATGTGTTATGTGTTTCAGGTTCTTATCAGGATCGCGGGAAGGCGACGACTCGATTGTACACACAAGAGAAAAGAGTCATGAATGAGGATCCTCGATTTTGATAATTAATTTTGAAAACTAATTTGAAATATGTCTTGACATCAACACTTGAGATTTTGAGAATTATTATATGTGATGTTGGTAATTTAAATTTAAAAATTTTGTTTGAAAATTTACGGTGTTACACATAACATGGTATAATTGTTGTTATTTAATTCAAGTAGTTAGTTGATTACTCGAAACATTATACAATTAATAAAGTCATAATTATTATGATGGTTAAATAATAGAGATTTATTTTAATTATGTTGGAGACCATAGTTAATTAGTTTATTATTGTGTTTCACTTTGCATCTTTTACTTCCTGGATGAGTTGATTATTTGAAGATCCACAGTCGCTCATACTTTTGGAAGTAAGTAGTGAATTAAGGTTGTCATGAATTAGATTTTAGATTGTCTAAGGAGTTTAGACATAGAAATTGTGTAGAAAATGGAGATTTTGAGTATTGGATAAACCCACGCTCATAAAATTGCTTCATGGATTTTATCACGAGTAATTGTGAGACGATAATATCTTATATTCTTGAAATATAGATACATGAGTTTTAATTTACAAGTCAGTTGTGTATTGGTGTTACGTAAACACATCAGTAACGTGATGTTATAAAAAGTAGTGTCAAGCATGAGTTGATGAGTAAAAGATACAAGCATATGAGTTGAAATTTATTCGTTTCGTTTGCCCTAATGGGAAAATTGATATCTTTGGGCCCCTCGATGATTTTTTGTCGACATTTGAAGTGTTTGGCCAACCTGGACTGAATTGATGTGTTCAATTAGTAGTCTGAATTTAGTTGTCATAAATCATGAAATTTGGAAACAAAATATCGGGCTATGAGATTGATTCTAATCCGTGTCTCATGTCCATGCGATATCTTATAGAATGGGGAATAGTTGGTCACTTATCTTAGGACCAATATCTGATCGGATTAGAGTTCGACAGTTGCTTTGGAGAGCACACTATGTTGTTTGATTTAGAAGTTATACATGTAATTTATTTTAAACTTATCTAAGTGGGCGATTGTTGGATTAGGTGTCTAAGCCAATAACTAAATTACTATAATCTTGAATAATTACCGAAGTTCATTTTGGGTTGCCCTCAAACCTAGTAATTGACTAGAATGTTTTTTGGAGAGAAAGAGAGAGACTAATTTATTATATGATTAATAAATTAATTAGAAATCAAAATAAACGATTTATTAATATAATATGAGAATATTATATTAATTACAAATAGTATTATTTAACTAAGAATTAATCAAAAATTAATTGGAATTAATTTTGGGATTAATTAATAGTAGAAGAACTAAATGTGACAATATTTAAAAGTTAAACATTGAGGAATTCTACAGCCTCCCATGAGGGGGACGGTTTCTAGAGGGTTCCTAGAATGTTTCTTGGGCTCTAAGGAAGCCTTAGATGCCTCAGGGGGAAAGTAATAGGGCAAGGGTCATCTATAAGGAATATGTCTCATATACAACCTCTCGAACACCTATATAAACCCCTAAGGGTTTGGAATTTTGAAATTCACTTCTTACTAAGAGTTATTTTCGAAATTCTCCTTCTTCCTCCACTCTCCTCTTAAGCTTCTAATTGCTAGGGTTTGGGTGTGAACCATTAGAGGCACGAGATTTCTGGTGCTTGCTTTCTAAAGCTAGATAAAAAAGGAATCATTGTTTATTTACTAAAATAAACAAAATGTATGTAATTTTTATGAACCTTTCTTAATTTCGAAAATAGCTACATACTTCTAGGGTTCTTGATATTCAGTTGTTTGTTGCAAATCATAGTGAGAACATAGATCCTTCAGGTTGCATGTGAACTTTGGGTTTAAGTTTTTCTGCCAAATCAGTTTTTTGTAACGTATATAACCCATCAATATATATATATATATATATATATATATATATATAAACATAAATATGAATGCAAACATTATCGAGAATGTAAATAAACATAAATATTAACATAAACATTAACAAGAATGTAAATAAACGTAAACATTAAAGAGAATGTAAATAAACGTAAATATTAAGCATAAAGCTTAACGAGTATACATAAAAATGATTACCACATGTATCATCCCCTGAAAACATAAAAAGTATAAAAGTGTCCGTAGAATTCACCAAGTGTTGTTGTTGGATAGTGGATTAGGGGTAGGCCTAAGTGTCGTCGTTGGTTAGTGAATCAAGGTTAAACCTAAGTAGTGTCAGTAGATAGCTAAGAAGGGTTGACGGAACCAAGTAGGAGTGTGGCCTAGTTTGGTATATGTGTGGTTGGTTCTCGTCGCGATGGTGCACCTATGCGCATGGTTAGCATGACGACATTTGCAGTGCGTCTAAAGGAATCTTAAGGCTCAATGATTAATTGGTTGGAACCATGTGGGTAGTCGAGGTTGTATTAGTAGGTGTATAATTGTTCAGTTCAATCGCAACGGTTGGATATTTTGATGGCTAAGGGCAATGTAACACTCTAAACATTCAAATAAAATTTTCATTTTTAAAACCACACAAAACACAGTTTCACATTTCTCAAACCCAAGTTTATATGTTGTTCAAAACACAAGACAAAAAAATGTTTGATAATATCCCAGAATCCTCGAAACATAATCTCTAGTTGGTGTCTACAATCATGTCGGCGCCTTCCCGCGATCCTGAGATATACCCGAAACAAATTTCACACAACAATGTAAGCACAAAGCTTAGTGAGTTCCCCATAATACCACACACAAATAGTTAGCCTCTCATGGTTGTAACTTGATAAGGACCCTCCGGTCATGTGTCTCAGTGAAGACACTCCGGTCTCACAACTCGGGTTGGACCCTCCAGTCATGTAACTCTATGAAGACCCTCTAGTCCCACAACTCGGTTTGGACCCTCTGGTCCTAACTCGATAATGCACAGAATAATATACATCATAAATCACAAAGAAAAGATGCATAATATATCATATAACCCAATATAAGCACATAAGACCCTCTGGTCAATAACTCAAGCAAGACCCTTTGGTCACACAGTATTACCACTCGGGTAAGTATAGTGAGAAGACTCACCTCGTAAGTAAGCAATTATGTCTCGTACTCAACAATCGGTCTAGACTCCGCCTACATATATCATAATCATCTCTAATTAACAATTTATAACAACTCCAAAGATGTTAGGCTAACTCCTCTACTAACTTCTTGGAAAGGGTGAAAGACCATTTTACCCCTCCATGGTCTCCAAAGTCCACAACTTGACGAAACCCTAAAAGTCAACGGAAGTCAACGCTCAAGTCAACTGTCCATGTTGACCCAACTCATCGAGTGCATCTATGTGACTCGTCGAGTTCCTTCTATTCTCATAAAAGTCTGGAAAATTTAACTCAACTTGCCGAGTTTGTACAACGTCCAGGATAAAGGGGAAAACCCTAACAAACTCATTGAGTTGGCTAACCAACTCATCGAGTTCCTCCAGCCCAATCACTCTTTCAAACGCTTTTAAGCAAGACTATGGACCCAAACTCTAGATCTAGCCTTCTAAGGCTGAAATACTACGTAAAGATGCATGCTTTACATCCATGCATGGCATTTTGGGCTAAGTTTGCCAAAAAAAAAGCTCCACAAGAGGGTTTACGGCATGGAAGTTGGCCAAAGCTTGATAAAGCTTGAGCCTGTAGGCCTAAAGGGCCTAATAACGTCCAGATCTGAAGTCTTATCTTCAAGGTAAGCTCAAAACCAACAATGACTCAAGAAAATACTAAAAATGGCCATGAACTCTCTAATGAAGAGATCTAACAAACAAGTGATCAAGATAATGGCTTTTTACCTCCAAATGGCCGTTAACACTAAATGGATGTCGGATCCAAAGACTCCTTTTTCTTCCAAACCTTTTACTCCTCAAGTTCCTTCAAGAAATGCACAAAAACACACACTTTTAGTCTCTCTCTCCCCCTCTCTCTCACTGTGGAAGATAGCTCGATTAAGGTTTGTCTCAGGGTGATAAGGTGACGAGGGAGGCGGAATAGAGGGCTTATGATCCTTTAAATAGGGTGCAAAACTTGAAGATTAGGGTTTTCACGCTCAGCTCTAACTTGAGTTGACTCTAAAAATCCACGCGACTATCTCAATCTCTACTCGATGAGTCGGGGCCTCCAACTCGTCGAGTTTCCCTGTCAAAATGAATATAAACAATTTAAACTTATACCTGGGAGTCAGGATGTTACAATTCCCCCACTAGAATCAGACTTCACCCTCGAAGTCATTCTCCAGAAACAGCTCTGGGTACTACTCACGCATCTCAGACTCCGACTCCCAAGTCTACTTGGATCCCCTCCGATGTTGCCACTGAACCTTAACCAATGGCACCTCTTTATTCCTCAAGACCTTCACCTTCTTATCCAAAATCGCCACCGACTTCTCAATGTAGTTCAGGCGATCATCAACCCGAATGTCCTCTAAAGGGACCACTGTCGTCTCGTCGGCTACACACTTCCTCAGTTGGGATACATGGAGGGTGTTATGAATCCGACTCAACTCTGCATGCAACTCTAGCCGATAAGCCACCTTATCTACCCGAGCAATCACTCTGAAAGTACCAATGTATCTAGGGCCCAGCTTGCCCCGCTTACTAAATCGGATTACCCCATTCCATGGGGATACCTTCAGGGGGACTAAATCGCCGACTTGGAACTCTAGCTCGGAACGTCTCTGATCTGCGTAACTCTTCTGACGACTCTGGGCCGTCAGCAAACTCAGTCGAACCTGCTAGATTTGCTCTACTGTCTTGAGCACTATCTTAGTGCTCCTCATAACTCTATGTCTGACCTCCCCCCAACAGATAGGAGTCTAGCACCTCCTCCCGTATAAAAGCTCAAAGTGAGGCATCCCAATACTGGAGTGATGGTTGTTCTTGTATGAAAACTCAGCCAAGGGCAAGTAAGTGTCCCAACTCCCACCGAAACCCATAACACATGCACGTAGCATGTCCTCGAGCGTCTGAATTGTCCGCTCGTTCTGCCTGTCTATCTGTGGGTGGTATGCGGTGCTGAAATGCAGTCGCGTACCCAACTCCTCATGAAATTTCTTCCAGAATATGGAAGTAAAACAAACATCACGATCTGACACTATCGATGTTGTCACCCCATTCCGTGCCACCACCTCTCGAACATAGACCTCGACCAATTTCTCCACAGAAGAGCTCTCACTTATAGCCAGGAAGTGGGCACTCTTCGTCAACTGATATACAATAACCCATGTCGCATCGACACCACGCGCAGTCCTCGATAGCTTAGTAATAAAATCCATGGAGATTTGTTCCCACTTCCACAGGGGAATCTCCAAATGTTGCAACTGGCCATGGGGACACTGGTGCTCTGCCTTGACCTGATGACAGGTAAAGCATCTCTCGACTACCCATGCCACATCTCTCTTCATACAGGGCCACCAATAATCCTTTTTCAAATCCAAATACATCTTGGTGTCCCCAGGATGGATCGAGAATCTCGTCCTATGGGCCTCCTCCATCAAAATCTGTCGAGATCCACCCGAATATGGCACCCATATTCACCCACGGAAGGTTATAAGCCGCCGACTATCAATCTCAAACTTAGAAATCTGCCTAATCACCCGCTCTCTCTTACGGCCCTCTGGTCTCATCGCCATCGCTAGGGCCTCTCTCAGATGGTATCGAAGACTGGAGTCATCATCGTCATCCTTACACAAACATCTCGAATTGGAGCACTCGCTTCCCTATGACTCAGGGCACCAGCTACCACATTAGCCTTGCCAGGGTGATACAAAATCTCACAGCCGTAGTCTTTAACTACATCCATCGACCTCCTCTGTTTCATATTCAGGTTGGGCTGATCCATAAAGTATTTCAGGCTCTTATGGTCCGTGTATATGGTACATCTGATAGCATAAAGATAGTGGTGTAAAATCTTGAGGGCAAATACCACTGCCCCCAACTCCAAATCATGGGTGGGATACCTCGTCTCGTGAGGCTTCAGTTTCCTCGACGCATATGTTATCACGTACCCCCTATGCATCAACACGACACCCATTCCCGATATGGATTCATCACAGTAGACTACGAAATCCTCTACTCCCTCCAGAAGAGCTAACATTGGAGCTTCGCACAATCTCTGGAGAAGAGTCTCAAATGATGCCTGCTGCTCAGGCCCCCAAGTAAGATAACACCCTTCCTGGCCAATTTGGTGAGAGGAACAGAAATCTTGGAGAAATTTCTGATAAACCTCTAATAGTAGCCTGCCAGGCCGAGAAAACTCCTGATCTCGGATGCGGATCTCGGCTCCTCCCATCGCATGACTGCCTCAATCTTGGCCAGGTCAACCAAGATCCCATTCTGGTTAATGAGGTGTCCCAAAAACTGGACCTCTCGTAACCAGAAATCACACTTGGAGAATTTGGCATAAAGCCTCTCCATCCTCAACACCCTACGAATCTCCCGTAGATGCTCCTCGTGTTGTTCCTTAGACCTCGAGTACACCAAAATGTCATTTATGAGCACGATCACCGACCGATCCAACATGGGCCAGCACACCCGGTTCATGAGGTCCATGAATGTTGCCGGTGCATTGGTGAGCCCGAAAGGCATCACCACAAAATCGTAATGCCCATAACGAGTCCGAAAGTCTGTCTTTTGGATATGCTCCTCGCAAATTCTCATATGATGATACTCACATCTCAAATCAATCTTGGAAAACCAAGACGCCCCCTACAACTGACCAAACAAATCGTCAATCCTCGGTAGTGCATAACGGTTCTTGACCGTCAGCTTGTTCAACTCCCGGTAGTTGATGCACATCCGGTGTGAACCATCCAATTTCTTGAGAAAAAGGATCAGTGCTCCCCATGGCATGCTACTCGGTCTAATGAAACCCTTCCCCAATAGATCTTGGAGTTGAGAGGATAACTCATGCATCTCAGACAACGCAAGGCGATAAGGTGTCTTGGCAATAGGCACCGCCCCCGAAATTAGATGGTTCCGGAACTCCACCTGTCTCTTAGGAGGCACACCCGACAATTCCTCGGGGAAAACATCTGGGAACTCACATACTACGGGAACATCGGAAATAGAACTCGGCCTCTCAGTGGCAACCCGCGTATCCATCACATATGCTAAAAAGCCCATGCATCCCTGCTGTAGACTCTGCCTTGCCCTTGCGGCAAAGCAGAAAGTTGATCCTGATCTAATTCCCTCGCCATAAATGGTAAGTACTCCCACACTAAGATCTTGTATGGTCACCATCTGATGCTCACAGTCAATCACGGCTCCAAACTGGCTCAACCAATCCATGCCCACTATGACACAAACATCACCCATCGCTATCGGCACCATATCTATTGGAAACTCAACACTGAAAATCTCTAAAACACATCCTCGGTATACATCAGTGGCAAAAACCGCATGCTCATTGGCTATAGAAACCCTCAGCGATCGACTCAACGCCTCGCATCTAACACTAATGCGACGACTAAAAATAAGGAAACAAAAGATCGACTCGCACCCGAGTCAAATAGCACCAAGGCAGGCACATAATTCATAAGAAAAGTACCAACAACAACGTCAGGTGTTGCGCGGACCTCCTCCATAGTCAGCTGGAATGCCCTCCCACGAGCTCTCAGAGCCTCGGCCTTCCCTGGTCGGCCATCAGTAACGCACAAAGCAGCAGGAGCAGAAGCATGGGTTGGTCCCTAAGTGAGCTGAGGACACTCGGCCTTCCGGTGGCCAATATGGTTGCAGTGAAAGCAAACCGAAAATCCCTTGGGACAGCCCTTCTCCATACACCCCTCCTTGCCACATTTGTAGCAAATCCCTACTCGTCAAGATCCCTCATGACTTTTGCTGCACTTCCCACAAGTGCGGCCCTTCTGGCCTCCTACTCTTGTATAAGCGGGCTTAGCCCGATTCGTCGTCGGTTGTGACTGCACTGATCTCCTGTCTCTCCCCTGAGACTCTCCCTTATCTCTGGTCTAAATCTCCAGCTCAATCTCTCTCCTCCTAGCATTACTCTGTAACTCAGCCAATGTCTGATATGATGAGTTTTCCACGAACTCCCGAATATCTCTCCTCAAAATTCTCAAGTACCGTCTCACACGTGCCTGCTCCATAGACACGTGCTCAGGGCATAACAACGCCCTCTCATGAAACATCCTCGTAATCTCTGTCATTGTTTATGTCTTCTGCTTGAGAGATAGAAACTCTTGGTCCAATCGTTCCCTCTCCACATGGGGAACATACTCATCTCTAAATAGATGGGTAAACCTCTCCCAAGTCACTGCAGCATGGTCTGCAGGAGTAAAATCAATCGTCACAAACTTCCACCAGTCCTTCGCTCCCAAGCAAAGCTGGTTCAGTGCGAACCGAACTCTCAGGTGCTCCGGGCATGAACAAGTCCAAAAACATCCCTCGATGTTAGAGATCCATCTCATAGTAGAAATCGGGTCCTGGGTCCTATCAAATTCTGGTGGCTTCTTGTTGCTGAACTCTCGAAACAACAACGAATCACCCCCTGTGGCCTCGTAGCTGCAAGGTTTTTGGTGGATGCACCAGCAGCAGCCTCTGTGACAGCAACAGATCACTCGTCAAAAGTCTCAATCAACATGGTCTTAATAGACCTGAACATCTCTGGAATGGCCTCCCTGATAGTTGCGGCCACCTCCTCAACAATGATCATACAGATCTCCTCCTCACTAGTACCACCACCCCCTGGGTTGTTGCGGGTAATCATCATAGTATTTCTGAAACACAAACACAAAAATCATCAGGGACTGGTTAAAGCGCACACTCAATTACCCATCCCTACATGCTGCTTAGCATCCTAAGGTTCTTACATGGGTCGCATACAATTCTAGTGCTTTCGGTAGTACGGGCCCAATACCACCTTCCACACCAACCCATAGTCGCCCCAAGTCCTCCTCCTAGGATCCTAATTCACAAGTATTCTATCCCTCACGGATATCAAAACTACTCTCTCAGTAGATTCCCCAAATGCACATCTAGGTATCTCTCCTAGATTACTCCTCGACTCAAAACTCTCTCTAACAGATTCCTGCCATGTACCCCTACTCGGCACACACATAGAGAAAATACCAGGTAATATCAATCAATAGCATTCCCCAAGGCTAAGGCATCATGAATCAGGCAAACCTAGCTCTAACTTCCTGAAATACCTATCCTATCGTCTAGCATGCAACTCTAATATCTCATAAGTATCTAATCTCATAATATAAACAAGTAGGGTATTTTGGGAAAATCATTGTTCGGGCTCTGGCTGTAACGCCCGTAGATCTAGGCTAGTCAATTTAGAGATAATAGGGGTCGAAAACGACTTTTTGACAAAATATTATTTAGAATAAATAATCTTAACCAAGTTTTAGAATATGTCTCAAGGGTTCCGTACATATAAAGAGCGCCGAAATCCGAGTTATAACGAAGAAGTTATGACCCGTCGAAGTTTCGTGACAGAACCGGCACGACACCGCGAAGACGTAAATAGTGAATTTATGATAGAGAGACTTTTAGCCTTAGTAATCTAAATGAAAGTCGTAGAATATGTTAACCTGAGAGCGTCCATAAAAAGAACGCCCAAATCTGACTTCTTATGAGGACGTTATGATTTTTTTGAAGTTTCAACTTAGCGGTGTACAGCTCGAAGTTCGAGTATTAGATCGAGCGGTTTTTAGCCGACACAACCTAAAAGAGAATCGAAGATCTCGTTATTAGTAACGTAACGATAAAACGACAGACGAAAATGGACATCGGATGAAGAAGTTATGATATTTTAACGGATCAATCCTGTCCCGGCCTGTTAAAAATATAACTTTAAAAATAAAGTCAAAATTAGCCGACGAAGTCTAAACGAAAGTTGTAGAGTACGTCTCCACCTACACGTGGACATAAATAACGTCAAAAACGGAGTTCGTATGAACGAGTTAAAAATTATAATAACATATTTACGTATTAAAATAAAATATAAATCATATATACGTAGACATATATATATATATATATATATATATATATATATATATATATATATATATATACATATGTATATATCATTAGAAAGATATCGACGATGCGGTCATTATAAGACTAATGTTGAGTTCTTTCGACATTAGTTTAGTACAAATATCATTAAATCTATTTAAAATAGTATTATAAAGGGTCGTTTAGTTGTTTATATAACTAAAAGGTCATTAAGTAATTATGGAGGGTAGTTTTTGAAAATTCAATTAGTATAAATAAGGGCCTCTAGCTCTCATAATTCTTTCACCATTTTCTTGATTCAAGAGTCTTTCTCTTCTTATCCCCGAGCATTTCGGTCCCTCGTGATTCGACTTCTCTTTCTGTAGTTTTAGTATAGTAAGGTGAGCGCCGAAGCGCTGCACGAATTTTTCTTAGAAAGATTCAGCGACGAAGTTCTGCCCCTGTAGAGTCCGACTCCTAGCTAAAACCCCCTTGTAAGTAAGTTATGCTTACCCTATTTTAATATAGCTTATATTTAAAATTAGTATTGTTATTATGAACTTATAATAAATATTTGAGCTATTATTATATAAGTGTCGTTATAATACCTTTTTAACTACTCGCGGTACGGGGAATCTGGTTTAAAGGGTCGCATAGGGTTGTTGGATTTCAGAAGTGCTATATGCCAAAATAGTCTTGCCCTCTGGTGTTTTATGTCTGGCCCCTGTCTATACATAGTGGTTGGAAAGTAATGTTTAAACGCTTATATAATAATAATAATAAGACTAATAATTAGTCACGGTAAATATTAGACTAAAATCTAGTGGTAATAATACTAGGTTTCGTCGAAGGAAATTATTTTAAAGTAAACGAAGCGTTGTCCGAGTACCGAGTCACCACCTTCTCAGGTGTGTAGCACCTGGTTCCTGGTATGTAAATCTTATTGAGTATTTTTCCTTCTTTTTAGCCTTGGACTCGGCGAGTCATAGGTCCGACTCGCCGAGTAAGGACGGGACCCGGGACATGTTTAAGTTTGCGACTCGGCGAGTCCATATTCCGGACTCGACGAGTCACCGCTGTTGGATGAAACCCTAAGTTTCAGGGGTTTCACCCTATTTAAACGACGTTTTGTGCCTCATATCAGCCCCCATTGCGTCCAGAACACTCCCTCTCGGAGCTCTAACTCCTCTTTTGGTAATTTGGGTGATTTTGGTGCATTTCTTTGAAGTTTTGGAGAGAAGAAGAAGGTAGATCAAGAGGAGAGGAAGAAGATCCAGAATCTTTGTGCCATTTCAGAACTTCTAGAGGTATTGGACTCGAAACCCTCTCTGTCCCTTCATTATTATCTCGTTGAGAGCTTGTGATAGCCATTTCAATGCTTCTTCTAGTCTTGACCTTTGTGTAATGAGCTTGTAGTGTTGAGGGACTTTGGATCTAGGCATGTTTGGGCTCTAAGGGCTCGGATCTGTAGCCTTTATGGACCCTCATTGCTTGAAGACCTTGGATCTACCATTTTAAGTACATTTTGAACCCTAAAATCCGTATTGGTGAATATCTACACGTAAAGTTGGAAACTTTACGTGTGATTCGTGTTCTAGGAGTCCAGATCTGTGAATGGCATGGACCGGAATCGAGCAAATATGTGTATTTAGTGGGTGCATGGCAACGACTCGGCGAGTCGTTCATGTGACTCGGCGAGTCTGTTTGCGAGTCTCCGAGTTTGTCCCCTTTTCGTAGTGTTGGGTGAGCAGTGAGTCGCGGGGTGTGACTCAGTGAGTCGGAAGCTGAACTCATCTATGGAGAAACTCGGTGAGTCAATGCCCTGACTCGGCGAGTTGTTCATACAACTCGGCGAGTCGCAGCATAAGTGTTCTTCGGATGAAGATGAACTCGGCGAGCTGTTCATACAACTCGACGAGTCTTAGCATAAGTGTTCATCGGATGAAGATGAACTCGACGAGTTGTTCATACAACTCGGTGAGTAGGATGAAGGACTTGAATATCAGTTTAGAAGGAGAACTCGTCGAGTCGTCGCCTAACTCGACGAGTAGAAACGGGATTCAGGACAATCGTTTGGGTAGGGACTCGGCGAGTTGGAAAGCCAACTCGGCGAGTCGGGTCAACTGAAAGTTGACTCTGACTTTGACTTAGGGCATGATCAGGGGTAAAATGGTCATTTTACCCAAAAGACAGTTAGCGGTGTTTGATTGAGTATGTTGTGGGAATTGCAGCCGGAGGATTCCCGGAGCAGCAGCAGCAGCACTAGACAGTCAGTTCCCGATCAGATCAGCAGCTACTTCGAGGTGAGTTACCTTCCAGTAGCGGTGGGCCTACGGCCACAATGTCGGCCCACCAGTAGGAGTTGTATGTAGATGATTGTCTCCGTGATATTCATCTAGGGATTTCTACTATCTGTGTTATGTTTATGTGCTAGTATGATATGATGCTATGTGCTAGTGACAGTAGGGGGAGATAGTCCCCGAGGTATCCGGTCGGTAGGGCCGAAGGGGTAGTTTTACCCAGCCATGTTAGATAGATCTGATATTGTGATACATGTTATGTGGTAGTAGTGGAGGGGAGGAATAGTTCCCCAGTATCCGGTCGAGAGGACCGAAAGGGAGGCCAACACCCAGATATGCTAGGCAGTATCCGGTCGAGAGGACCGAAAGGGAGGCCAGCACCCAGATATGCTAGGCAATACCAGGTCGAGAGGGCCGAAGGGCTAGGTCGGGCACCCAGATATGCCTGACAATATATGTATGTTATGAGATTATATGGTATGTGGTACAGTTGGGGAACTCACTAAGCTTCGTGCTTACGGTTTTCAGTTTTGGTTTCAGGTACCTCCTCAGCTAGGGGAAAGGAGCCAGCGCAGTAGCAGCATGTCGCACACACCCACTCTCTTGTTTCCGCAATTACGAGTTTATTCTGGGATTGATACTCTGATATTTGATTGATCGAATGTTGTGGTTTTCAATTTGGTTTTCGGTGTGAAATGGTTTAATCAAACAATGTTTTAACTATTAATGCTTTCATGTAATGTTTTATAACGAAATTTTTGGACGTGAAAATTGGGTCGTTAGAAGTTGGTATCAGAGCCCTGGTTTGAGGGATTCGGACACACCTTCGGGGGTGCCTGAACTCAAATCGAGGGATTAAAAGATTTTCCAAAAGAAAATGTTTTTAGAAACTAAGAAACGAGTTTTGAAAAAGAATGAAGTGTGTGATGTGCGCGACCGGCCGAGCTCAAGTAAGTGTACCCCAAAGTACCCATACGAGTTTATGTTATGTTTATCAGCTTTTGTAGAACAGCATGCTAGAATAGGACTAAGGATCTAGGAGTGATGCCTTATGTGCCTGCTTTATGTGTCTCAGTTGTATGAGAATTGCATGCTAGTTATTGAGTAGACAGCAAGTAGGATAACCTGATTAGGTTATGCCTGATAGTATGAGCTGAGCACTTTATGCTAGTACAGTTCCTGTAAGCAGATAGAGTTGATTGAGATTGTTACCCTTGTCTGAATGCTGCTTGCTTCGTGCTATGTGGGGCTCTGAATAATGGAAGTTAGCTATTAGGCGAATACGTCATGTCACATGTGATCAGGGTTGAATAATCTTAGAGTGCCGGATTTGATCCTACTGCGCAACTCTTGTTTGAGTCCAACTGTTGTAGGGACGAGTCGGGTACTCGAAGGATTATCTGAGCCTCGTCACATGTGATGGTATTCGGGTAATGGCTAACTGGCATTACAAGGAGGCCTGCAGCAGCTGAGGGCTAGATAGAGTAGAATCCGAGATTTCCCTAGGGCAAGCCTAGGATGAGTATAGCAGTGATCAGTAGTAGTGAAAGGGATCTGGTGGAGTCGAGGCATTCCTTGAAGAAGGTACGGATAGATGTGGAAGGTAGTATGGGCCCGTACTACTTAAAGCAGAGGATCCGTACCCGAACCAAGGAAGGCCAAGATAAGACCAGGGAACTTGTATGTAACAGTGATCCCTCAGGAAGTATCAATATCACTAATGATTGTATTATGTATTGCAGAATGGTGGTACTTCGATCGAGGCCGGTAGATGGCGGTTCAGGAGAGGGGTCAGGTTCGGGATCAGGTTCCGAGCCGATAGATGAGGGACTACGCGAGTTCATCGCGTCAGAGATCACCAGAGGCATCCTTGAGTCGACCCCCATCCTTTTTGGTTCGATCAAGGAAGGGATCATGGAGTTGATGGAGGATCGCCTTCGGGCATTCAGGAGTGACATGGCATCTAGCCAGTCGGGATCTCGCACACTGTCCTTCAAGGACTTCAGGGGCAGTGGTGCGCCGGATTTCCATGGGGTGAAAGACCCCATTGCTGCCAGGCGATGGATTGCGGACATCGAGTCTGCACAGTTGACCAGCTTCTGCCCCGAGGGGTCGAAGGTGAGGTATGCAGCAGGGTGTTTACGGGACTGAGCTCGGGATTGGTGGGAGTCAGTGGGTGACTCGTTGGGAGCCTCAGCTATCGAGGCTATGACCTGGTCGGACTTTGTGACCAGGTTCAGGGCAGAGTTTGCGCCGGCTGTCGAGCTTCAACAGCTGGCCAGGGAGTTCCTAGACATGAGGCAGACGACGGAGACTGTGGCGGAGATCACCGCCAAGTTCCGGGAGAGGGCTTTGTTGGTGCCCCAGTATGCTGGTGACGAGGATATGAGGAGGACCCGCTATCACGACATGCTCCGGGCTGATATCCGGGAGCACGTTAGTTTTTCAGCTTGCCCCACCTTGGACTCCATGATTGCCAGGGCGAGGGAGAGGGAGATAGATTTGGAGCACATCCGGAAACGGAAGGCAGAAGAGGGTCAGTCAGGAGGGGCTTTGGGGAAGAAGCCCAAGGGATCAGATGCGGGGCCGAAAGGCCAACAGGGACGGGGACGCTGCAGGAAATGCGGCAAGACGCACGAGGGAGCGTGCCGGTTGGGATCATCAGGCTGCTACAAGTGCGGCAAGCCTGGGCACTTTAGCAGGGATTGCACTGCTCCGGCAACAGTTATTCAGACATCAGAGTTGTTGTGTTTCCACTGCAACCAGAGGGGCCACAAGAAGGCCAATTGCCCCCAGTTGATAGTTTCAGTGCCGGTGAAGGCGCCAGCTCCAGCGACCCTGCGGATCACGGATGGCCGGCAGGGCAAGGCAGAGGCTCTGGTGGTGAGGAGCCGAGCATTTCAGCTGACTACCGAGGAGGCACGCGCCACACCCGATGTGGTGACGGGTATGATTCTTTCCCTCTATCATATTTTTATGACGTTATGTTATTGATATGTGCTCTGTATGTATATGTATGCATTAGGATCGTTCCATGTGAACGACCTTCCAGTTTAGGTGTTGTTCGACTCGGGTGCGTCCCGATCATTTTTTTCCCTTGCGCTTAGCAAGAAGTTTCATGAGTCATCGGGCGAGTTAGATTGCCCTTTGGAGGTGGAGATTGCTGATGATCGATCGGTGCAAGAATCGATGGTATTTCGAGATTGCGTGCTGCGTTTGTTTGAGGAGCGCTACTTGGTAGATTTGGTTCCCATTCCGCTGCATGGGAACAAGGTGATTATAGGCATGGATTGGCTGAGCCCTAATGGGGCAGTGATAGATTGCGCGCAGCAGCTGGTGCGAGTTAGGACCCCAGGAGGGGGAGAGTTAGTGATCCATGGTGAGAGGCCACCTTGCGGACCCACTGTATGTTCAGCAGCGAGGTCTAGGTGCTATCTTCAGCAGGGATGCACAGGATATGTCGCGTATGTGATGGATACCCGGGAGGCGGGTAAGGCGACAGTGAGCAAGGTTCCGGTGGTTCGAGATTTTGCAGATGTTTTCCCAGAGGAGCTTCCTGGGATACCTCCGGAACGACAGGTTGAGTTTAGGATTGACCTCGTTCCTGGTGCGGCTCCGATAGCCAAGGCACCGTATCGGTTGGCTCCTCCTGAGATGCAGGAGTTGTCTACACAGCTGCAGGAGTTGTTAGACAAGGGATTCATTCGACCGAGTAGTTCACCCTGGGGAGCCCCGATTTTGTTCGTGAAGAAGAAGGACGGGTTGCATCGGATGTGTATAGATTACCGGGAGCTGAACAAGGTAACGGTGAAGAACCGTTACCTGCTTCCGAGGATTGATGACCTATTTGACCAGCTTCAGGGAGCATCTTGGTTCTCCAAGATTGATTTGCGTTCAGGTTATCATCAGATGAGGGACAGGGAGGAGGATACGCAGAAGACCGTGTTTCGGACGCGCTATGGCCCCTATGAGTTTGTGGTGATGCCGTTTGGGTTCACCAATGCTCCTGTCGCGTTCATGGACCTCATGAACCGCGTGTGCAGACCGATGCTGGATCTGTCTGTGATAGTCTTTATCGATGACATCTTGGTTTATTCCAAGACTCAGGAGGAGCATGAGGAGCATCTGAGAGAGGTGTTGGAGACCCTGAGGAGGGAGAGCTTGTATTCCAAGTTCTCCAAGTGTGAGTTTTGGTTGCGCGAGGTGCAATTTCTCGGACACCTTGTCAACCAGAACTGGATTCTGGTCGATCCGGCCAAGGTCGAGGCCGTGATGAGATGGGAGGTTCCGAAGTCTCCATATGAGATTCGGAGTTTCCTGGGATTAGCAGGCTACTATCGGAGATTTATTCAAGAATTCTCCAAGATAGTCGTACCCCTGACGCGACTGACGAAGAAAGTCGTGGTCTTTCGGTGGGGACCCGAGCAGCAGGTTGCGTTTGAGACGCTGAGACAGAGACTGTGTGAGGCGTCGATCTTAGCCCTGCCAGAGGGCGTAGAGGATTTTGTGGTATATTGCGACGCGTCCGTTTCTGGGTTGGGCGCGGTACTGATGCAGAGGGGGCATGTCATTGCCTACGCTTCGAGGCAGCTCAAGCCTCACGAGGCGAACTACCCGACGCATGATTTGGAGTTGGATGCGGTGGTTTTTGCCCTCAAGATTTGGCGGCATTACCTCTACGGGGTTCGATGTACCATCTACACGGACCACAAGAGTTTGAGGTACCTCATGGATCAGCCGAATCTGAATATGAGGCAACGTCGGTGGTTGGACGTGGTAAAGGATTATGATTGCGAGATCCTTTACCACCCGGGGAAGGCCAATGTGGTGGCTGATGCGCTTAGCCGCAAGGCGGCGCCGATCAGGGATGTTTGCATGAGGATGACCGTGGTGACTCCCCTATTGGAGCGAATTCGGGAGGCTCAACAGGAGGCTATCAAGGAGGAGCATCGGAAGAGCGAGTGTGTGGTGGGTCAGGTTTCCTCCTTTGATTATGATAGCCGAGGACTATTGACACTACACCGTAGGGTGTGGGTACCGTATTACGGAGGCGTGCGCCAGATTTTGATGGAAGAGGCGCACAAGTCCCGATTCTCTATTCATCCCGGGGCGACGAAGATGTATAGGGATCTTCGTCTAGATTATTGGTGGCCCTGCATGAAGCGGGATGTGGCATGGTACGTTGAGCGCTGCTTGACCTGCAGGAAGGTCAAGGCCGAACATCAGAGACCACATGGCAAGATGCAGCCGTTGGATATTCCATTGTGGAAATGGGAAGATATCACGATGGACTTTATCACGAAACTTCCCAGGACCGCGCGTGGAGTGGATTCGATTTGGGTCATCGTGGATCGATTGACCAAGAGTGCTCACTTTATCCCGATTCAGGAGAGCATATCGGCCGAGAAATTGGCCGACATCTATATCAGGGAGATCGTGGCGCGGCACGGGGTGCCAGTTTCAGTTATCTCGGATAGGGATGTACGTTTTACGTCCAGGTTTTGGAAGAAATTTCATGACGAGTTGGGCACTCGTTTGCATTTTAGCACCGCCTTTCACCCACAGACGGATGGTCAAAGCGAGCGGACCATCCAGACTTTGGAGGATATGTTGCGGGCATGCGTGTTGGATTTCGGTGGTAGCTGGGATACCTATCTTCCCCTAGCCGAGTTCTCCTACAACAACAGCTACCACGCGAGTATTGACCGACCCCCATTTGAGGTGTTGTACGGTCGGAGGTGCAGGACCCCGATATGCTGGGGTGAGGTTGGCCAGAGAGTCATGGGAAGCACCGAAGTGGTGCTCAAGACGACCGAGAGGATCCAGCAGGTCCGGAGCAGGCTTCAGATTGCTCAGAGTCGGCAGAAAAGTTATGCCGACATGCGTCGATCCGACTTGGAATTCCAAGTCGAGGATATGTTTCTCCTGAAGGTGTCACCTTGGAAGGGCGTCATTCGATTCAGGAAGCAAGGCAAGTTAGGTCCGAGGTTCATCGGACCATTCCGAGTCATGGCCCGGGTGGGCAAGGTGGCGTATAGACTGGATCTGCCAGTCGAGCTCAGCCAAATCCACAACACTTTCCATGTTTTCCAGCTGCGGAAGTGCCTAGTGGACGATTCAGCAGTAGTGCCTTTGGAGGATATTCAGGTTGATGACAGCCTGAATTACATTGAGCGCCCAGTCGCAATCCTCGACAGGAAGTCGAAGGATTTGAGGAACAAGAGGGTGGAGCTAGTGAAGGTGCAATGGCAGCACCGCAAGGGTTCGGAATGGACTTGGGAGCCGATGGACGAGATGATGGAGCATTATCCCGAGCTGTTTTAGGATCGAGCAGCAGACTTCGAGGACGAAGTCTAAAATAAGTGGGGGAGATTTGTAGCACCTGGTTCCTGGTATGTAAATCTTATTGAGTATTTTTCCTTCTTTTTAGCCTTGGACTCGGCGAGTCATAGGTCCGACTCGCCGAGTAAGGACGGGACCCGGGACATGTTTAAGTTTGCGACTCGGCGAGTCCATATTCCGGACTCGACGAGTCACCGCTGTTGGATGAAACCCTAAGTTTCAGGGGTTGCACCCTATTTAAACGACGTTTTGTGCCTCATATCAGCCCCCATTGCGTCCAGAACACTCCCTCTCGGAGCTCTAACTCATCTTTTGGTAATTTGGGTGATTTTGGTGCATTTATTTGAAGTTTTGGAGAGAAGAAGAAGGTAGATCAAGAGGAGAGGAAGAAGATCCAGAATCTTTGTGCCATTTCAGAACTTCTAGAGGTATTGGACTCGAAACCCTCTCTGTCCCTTCATTATTATCTCGTTGAGAGCTTGTGATAGCCATTTCAATGCTTCTTCTAGTCTTGACCTTTATGTAATGAGCTTGTAGTGTTGAGGGACTTCGGATCTAGGCATGTTTGGGCTCTAAGGGCTCGGATCTGTAGCCTTTATGGACCCTCATTGCTTGAAGACCTTGGATCTACCATTTTAAGTACATTTTGAACCCTAAAATCCGTATTGGTGAATATCTACACGTAAAGTTGGAAACTTTACGTGTGATTCGTGTTCTAGGAGTCCAGATCTGTGAATGGCATGGACCGGAATCGAGCAAATCTGTGTATTTAGTGGGTGCATGGCAACGACTCGGCGAGTCGTTCATGTGACTCGGCGAGTCTGTTCGCGAGTCTCCGAGTTTGTCCCCTTTTCGTAGTGTTGGGTGAGCAGTGAGTCGCGGGGTGTGACTCAGTGAGTCGGAAGCTGAACTCATCTATGGAGAAACTCGGCGAGTCAATGCCCTGACTCGGCGAGTTCAAGGCAATCTCCTTAGATCAAGAACAGACTCGGCGAGTCGCAGCATAAGTGTTCTTCGGATGAAGATGAACTCGGCGAGCTGTTCATACAACTCGACGAGTCTTAGCATAAGTGTTCATCGGATGAAGATGAACTCGACGAGTTGTTCATACAACTCGGTGAGTAGGATGAAGGACTTGAATATCAGTTTAGAAGGAGAACTCGTCGAGTCGTCGCCTAACTCGACGAGTAGAAACGGGATTCAGGACAATCTTTTGGGTAGGGACTCGGCGAGTTGGAATGCCAACTCGGCGAGTCGGGTCAACTGAAAGTTGACTATGACTTTGACTTAGGGCATGATCAGGGGTAAAATGGTCATTTTACCCAAAAGACAGTTAGCGGTGTTTGATTGAGTATGTTGTGGGAATTGCAGCCGGAGGATTCCCGGAGCAGCAGCAGCAGCAGTAGACAGTCAGTTCCCGATCAGATCAACAGCTACTTCGAGGTGAGTTACCTTCCAGTAGCGGTGGGCCTACGGCCACAATGCCGGCCCACCAGTAGGAGTTGTATGTAGATGATTGTCTCCATGATATTCATCTAGGGATTTCTACTACCTGTGTTATGTTTATGTGCTAGTATGATATGATGCTATGTGCTAGTGACAGTAGGGGGAGATAGTCCCCAAGGTATCCGGTCGGTAGGGCCGAAGGGGTAGTTTTACCCAGCCATGTTAGATAGATCTGATATTGTGATACATGTTATGTGGTAATATATCATATAACTCAATATAAGCACATAAGACCCTCTGGTCAATAACTCAAGCAAGACCCTTTGGTCACACAGTATTACCACTCAGGTAAGTATAGTGAGAAGACTCACCTCGTAAGTAAGCAATTACGTCTCGTACTCAATGATCGGTCTAGACTCTGCCTACATATATCATAATCATCTCTAATTAACAATTTATAACAACAACTCCAAAGATGTTAGGCTAAATCCTCTACTAACTTCTCGGAAAGGGTGTGTAACGACCCAAATTTCAAGGCCAAAAATTTCATTTTTGAATTAATGCATTTAGCAAACATTTTACCAAAACACTGTCAATAAAACATTCATTACGAAATCATAATGTTTTATTTCAACCATAACATCTTAAGTATTGAAAATCAGAGTACAGTCCCAAAAACTTCTTGCGGAAACATGTGTGTGTGATGCGCTGCTACACCTCCGACTCTTTCCCCTTCGTTGAAGAGGTACCTGAAACCAAAACCAAAACTGTAAGCATGAAGATTAGTGAGTTCCCCCATCATACCACATACCATACCATATCGTTGGTATCTTTCAACTGGTAATCTTCATCGGTATCATTCAACCGGTAACCTTCATCGGTATCTTTCAACCGGTAACCATCGTCGGTATCTTTCAACCGGTAATCAACATCGGTATCTTTCAACCGGTAACCTTCATCGGTATCTTTCAACCGGTAACCTTCATCGGTATCTTTCAACCGATAACCATCATCGGTATCTTTTAACCGGTAATCAACATCGGTATCTTTCAACCGGTAACCTTCATCGGTATCTTTCAACCGGTAACCATCATCGGTATCTTTTAACCGGTAATCAACATCGGTATCTTTCAACTGGTAACTGGGGACTATTTCACCCCCTACTACTAGCATACAATCAAAAGATATAATCATACAGTCAGGCACATCCGGGTGCTGACCTACCCTTGGGTCCTAAGGACCACTGTCAGGGAAACTAATCCCTACCATACACATAACATACTACTCACATAACCAGACCAAGATAATTATCACAAAGACCATTATCTTCTAAATACCCTTTTTTTTGGTGGGTCGGCATTGTGGCCTTAGACCCACCCCTACTGGAAGGTAACTCACCTTAATGTCGTGCAGTATCTGAACTATCCTCGGCGCACAAGTCGACTCCCAATGACTCCTTGATCCCTACACGACAACCTTCAAGTCAACACATGTCACATACAACCCTAAACAAGGTTAGCCCGAGTTCGGTCAAAGTCAACATTCAGTTGACCTGACTCGCGGAGTTGGCCTACCAACTCGTTGAGTCCATGCTTCTCTAATCCCACACAAAACCCCGGCTCCACTAGTCGAATCTAGCAAAACTCGACGGGTTCTCCTTCAATCATAACATCGGGACCATCTTCATCCGACTCGCCCAGTTCCTTCTTGAACTCTTCGAGTTCATCTCCAACTTAAGAACTTGTCCAGTTTATGACTCACCGAGTTGTATGAACAACTCGTCGAGTCCATCTTCAAAGATTGGGAGATTGCTATGGACTCGCCAAATCTGCTCATACCACTCGCCGAGTCCCATGGCTCCCAGGTCCCTTTTCGCGTCTAAACCCACAAGGGACTTCCTTCCTAACACTTACCCATTCACCGAAAGGGTTTGGGTGCACAATGGTCACCGAATCGTCGAGTGCCAAGAACAACTCGCTGAGTCCATCCTTGACCCATTCCATACAGTCAATTTAAATGAGGTCTAACACACCAAAACCATAGATCTGGCCTCCTAATGCCCATTTTATACGTAAAGTTCCAAACTTGATGCACTTGCATGGGATTTTTAGCTCAAAAATCCATATAAAGTGTCCTACAATGTGCATGGGGCTCTCATGGCCCTAAAGTTGGCACCTTTGTGCCATGAGACCCCTCTTAAGGCCCAGATCTGAAGGCTAGAGTCCACATAACACTCCTTAAATCCAAAAATGGCTTGAAAGCCCTAGATGCACCCAAGATCTACAATCAACCAAATGGAAGACCAAAGCAGGAGCATTTTACTTTGATTAAGCTGAAGATGGAATGATATTTATGGATCCACAAGCCCCAAGTCGAATACTCAAGCTCCTCTTCTTCCTTCTAAGCTTCACAAGTCAACAAAAGCACCAAAATGGCCTTAACACACACACAATCGGCTAGGGTTTCGCTATACATCTCTAGGAGAGTGTTAGGGACAAAGGAGATGAGTTAAGGTGTTTATATAGGGTGCAAACCCTCAAATTAGGGTTTTTGTCCAGACAGCACAGACTCGTCGAGTCCGGTCTCTAACTCGCCGAGTCAACCACTTAACTCCCGTGTCCAATCCGCTTCTACTCGACGAGTTGGGCCACCAACTCGCCGAATCCCAGGCCAAAATGCAAAATACTTAATTTAAAAAATACGCACAGGAACCAGGTGCTACAGGGTGAAAGACCATTTTAACCCTCCATGGTCTCCAAAGTCCACAACTTGACGAAACCCTAAAAGTCAACAGAAGTCAACGCTCAAGTCAACAGTCCATGTTGACCCAACTCGTCGAGTGCATCTATGCGACTCATTGAGTTCCTTTCGTTCTCATAAAAGTCAGGAAATTTCAACTCAACTCGCCGACTTTGTACAACGTCCAGGATAAAGGGTAAAATCCTAACCAACTCGTCAAGTTGGCTAACCAACTCGTCGACTTCCTTCAACCGAATCACTCTTTCAAACACCTCTAAGCGAGACTAAGGACCCAAACTCTAGATCTAGCCTTCTAAGGCTGAAATACCACGTAAAGATGCATGCTTTACGTCCATGCATGGCATTTAGGGCTAAGTTTGCCAAAAAAAGCTCCACAAGAGGGTTTAAGGCATGGAAGTTGGCCAAAGCTTGATAAAGATTGAGCCTTTAGGCCTAAAGGGCCTAATAACGTCCAGATCTGAAGTCTTAGCTTCAAGGTAAGCTCAAAACCAACAATGACTCAAGAAAATGCTAAAAATGGCCATGAACTCTCTAATGAAGAGATCTAACAAAGAAGTGATCAAGATAATGGCTTTTTACCTCCAAATGGTCGTCAACATTGAATGGATGCCGGATCCAAAGACTCCTTTTTCTTCCAAACCTTTTACTCCTCAAGTTCCTTCAAGAAATGCACCAAAACACACACTTTTAGTCTCGCTCTCTCTCTCACTGTGGAAGATAGCTCGATTAGGGTTTGTCTCAGGGTGATAAGGTGACGAGGGAGGCGGAATAGAGGGCTTATGATCCTTTAAATAGGGTGAAAACCCTGAAAATTAGGGTTTTCATGCTCATCTCGAACTTGAGTTGGCTCTAAAAATCAACGCGACTATCTTAATCTCTACTCGATGAGTCGAGGCCTCCAACTCATCGAGTTTCCCTGTTAAAATGAATATAAACAATTTAAACTTATACCTGGAAGTCAAGATGTTATAGGCAAGAAGACACAGCTCGTTCTTCATGAGGGGTGGTGTTCCCGACAAATATTGACTTTAGACAACAATATGGTAGTTTTTGGCAGTGTAGAGGTGATTCTCAGGATGTATCTAGAACTCATAAAGTCTAGTCAGTCCGGTTTGTCATGGGAAAAGGATGTAGAACTGAACGATTTTGAGGACAAAATCCAATTTAAGTGGGGGAGAATTGTGATACCTCGATTTTCATATATTACATTTTTGAACCTTGTAATGAGTTTTGTTTGCAAAATGACCCAAAGTGGCATTATTGTAATTTTTGGGCAATCAAAGTACGTTGGGCGTACCAGCATGGTACACAGGGCGTAAGTCCTTTTAATGGAATGATGTCGTTTTGAGTATGATGGGCATACTCCCAGAGTATGTTGGGCGTACTCTATCTAGACCAAAAAACCCTAATCTTGAGGGTTTCGACCATATTTATTGATCCTTAAGTTCCATTTCTTCACCCTATTTCCATACTCCATCATTTGAGACGTTCCTTAGCAAACCCTAGCTCCATTTAGTGCATTTTGAAGACCTTTGAGTGGGTTTTGTGTGTTCCAAAGGAGGAAAAAGGTGGTGGTGAACCTTAGAAGCTAGAAGCAAGCTTGGATCCGAAAGTTTTGCATCATTCTCCATCTTCAGAAAGTAAAAAGTTCCCACTTTGATGATTAAGTTTCTAGATCTAGCTTTCATGGTGATATATGAGCTTTTTGTCCCCATATATGTCATTCTTGTGCATGGCATGTTATAGAGCATTCGAGCTATCCTTTTGGAGGTATTTCCATGTCTTGAGCCATAAAAATATGATCTTGGTTCCTGAGATTCCTTCATGCAAGCCATTAAGAACTTTAGTGGTTAAGACAAGTTATGGTTTTGTTGTTGGGCTTGATATAGACATGTAGAACCATAAAGTTAGAAACTCTAAGGTTTGGGATGCCATTTGGGGCTAAGACTAAAAGTTAGACGTGGTGACTTAAGAAATTAAGCCCTTAAATGAAGTTTTTAGGCCATTGCGTACGTTAGGCATAACTTGTAGTACGTCGAGCGTACACCTAAGTGGAGCCCGATCTGGATCGCGAGTATGTGGGGTGTACTTAGTATGGGTTGACTTTTCTCGATTTTGACTTTGAACAAGGTTGACCAAGTTTGAATTTAGGTCAAACTTGAGGGTTTTGATTGGTGATAAAGATTTTTGGTTCTGATGTTAGTGGACCCGTAGGAGCAAGTAGACTAGCAGGGAGCGTATCATAGTGTTCTTGGATTTCTTCATTTCAGGTGAGTTTCGCCTTATTGTACCGTGGGTTGAAGGCACCAATGACGACCCACTAATTTTGGTTATCTTTTAGTAGAAGGATGCCTTAGGGACTGTATATAGTCATGTATAATAGACTGAGGACTCTTGGTTTAGGTTCTCTTACCTGTTCCTCATTTGGTTTTTGGTTCTAGAGTAGGACCACCTGTTCGAGTGGCTATCTCCCCTCTTAATATATACAATCATGCATTCCTTGGATTTTTGATACATAGTTTGTTGCTCTGCTATAGTGATATGTTAGATAGGTATCCTGGTATATCAGATGTTTCTATGCTATAGTGCACTGTTGGACTTGTATGTTATCAGTACTTGTTGGTTATCATCTAGTGGATTGCCCTAGGTACTAATTGTGGTCAAGTAGGATAGCCTAAGAACTCTTAATATAGGATTTCTTGCATGTTCCTTGTTTGGTTGTGGCTCTAGAGTAAGATCATCTGTTTGGGTGGCTATCTCACCTCTGGCTATATATGGTTAGGCATTTAATGGAAGTTAGCTAGCGGTGGGACTATATGCTGTTAGAGGACTAGTAGGCAGTAGTGAGTTGGATGATTGATGTTTTCTTGTATTATGTTCCTACTTGATCCTTGTTTGTTGTAACATCCGGATTTCCAGGTATCATATTTTAATTGTTTATTTTGAGTTATGAGGAGGGACTCAACGAGTTGACACTTAGACTCGTCAAGTAGGATCGCGATTGCTGACTGGATTAATGAACGGACTCGATGAGTCGATGGGTGGACTCGACGAGTCCATGCTGAGGTTAGAAACCCTAATTATCCAGGCCTATGCCCTATTTAAGGGACCTTATAGCCCTCATTTGCGGCTACCAGTCCAGAGAGAGAAAGCCCAGAGAGCTTGAGCGAGTTGTGTGTGAGAGAGAGAGAGCTATTTTTGATCCTTTTTGTTGTGGATTTGAAAAGAAGAAGGTGTTTCCAGCAAGAGAAGGTCAAGGGGATTTTGATTCTGTGGTTTTCAAGCTTAGGTCTTCATTTTTGAGGTAGTAAATCGATCCTTTCTTCTGTTTTGTACAAGATCCTTGAAATTAGGGTTTTCTCTACCCTCTTTATGGGCTTGAATTGATGCATATGTTGTCCCTTTGAGTGTTAGACTCTGGATCTGTACCTTTAGAGGTCCAGAGAGCATTATCTATCCTGCTTTATGTTGTTCAATGGAGGAAATGAACCTAGGATGCCATTTTAGAAGCCATTTCACCAAAAGAAGTCTTGGGTGCGTTGCATGAGTATCAAGACTTGAACTTTACATGATTATTGGACATGGGGAAGTCAGATCTATAGGTTAGAGAAGTAGATCTGACCTTAGAAGGTCGTTTGGTGATTGTCAAGGAAGAAACACGCTGAGTCCATAAGGGGACTCGACGATTTGAGTCGGGTTGCCCCGCGACTCGTGACTGGTAGTAGCTCGTCGAGTGGAAGGTTCACTCGACGAGTCGAGTGAGGTTTAGAAAGATTCAAAGGACACACTTGGACTCGCCCAGTCACCTATGTGCACTCACGAGTCTGTTCAAAGTTTGACTATTGACTTTTGTTGACTTTTAGGGTTGGGTCAACACTTGGACTGTTGGACAATTAGAAGGGTAAAATGGTCTTTTAGCCTTCTGAGAGAATAATGGGACGGACTAGTCTAGCCTGGAGAGCCGTTATTGATTTGAGATGATTGCTTATGTGTTTAGGCGGGGCTAGATCATTGTTACGACGATCATGGATATCGAGCACGTGAGTTACTAGATAGTATACGAGGTGAGTCTTCTCACTATACGTTACCTAGAGTGGTAATTATGTTTGACCGGAAGGTCTTATGTGCTATGAAGAGTATGTGATATATGTTGATAGATGATATGTGATATGTATGTGTTATGTTATGTTATGAGTAGTATGTTATGGACCGGAAGGTCAACATCGTATGGACCGGACGGTCAAAAGGGTATGGACCAGAAGGTCATTACGTGTAGGACCGAAAGGTCTACCAGGGTTGGGATAGAAGTCCTCTGAGACACATGGATCGTAAGGTTGCATAGAGCTATGGCCTAGAGTGGTGTATGTGTTGTATGTGGTATTTTGGGGAACTCACTAAGCGTTTATGCTTACAGTGTTATGTGTTATGTGTTTCAGGTACTAGCGATGATCACGGGAAGGCGCCGACATGATCCGTACACACTGACAGGAGATTTATTTTACGATCTTGGGATATGTTTTTATCGTGATGACATTTGTTAAACTTGAGAATTTGAGAATATTGAATGAATATTATGTTATTTGAAAAATGAAAAAAATTGTTTTGAAAATTCACGTTGTTACAAGTTGGTATTAGAGCCTTGGTTTGAGGGATTCAGATGCACCTTCAGGCGTATCTGAAATCAAACCGAAGATTTGAGAAAGTTTTCATACAAGAAACAATTTTTTCTAAAAAGTAAAAGAATTTGGGAAAGCGGAAGGAAGCCGTGTGTATGATCAGTCAGCGCCCGAACGGTGATTTCCCAAAATACCCTTACATTATGTGTTATGAGATATGATATGATATGCTATGTATGCTAGAGTAGGCTAGGTATTCATGTTAGGACTAGAGTGGCCTGATCTGTGATGCCTTAGCCTAGGAGATTACTGTTGCTGTGAGATGCTTGAGAGTGAGTAGGTAGCAGTGAGGAGCTTATGAGGGGCCTACCGAAGGGTAGCCAGTGCTTAGAGAGAAGTAAAGTTCTTGTGATCTGGGATCCTAGGAGGAGTACTTGGAATGAATGTTGATGCGGTGGGGAAGGTAGTATAGGGCCCGTACTACTGGAAGCACCGGATCAGTGCGCAGTCCAAGTAAGAATCCTTAGGGTACTAAGGAACAAGTAGGGTTGAGTTGTCGAGTGTGAGTACACTCGAGAAAGTCTCTAATATTTTTTATGATTGCGACACGCCACAGACCAGAGACCAGCAGCGTGAGTGATGAGGAGCTTCGTCAGATGATCCACGTGAGGTCGCTGCGGCTATCTGCGTAGCGATACCAGAGATGTTTGGGTCTATCAAGACTACTTTGATTGAAACGTTTGACGAGAGATACGCAACAGTTACTGAGGCTGCGGCTACTGCAGTTGTGGCTGCTGATAGACCTCAGGGGGTGACTCGATTCTGTTCCGGGAGTTCAGCAACACGAAGCCACCGGAGTTTGATGGGACGTGGGATCCGATTGCTGCGATGAGATGGATTTCTGATATTGAGGGATGCCTGTACACCTGTTCGTGTCCGAAGCATTTGAGGGTTCGATTTGCACTGAACCAGCTTCGCTTGGGAGCGAAGGATTGGTGGAAGTTTGTGACGGCGAACTTCACTCTTGCAGAGATTTCGGATGTGACCTGGGAGAGGTTCACCACCATGTTCAGAGACGATTACGTTCCCCCGGTGGAGAGGGAACGGTTGGCACATGAGTTTTTGTCCCTAAAGCAGGGGACGGAGTCAGTGACTATGATCACACAGATGTTCCATGAGAGGGCGTTGTTTTGCCCTGAGCACGTGTCGTCTGAGCAGGCACGCATGATTCGGTATTTGAGCATTTTGAGGAGGGACATTCGGGAGTTCGTGGCGAACTTGACTTACCAGACATTTGCTGAGCTCCAGGCAAATGCCCGGAAGAGGGAGATTGAGCTGGAGACTCAGGCTAGGGAGGAGGCCGAGTCTCAGGGGAAGGATAGGCTGCCGGTACAGACTCAGCCAGCAGCCAAGCGGGCTAAGCCCACCGATTCGAGATCTGGAGGCAAGAAGGGTCGCACCTGTGGGAAGTACGGCAAGGGACATGATGGAGTCTTTCGGTCGGGTGCTTGCTACAAATGTGGCAAGGAGGGGCATATAGCCAAGGACTGCCCCAAGGGATTTATGGTTTGCTTTCATTGCAACCAGACGAGCCATCGGAAGGCTGAGTGCCCGCAGCTGTTACAGGGATCTGCCCCTGCTACTGCACGAGCTACGGAGGGTCAACTAGTGAAGACCGAGGCACCGAAGGCACACGGGAGAGCCTTCCAGTTAACAACGGAGGAGGTCCACGCAACGGCCGACGTCGTGGCTGGTATGTATTCTTTCATTTATTTATGCTGAGTTGAGATATTGTACTTATTTTATGATATGCGTAGGTACTTTTCTTGTGAATTCTATTCCTGCTTTGGTGTTATTTGACTCAGGTTCGAGTCGATCGTTTGTGTCGTTAGCGTTTAGTCAGCACATCAGTATTCGGCAAGAGGCGTTGAGTCGACCTCTACGAGTTTCCATAGCTGACGAGCGAGCGGTGTATGCTACTGATGTGATTCGAGGATGTATACTTGAGATCTTCGGCGTTGAGTTTCCGATAGATCTGGTCTCGATTGCAATGGGTGACATTTGCGTTATAGTGGGCATGGATTGGTTGAGTCGATTTAGGGCGGTTATAGATTGCGAGCGGAAGATAGTGACGATACGAGACCCTAGTGGGGGAGTGCTGACGATATATGGCGAGGGTACCCGATATGGGTCAACATTTTGTTCAGCTGCTAGAGCGAGACAAAGTTTATAGTAGGGTTGCAGCGGGTTTGTAGCTTATGTGATGGATACACGAGTGGTCGCAGAGAGGCCGAGTTCGATTGATGATGTTCCGATAGTGCGTGAGTTCCCGGATGTTTTTCCTGAGGAATTATCGGGTGTGCCTCCCGAGAGGCAGGTGGAGTTCCGCATAGATTTGGTTCCGGGGGTAGCGCCTTACCGCCTTGCGTCACCAAAGATGCAGGAGTTATCCTCACAGCTTCAGGACCTGCTTGGAAAGGGGTTTACTAGACCGAGTAGATCACCATGGGGAGCGCCAATCCTTTTTGTCAAGAAAAAGGATGGTTCACACCGGATGTGCATTGATTACCGGGAGTTGAACAAGTTGACGGTCAAGAACCGTTATCCATTACTGAGGATCGATGACCTGTTCGATCAGTTGCAAGGAGCGTCTTGGTTCTCCAAGATAGATTTGAGGTCTGGATATCATCATATGAGAGTGGGAGATGAATGTATCCAGAAGACAACATTCAGGACTCGTTATGGGCATTACGAGTTCATGGTGATGCCTTTTGGGCTCACCAATGCACCGGCAACGTTCATGGATCTCATGAACACGGTGTGCAGGTCGATGTTGGATCGTTCGGTGATCGTGTTCATCGACGATATTCTGGTATATTTGAGGTCTAGAGAGCAGCATGAGGAGCATCTGAGAGAGATTCTCAGAGTATTGAGCTCGGAGAGGCTTTTTGCCAAATTCTCCAAGTGTGATTTCTGGTTACGAGAGGTCCAGTTCTTGGGACACCTCGTTAACCAGAGCGGGATATTGGTCGATCCGGCCAAGATTGAGGAGGTTATGAGATGGGAGGTAACGAAATCCCCCACTGAGATCAAGAGTTTTCTGGGATTGGCCGGCTACTATCGAAGATTTATCAATGATTTCTCCAAGATTGCCATTCCTCTCACCAGGTTGACCCGGAAGGGCGTGACTTTTAGTTGGGGTCCAGAGCAGCAGGCCTCATTCGAGACGCTTCTTCAGAGATTATGCGAAGCCCCCGTTTTAGCCCTCCTGGAAGGGATGGAAGATTTTGTGCTATATTATGACGCATCGACATCGGGGTTGGGTGCGGTGCTTATGAAGAGAGGGCACATGATAGCGTACGCATCGAGGCAGCTGAAGCCTCATAGGGTGAGGTATCCCACCCATGATTTGGAGTTGGGGGTCATGGTGTTCGCCATCAAGATATGGCGTCATTATTTGTATGGGGTTCGCTGTATCATATACACGGACCACAAGAGTTTGAAGTACTTGATGGATCAGCCCAACCTGAATATGCGCCAGAGGAGATGGTTGGATGTGGTAAAGGATTATGACTACGAGATTCTGTACCACTCGGGAAAGGATAACGTTGTAGTCGATGCCCTGAGTCGTAGGGCGGAGAGTGCCCCGATACGAGATATTTGTATGAGGATGAAGATGATGACTCCAGTGTTGGATATCATTCGAGAGGCCCAGGCAGAGGCCGTGAGACCGGAGAACCACAAGAAAGAGTGAGTGATTGGGCAGGAATCGGAGTTCGTTATCGATAGTCGAGGGCTTATGACCTTTCAAGGTCGGATTTGGGTGCCATTTGCAGGCGGGGCACGCACCACCTTGATGGAGGAGGCGCACAGATCGAGGTTCTCGATCCACCTCGGGTCCATTAAGATGTATTTGGACATGAAGAAAGATTATTGGTGGCCCTGTATGAAGAGAGATGTTGAATGGTTTGTTGAGAGGTGCTTGACCTGTCGCAGGGTTAAGGCTGAGCACCAGCGTCCGCATGGCAAGTTGCATCCACTTGAGGTTCCCCAGTGGAAGTGGGAACAAATTTCTATGGATTCCATGGCAAGTTGCATCCACTTGAGGTTCCCCAGTGGAAGTGGGAACAAATTTCTATGGATTCCATCACCAAATTGTCGAGGACTGCGAAGGGTGTTGACGCAATTTGGGTGATCGTTGACCGGATGACGAAGAGCGCTCACTTCCTTGCTATCAGTGAGAGCTCTTCTGCAGAGAGGCTGGCAGAGATGTATGTGAGAGAGGTGGTATCGCGACATGGTGTACCAATCTCGATTGTGTTAGATCGAGATGTACGTTTCATTTCCAGGTTTTGGAAGAAGTTCCACGAGGAGTTGGGTACAAGATTGCATTTCAGGACCGCATACCACCCACAGAAGGACGAACAAAGTGAGCAGACGATTCAAACGCTCGAGGACATGCTTCGAGCATGTGTGTTGGACTTCATAGGAAGTTGGGACACGTACCTACCATTGGCTGAGTTTTTCTATAACAACAGCCACCATTCGAGCATTGGTATGCCTCCCTTCGAGTTGTTGTATGGGAGGAGGTTTCGGACTCCCATCTGCTGGGGAGAGGTAGGGCAGCGAGTGATGGGTAGCATTGAGATAGTGCTTCAGACGACTGAGCAGATACAGAAGGTCGGGCAGAGATTGCTAATAGCACAGAGTCGCCAGAAGAGTTATGCGGATAGGCGACGATCCGAGCTTGAGTTTCAGGTTGGAGACTTCGTACTCCTGAAGGTGTCTCCTTGGAAAGGAGTGATCCGATTCAGTAAGAGGGGCAAGCTGGGGACCCGATACATTGGTCCTTTCAGGGTGACCGCGAGGGTGGGCAGGGTAGCGTATCGTTTAGAGCTACCTGCAAAGTTGGGCTAGATACATGACACCTTCCACATGTCTAATTTGAGGAAGTGTGTAACCGACGAGTCGACAGTGGTACCATTGGAGGATATTCAGGTGGATGTGAGCCTGAATTATGTTGAGAGGCCAATCGCGGTGGTGGATCGGAAGATCAAGGTTCTGAGGAACAAGGAGGTGCCCCTGGTTCAGGTCCAGTGGCAACATCGGAGAGGGTCCGAGCTGACTTGGGAGCCGGAGGCGGAGATGCAGAAGCAACACCCATAGTTGTTTACAGAATGAGACTACGAGGGCGAAGTCTGATTCTAGTGGGGGAGAATTGTAACATCCGGATTTCCAGGTATCATATTTTAATTGTTTATTTTGAGTTATGAGGAGGGACTCGACGAGTTGACACTTAGACTCGTCGAGTAGGATCGCGATTGCTGAATGGATTAATGAACGAACTCGATGAGTCGATGGGTGGACTCGACGAGTCCATGATGAGGTTAGAAACCCTAATTCTCCAGGCCTGTGACCTATTTAAGGGACCTTATAGCCCTTATTTGCGGCTACCATTCCAGAGAGAGAAAGCCCAGAGAGCTTGAGCGAGTTGTGTGTGTGTGTGAGAGAGAGAAAGAGAGAGAGAGAGCTATTTTTGATCCTTTTGTTGTGGATTTGCAAAGAAGAAGGTGTTTCCAACAAGAGAAGGTCAAGGGGATTGTGATTCTGTGGTTTTCAAGCTTGGGTCTTCATTTTTGAGGTAGTGAATCGATCCTTTCTTCTGTTTTGTACAAGATCCTTGAAATTAGGGTTTTCTCTACCCCCTTTATGGGATTGAATTGATGCATATGTTGTCCCTTTGAGTGTTAGACTCTGGATCTGTACCTTTAGAGGTCCAGATAGCATTATCTATCCTGCTTTATGTTGTTCCATGGAGGAAATGAACCTAGGATGCCATTTTAGAAGCCATTTCACCAAAAGAAGTCTTGGGTGCGTTGCATGAGTATTAAGAATTGACCTTTACATGATTATTGGACATGAGGAAGTCAGATCTATAGGTTAGAGAAGCAGATCTGACCTCAGAAGGTCGTTGGGTGATTGTCATGGAAGAAACACACCGAGTCCATAAGGGGACTCGACGAGTCGAGTCGGGTTTCCCTGCGACTCGTGACCGGTAGTAGCCCGTCGAGTGGAAGGTTCACTCGACGAGTCGAGTGAGGTTTAGAAAGATTCATAAGACACGCTTGGACTCGCCGAGTCACCTATGTGCACTCGACGAGTCTGGTCAAAGTTTGACTGTTGACTTTCGTTGACTTTTAGGGTTGGGTCAACACTTGGACTGTTGGACCATTAGATGGGTAAAATGGTCTTTTAGCCTTCTAAAAGAACAATAGGACAGACTAGTCTAGCCTGGAGAGCCGTTATTGATTTGAGATGATTGCTTATGTGTTTAGGCGGGGATAGATCATTGTTACGACGATCATGGATATCGAGCACGTGAGTTACTAGATAGTATACGAGGTGAGTCTTCTCACTATACGTTACCTAGAGTGGTAATTATGTTTGACCGGAAGGTCTTATGTGCTATGAAGAGTATGTGATATATGTTGATAGATGATATGTGATATGTATGTGTTATGTTATGTTATGAGTAGTATGTTATGGACCGGAAGGTCATCATTATATGGACCAGAAGGTCAACAACGTATGGAACGGAAGGTCATTACGTGTAGGATCGAAAGGTCTACCAGGGTTGGGACGGAAGTCCTCTGAGACACATGGACCGGAAGGTCCCATAGAGCTATGGCCTAGAGTGACATATGTGTTGTATGTGGTATTTTGGGGAGCTCACTAAGCTTTTATGCTTACAATGTTATGTGTTATGTGTTTCGGGTACCGGCGATGATCGCAGGAAGGCGCCGGCATGATCTGTACACACTGGTAGGACATTATTTTACGATCTTAGGATATGTTTTTATTGTGATGACATTTGCTAAACTTGAGAATTTGAGAATATTGAATGAGTTTTATGTTATTTGAAAAATGAAAAAAAATTGTTTTGAAAATTCACGTTGTTACATTTGTTATATGTCAACATATGGTAGTGGTGGGTTGAGGTGGTCCTGCTTTGTGTTGTAGGCCAAGATACCCGGTGCACGCCGACTGTAAACTGTAGGCACGGAGGCTCTAGAAGAGCAAATGGGTTGAGGTGGTAGGCCAACAAACCGTGGGTTTTCCAGCTCGATGGTTGAATGGACCCGATGCATGCTTGTATGTATATCTTATGGGGCATTTTGGGGGAAAGTCGCTAAGCTTTATGCTTACCCGGTTTTTTATGGTTCCAGGTATCATCGGTGATTACGGGAAGGCGAAGGCGGGACTGTACACACTCATCAGCAACATTGATGATTTCGCTTTTTCTATAATACTCTTATTTTAAATAAATGTAATTTGGAATAAATGGTTTTTCTTAATAATAGATTTATAAATTGGAAATTTTACCTAAATAAAAATGAAAAATTTTAGGTTGTGAAAATGGGACGTTACACAATAACACGGAGGTTTGTGGGTTAAGGTGGTAAAAAGCAGCCATGGTAGTGATGGTAGCCTAAGAAAGCATTCTTGTACTTCGTTTGGTTCTCCTTGGATTGAATTGGTGAACATTATGGATAATCTTAAGGATAATGGGATTAATCTTCTTTCTTTGTGTAAAAATGGGAGGATGTTTAGATTGGGAATACTTCTCTTAAACAGAGTTTTCCTATGATCTATGCTTTGAAGTTGGATAAATAGATTATCGTGAAAGACAATGTGACATCCCCATTTTCACAGCCAGAAAAGATCGATTTGTTTATGCTTATTTAAAAATTAGAGTATCATTTTGAAAGTAGTATTGCGGAATTTGTTCCCATAAAACATGATAATTATATTATCAAAGCATTTCTGAAAAAAAAATGTATTTTATTTATACCAAAACATTGGGATGTCATCGTCAACACAGAAACATAAACATAATGAAATATTACAAGCCTTACAGTAATTAAACTAGTGGCCTAATACTTCTTGAATCTCTTAACAGAATGTATCTTTCATATAGCCACCTGTGATACAATAAACTGAGTGGGTCAGGTTGGGAAACCTGGTGAGTACATAGGGTTTTCAATCCCACAATATAATAATGTATAACTCAAACCTGTAAATCCAACTATTATCATTAACGCAAATATATCATATCTCCAAAGCAATTTATCCCATCCCGTCGATTCCCATGTATAAATCCTATACAACGATATTACAAGATCTAGCTTAAAGGATCAATATGAACAACAATTTGATGAAGTTGCTTCGGAAATTCTCTGGCAGCAAACGAGGATCAATAAATACATCAAATGAGGGGTTATCTAGATAACTGTGCCTAACAGTGGTCTGACATCGTGAGATATTTTACCCCCAGACTCACCCTATCCGGCAATACAACATCAGATATACCTAGTAGTGGTCTATTACTGACACACTATATTAGACAGCCTACGAAGTTCCCTCAATTACTTCGTGAAAGGAAACACTGAGACACGAAGCTCGTTCGACCACTTCATAAAAGAAACAATGACTCTAAAGCTCTTCAAAATAAAAGAGTATAGGGAAGTACTAATAAAGTACTTCCATACGCTCCCGTACCCCGACACACAATAGTGTCAAAAAAGGACTTTGTACATGATAGTACTTCTAGCACATTATAGTACCTTGGTATGTGTAAGACTCGTACCCCAAAACATAATAATACACTGGCACAAGCAGCACCTAAGACACAGAGCTTTACAAAAAGAATTGGTACATAGAAAGTACTTTTGTACGTAGGACATACTTCACCGATCATCAGTTTCCTCGAACAGATTTTCTACTCTCAATTTCGATCACACACGTACCCTTAATAGGTACTACCCAATATCCAAACTTAATTGAACTAAGCATATCTTTTAAGTCTTATTTCATCACTAAGCAAGCCTACAATGCTTATAATCAACTTGCAATACTAACTCTGTTTCGACAACACTATCCTAATTTAGTGTAATATTTTATACAGAGTATTAAGTATTAACATACATTTATCTTCTCATTTATAATACTTCTACTATTATTATCATGTAAATACATCTCAACACATATAGAACCATGCCTGGTTCGCATAAAGTATATCATCAAATATAAATATAACACATATTTCCAGATAATAAACATATAACTCACATATAAACTTTCAACATATATTTAACACTTTTATTAATACTTGTATTAAAATCATGTTCATGAAAAGGACTATGCACTCACTTGTTAAAGTGACGACTTGAAATTTGGGCAGTGTTGTGCTTCTAGCAACTGTCTTTTCCTTTGACGTAACCTAGTATTATTATCGCTAAGTTTTAGTTTATTATTTATTGTGACTAATTATTAGTATAATTCATCATTAACTCAAACTCTACTTCAAGATCTATCAAGTAAGGAACAAACAGTTAGGATCATATTGGAGGTATAGTCCGTTTGGTATACTGTTTGGAAATCCCACTTTAAACACCTTACTAAATCACAGCCTAGACATCATCCTCGTAAGTAGATCAATGAGTATAACGACTTGGAATCACTGATAAATCTTGTTTATAGGTTCATAATAAGGATAATGAACTTAAACATAAGTTATACTTAAAATAGGGTAAGCATAACTCACTTACAAGGGAGTTTAGCGAGAAACCGAGCTCTATGCGGGCAGAACTTCTGAGCTGAAAGCTCTTCTTCTTGGGGCCTTCTGGCGCTTTGGGACTCGCTACTAACACCTAAGAGGTGCTAGGGAAAGGCTTGGAGGGTTTGGGAGTGTTTGGGAGAGAAATTGATAAAATTAGTGTGGAGAAATGAGGAAAAACGAGTGTTATTTATAGGTTGGCAGCACCCGCATACGCAAGGGTACGATGGGCATACTCTGAGCTACGTTGGGTGTACTCATGCCACATGTAGCGATTAGATGCCAAGCCGTGGGGAAGAATGTGTGGCCCAGATTTTGCCATGTGTCACTCGCTCATTAATCCCAAACATTAATTATCTTCTAAATTTTGTAACTTTCACATACGAGCTCCGTTTTTGACGGTCTTTATATCCACGCGTAGGTAACGACGTGATCTATAACTTTCGTTTAGACACCACTGGCTGAATTTGAATTTATTTTTAAAGTTATATTTTAACATACTTAGACGGTTAAAGTCCATTAAAAATTCATAACTTTATCATCTAACGTCCATTTTCGACTGTCTTTATATCGTTGAGCTCCTTTTAACGAGATCTTCAATTCTTGTTTAGGTTGTGTCGGCTAAAATTCGATTCTGGGTTGTGCACTGCTATGCTAAATTTTAGAAAAATCATAACTTCCTCAAATGAAGTCAAATTTGAATGTTCTTTTTATGTGCGTTCTCGGTTTAACTTATACTACAACTTTTGTTTAGATTTCTAAAGCTAAAAAGTATTTCGTCAAGAATTCACTTTTTACGTTATGCAGAGCCGTCGGTTTAATCGTAAAACTTCGACGGGTCATTAACTTATTCGTTATAAGTCGGATTTCAGCGTTCTTTATATGTACAGAATCCTTGTGACATATACTATAACTTTGTTTAAGATTATTTACTCTAAAGAATCTTCTATCAAAAATTCATTTTTAACACTTATTGTCTCTAAATTAACTAGTCCGAATCTGCGGGCGTTACAGACAAGATGACCCAAGCTGGGTGGGTGGGTTCTTTTCATAGATTGCCTAGAGATGGAGGAGCAGAAAATGCCCAGTGGCTCGAATTTTATTAGCTTTTGTCTTCCATTATCCTTTTTTATATAAATGATAGATGGTTCCTGTCATTTGATGACTCTGGTCTTTTTAGTGTTGCTTCTACTCATGCTCATATAAACACAGGTTCTTGTTATCTATGTCCTTTCCTACTAGATGGGTTAAGATGGTACCTATAAAAGTTGATGTTTTTGGTTAGCGGCTGAGACTGGATAAATTTCCAGGTCTAATTTGGAGAAGCCCGAATCTGCGGGCGTTACAGACAAGATGACCCAAGCTGGGTGGGTGGGTTCTTTTCATAGATTGCCTAGAGATGGAGGAGCAGAAAATGCCCAGTGGCTCGAATTTTATTAGCTTTTGTCTTCCATTATCCTTTTTTATATAAATGATAGATGGTTCCTGTCATTTGATGACTCTGGTGTTTTTAGTGTTGCTTCTACCCATGCTCATATAAACACAAGTTCTTGTTATCTATGTCCTTTCCTACTAGATGGGTTAAGATGGTACCTATAAAAGTTGATGTTTTTGGTTAGCGGCTGAGACTGGATAAATTTCCAGGTCTAATTTGGAGAAAAATTGAATTGACATCCCGTCTATTTTGTGTCAGATGTGTGATGGAGATGTTGAAACAGTAAACCATTTGTTTTTTTTCTTTGTGCCATAATTTCTTCCGTTATGTCCCGTATTGGTCGATGATGAAGTATTTCTATTTCAGTGGTGACCTCGTTTGAAGATTGGCTCGCTTGGTTTTTTTCTTTTTGATTGTAGGAGTCTAAAAAGGTTTATTTAGAGGTGTTTTTTTTACTATGTGGTTGACGATTTGGAGCTACCAAAATAATTTATTATTCGGGAAAAAGAAGTGAAGATTGATGGATATTTTTGACAAGATTGTTACCCAATCGTTCTTTTGGGCTAATTATAGGAATATAACGAATTCTTTGAATTGGGTTGGTTGGTTACAAGATCGTAGGATTGTTATTGCTTAAGAGAAGTTAAATATCCTCGTACTAAATATTCTACTTACAAAATGATCACAAGTGTCAAAATTAAAGGATGAGATGAGGATAAAGATTAGCGCTTTAGTCATGACAATCATTGAATGGATAAGAGTATGAAGTAGGAAGATTAAGCAGGAAGCAATTTAATTTTTCTTTCATTAGAAAGAAAAAAAATAGTGGCAATGAGTATGAGAAATTAAGAAGTGTGATTTTGGTCTTGATTGTCATGGATATCAAAATAGAGGCTCCACCCACCCCCTGTGGAATCCACTTGTCCCCCTTTTTACAGAGAAAAATCGTAGATAAATGAAGTTGCTATTCATCAAATCCCACTGATTGGATTGACGCAGTAAGAATCTGCCAATTCAGTTACTTTTTCCCCAAAAAGTTATGTTTTCATGTGAATCGTTTGTATTGACTTATTTTGTAAATCGTCAAACACATTGAATCCAATTTTATCTATATTCAATCAAATGTGTGGATTTTGCTATAGCTGGTTGATGATTTTACACATCGGAAATGGAAATGTGTAGTTGTAAATGACTCAATTTCAAAGAGATGGTCAATCTAAGATTTGGCACTTTCCTTTAGATACTTTGTATGGTATCCATGTTTTGCACGAAATCCTCAAATTATAAGAACGTGAGATCCAGTCAAAGCAACGACACTTTGTCATTGTGGAGTATAAGATTAGAATAATCCTACAAAACCTCCAATGGAGATGTTGACTTTTATATATGTATGATTATGAATTATTATCAAACATAATTTGATAACATTTTTTAGGAGGATATAACATCAATCATAATCGATTGTACGTTTATCTTTAAATTCACCATACCTTTGTGCTAGGTCGGTGGTTTTAGGTTTCCCAAATTGAAGATAGTTGATATCAACCTCATTTTTTTTAAATTTTTGCGTGCCCAATTTAGTTAAAATTAATGTAGGGATGGGCTTAAAAGTTTATGTAAAAGGACATGAAAGGCTTATTAACTTCTAGTTTACTTGTCCATATGTAGAGTTGTACAATTTTGAGGAATGAAGTTTATAATAACTGCTAGTGATAATATCATAAAATGAGAATCAATAATATAAGTTGTTTTTTTATGTTATTTATTTTTTGTATTTCCTATAACTTAAAATTTTTCTTTTGGGTTCTCATTACACCAATAGTACGTGTTTTAATCAAGTAATTTTGTCATATTGGATGTCACAGTAGACACCATGTCAATGTCAAATAGACCCGAACAAGTTTTGTCTTATTAAATGCAACAATGGACTTTTTAGCTTTGTTAAATCTTCACCTAAAAAAATTTTAATGACATGTTGAATATAATTAAAAAGAATAAACGAATATTTTATACTACTGGTTGTTTTATTACCCTAACTATGATAATATTTTCGTAAAATGGTGAATTCGTTAAAAAATAAAGAGTCTCTTAAGATATGGTATATAATAAAAATAAGCATTCTTATATAAATATAACCCAAATGATATTTGATTTATGTAAGTGATGTTGTGTTGTTATGTCTCATTGGTCATATCATGTTTCTACATTTTTATATGGACACCTGACCCATTGTTATTTGTTAGGTCTAACATCAATCCGTTTTTATATCATCTTTACTTTAATTTAATATTATCACAACATTTCACTTAACACTTGGATTTTTTTTTTTTTGTTACGATATGGTATCATGAAAGATCTATCAACTACATATGAATATGATATATTTTGGTAAGATGACATGTAAAAGGCTTTTAAATAGACCACTTTCTCAAAAAACATTGCGCAATTTCTTTTACCTTTTAAATAAAAAAAAATTGTTTATCATTTGCATGAATTGGGCAAATAACTATTGTAAAATAATCAAATAACCAATTACCCATTACCACAACTTTATCCAATGTTGTATGTGTTCAAACTGTTGAAAAGGAAATATTATCATCAAACGAATGCAAAGTTTACACAAATGCAAATAAGTTTTTAATCGTTCGTTAAACCAAAAAAAAAAAAAAAAAAAAAACCTCATGGCCTTTAGATTGGCCAACTTAAATAGTTACAATAATAAATAATGATACATACACACATCACATATGCATGAGTACAACTTCTTTTACACACAAAATATACAAATAAAAAAAAACAATCACCAAGATGGTGTTGTGTTTTAAAACCAACGGAATCGGAATCTCAATTCCAATTCCAATTCAAGAATCGGAATCCCCAAATGAAATGTAACCAACTCCTTGTAACCTCATATACAAGAAGGAAGTGTAATCCCATTGCAAACAAATGCCAATACAACATACGCAATCACCAAGATAAGCAATATCAAAGCAATCCTGCATGTTTCAATAATCAATTATATTATTAATTTACAACATAAATAAATAAACAAGAAGAAGAAGAAGGGTAGTTTCGTAAAATTACGTGAGCTTGACATTTTTCCACCAAACAGAAGTTCTATAGCGGCGAGTTTGCTTCCGGAACCGCAGTGTGTTGGTTTGCATGGTGTCGGTTTTATCAACAAGCAAATCCAACCTATCACCTCTTTCCAACACCTTATCAATATTCTCAAGCATCACAGTGCGAACCTATTTATTAATTTATTAATATTTAATATAATATCATAAATAGAAATAAAAATAAAAATAGAAAGAAAGTAGGATGCTATAATAAGAAAAGTAAAGTGACACCTGGCCCATTTCGCCTTTTAAACGGTTAATCCTATCAGCATTAGGATCATTTGAGTAATACTCCATTTGTTGACTCAAAACCCTAGAAAACTCATCATTCATTCCATAAGCTTGAGCTGATAAAACAGCTCTCCCATAACTCCTTACAAATTTTTGATGAATGTCTTCAAGAAATGCAAAAGGAATTCTCCCTACAAATACACAATAATGTAAATACTCTTTCTCTTATTGAGAATTATATAGCATTTTTTTTTCTTATTGAGACATTATAGTTTGAAAAATCAACACAATTATAACACTTAAAGTTTCTTTCCCATCTAAAAAAGATGAAAGATAATTAAAACATGATTTTAGGACTCAAGAAGTCAAGTAAAATTGCACTTTTTTTGGTTCTTCCTTTTCTTCTCTCAAAACTTTAGAACTAAACGCTATATTTAGAACATCAAATTCGGATTTCCAAGTCTGAAGATAGAAGCTATATACACATCAATTTCGCATCAAACATCTTGAAAAAAATCAAGAACTAACCAACCCATGAATCAAAATTGAGAAAAAGCAGAACAAAACGGATAAGTTTTAGCTTACTTCCGGCGACGTCGTCAGCCATACAGAGAACAGTAAGGCCATCAGTGCGCTTGACATGGAAAATATAGCGATCTTGAGAATAAGAAACATTCATATCATTATCTCCGGGGGTTTTCTCGAGAATTTGCCTCGCAATCGTGCTCGCATTCGTCGGAGTGCCACTGAATTCCGCTAAAACCACAGATCCCCTTGCCACAAGCGAGTAGAGAATCGGCATCTATTCCTTTCTAATCTTGACAACGACTATTTATCTCCCTATCTATGAACTGAATTACAGACGATCAAACAATGATCTAACTGTAATTGAGTTCGAAATGGGAAAATTAAAGGGTTTGCAGCGAAATTGAGTAGTGGATTCGAATGTAACGAGAGTGAATTTTGAGTGGTGAAGAGCAGATCAAAAAGTGCGCCGAGGCTAGGGTTTGATCACTGTTTAGGTGATGATAATTCAAAATCATAAATGTCAACCATTCCTTTTGTTTCTGTAAACATGTTTTTTACAATATTACATTTTAAATTCAATATTTTAATGAGATTAAGGAGTACAAGAAATTAATCTATAATCTATAATAAAAATAAATCACATCATAAACAGAATGTGTCATCATCTTTATATTTTTACAAAAAATAAAAATGATATAGTTGATACTTTGATATAATAAAAATGTATATATAAGTATAATTTTATTAATTTAATTTGTTTAAACATGTATTTTTTTTTATCAAAAAACTATGTATCTGTTCATCGTAGAAAACTATTTAATATAAGTTCGGGAAGTGTCGTTAAAATAGTTTTGAATAATTGGATTTTAAAAACTTTTTATTAAAAACGTAAGTGATATTTACCGGTTCAAATCATTTCATCTATATTATTATTAATTAATTTAATATAAAAAAGTCACCCTAAAACGAAATCACTCGTAATTAAATAGCTCGAAATCACAATGTTGAATACCGTTTTTCTCTTGGATCTAACATTATTTGTGGGTGGGGACGCCGGCCCATGTTTTGATTTACACTCTTTCATTTGGTATTTTATCAAAAAGGGAAAACACAAAAAGGTCGGCATACTTTATACTATATAAATTTTATATAAATTTTTAAATATTATAAAAAATAATCTTTAATTCTAAACTGAAGAAATCAGGACTATTGATTGTATTTCAATCATATATTTTTCACCTTTGAATTATTTGATGACATCATCTTTGTCAACCAATTTATTTTTATCAATAGATTTTATAAAACATATATTACGTTTTAAATTAGAATTCCATTAATGACACTTAAATCTCACCAAAAATAAAATGAATTAAATTAGGAATTCTGTTAATGACAATTAAATATCATCAAAAATAAAATAAATTAAATTAGGAATTCTATTAATGACAATTAAATCTCACAAAAAAAATACAAAAATACCCCGCCTCCCTCAATTCTTTACATAATATATCTAACCTAAGTTTTGTAGTGGAGAAGAAAATGGAGGAAAACATGTTGTTTTGATTTTTACTTAACAATTTAGATTTGTAGTCGAACGACTGGAATTATAAATACATTAGATAAAGGTAAGAAAACAAGTAACTCAAATTCCACTTGACAACTTTTTAGTCATCTCATATATGTTTATTTCTTGATAACTAATATTTGTACTATTTATCGATATTTATGCTAAAGTTGTGACAACATTAAAATGATTGTTACTCAAGTTGCTTGATTTTTTTTAGATTTCTTGTAGGTCGATATTGGAGTTGACAAACAACAGAAATGGTCGAATTCATCTGGGTTCTTGTGAATGTAAGTAAAATATATTTTGATTTTTATGTTATGAGGGTGTCAAATTTTGTGGTTTGAAAATTAATTGTCACAGTTGTGTTATTTAGAAATTTGAATAAGATATTTCTATGGGATTCCCCATTTTTTTCATACTTTTGACGAATTGTTCAATAAGTTGAGCAATCAAATTATAAATGATGGACTCATACACAATGTATGTCATATCCTTTGCTTTTAGTTGTTAAAATCACAAATTTGTTTTTTTTTTTTTTCGTTTTTTTTTCGTTTTTTTATGTGTTAGGATTTGAGACCTTGATTTGGATACTTGGAAATTTTGTTTGGTCTACGTGTTCGATGAAATGCTTAAGGGAACAATATTGGGATAAACTTGCGGCCCGGTTTAATTTACTTTAAAAATATATTGGTTTAAATTACTTAAAAAATATATTTGTCGATTTTTGTTATCCTTCACGGTTTAAATTTGTATGTTTCTCCTTAAAGTTTCATGTTTCATCCCTAATAGTTCTTTGTTTATGTTTTAATTATAATGCCTTCTTTGACCCTTGATCACATTGGTTAGTTTCTCATACTAAGTTTTATTTGGAAATTATATTTAATTGCAAGTTATTACACTATCTAATACCCAAATAATCTCTAATATTTGTATAAGATGGTGACAATTTTTATTTTTTATTGCAGCTTCTCTTCATATTGATTATCGGATGTGGTTTGAGTTATGGAATGCTGCGACTGAGGGGATTCCACATTGTGGGGCGTTGGAATTCATTACAGAATGAGGCATGATTTATATACCTTATCGGGTATTCATGGAAACATTTAATTCTTGCTCATGTAGATCAATAAATATTTTACAATATGTTCTTTTAACCTTATATTAGGACCTTTTTTTGGAAAAAAAATTGCTTTTAATATTAAACTTTGAAAAAAAAAGTTCATATATAGCATCATACTCTTAAAAAATGATTTTTTTGGATTATTTTTAGTTGATATGGAAAGTTATATTTTTTGTATATATTGAAGCTCATTTAAACGATTGTTTTCTGGAAAAAAAATCATTAATACCATTAAACTTTGCAAAAAAGTTCATTAATAGTATCGTAGTTTCAAAAAATGATTTTTTTGTATTCTTTTTGGCTAATCTAGAAAAAAAATATTTTTTTTTCTACATTAGAGCTAATTAATAGGATTTTTTTTAAAACATTTTATTAATGGAAAGTATATTTTCATTTTCTTTAGCGTAATAGACCATTTATGTAAGAAAAACATTTCAAATATGGACCATTTGTGTACTTTTACCCGTTTTAAAATAAATTTCACATATTATTTTAGTTTTTAAACAGATATTTTGACAAAATAACTATTTTTTTTAGGATTAATGTATACTTATATATGAATAAGAGATGATACAAGAACAATATATTACATGTTCTTTAAAGTATAGCATGTTCCTGCTAAGAACATATGGAAATTTGCATTCATAAATAAGTTTCATTTTTTTAACCAATTTGCTAATATTTATTGCAACACACCCTCCCTGTAAACCTTAAGCCCCTAAATAGTCGTCTTAAACTTATCATCAAAAGAAACTATTTGGTATTGTTACATCACTAATAGTCAAAATAAACTATCTAGAGATTTGGTCCAAGGTTTCCTCTATGTTCGCATGAAGATGACATGTTACCATTCAAGCTGATAAGAAAACAATTTCTAATCAAATTATGTTTCGCGATGGCAATCAATAAAGCTTACGGAGAAACAATTCCAAATGTAGGTATTTATCTCCCAGAATCGGTTTCACGCATGACCAACTTTATGTGGCATTGTCTAGAGGGATATCACGTGCCAATACAAAAGTATTAGTGAACTCTGACGAACACTTCAACGACAATGAAGTTTATACATCAAATATGGTCAACAAAGAGGATATCATTGCTCTGTAGGTATTTATCTTTAAGAATCGTTTGGAGGCAAGACCATTTTATATGGAGATGGCTTTAGACAAATTCTTGTAGCAATACAAAGAGGCAATTGTTCAGATACTGTGCATGCATCATATTCGTCCAAATTACGGCGTGATGTACAGTTTTACGTTTAACCGTAAACATAAGATTTATTTTGGTTGTATAACTAAGATTTGGATGAGACAAAAGCATTTGATGTGTGGATTGTTAAAATTGGTGATGGTAATATTGGCGGCCCTAATGATGGTGAAGCTGAAATTGAATTTTCAGAAGACGTTGTTGTTCGCTCTATAGGTGACCATATTCATTCAATTGTATCCATAGTTTATCTATCCTTTGAAAATCATCTTGATGATCAATCATATTTTCAAGATAAAGCTATTTTGATCCCTACAAATGAAGAATTTGATGCTACCAATGACTACATTTTAGGATTGATGAAAGATGAAGGGAAAACATATGAGTTCAAATTCTTTACGTGATACAGAGTTACCAGGTTTTTTTGAGGAATCAATTTACTCTTCAGTTGTGTTGAATGATTTTAAGGCATCTAGAATTTTCAACCATAAACTTACACTAAAAATAGGTGTTCCAGTCATATTACTTTGTAATATCGACCAAACCAAAGGACTATGCAATTGTACTAGATTATAGATTATTAGGCTTGGAAGAAACGTCATTGAAGCCTGAATCATATATGATAGATTCTTTATGGAGACTACTTATATACCTTGCATGCATTTAACTCCGTCTAATGAAAGAATCTCATTCTATTTTCAGTGGAGGCAATTCCCTATAGTAGTTTATTTTGTTATGGCCACTAACAAAAGTCAATGACAATAATTATCAAATGTTGGATTATACTTGCATAAGCTTGTCTTCACTCATTTTTAGTTATATATTTTTTGTTTCTCGCGTCACAAGTGAAAATGAATTGAAGGTACTCTTATATTATGAGGAAGGTTGTCCAACTAATAAAACAAAAAGTTATGTTTACAAAGAGGTCCTTCAACTATTATAGATATTCAAGTGTTTCTTTATTTTTTTCCAAACATTTAAATGTTAGCAGTAATGCTAAGTCTGTTTATGTTACTTTATTTTTTTATAGTGCCAACTTTTTTATACATTTAAATGTACATTTTTATATGTTTCCCCGCGTTTTACGCGGGGTCATAATCTAGTATAATACCATTAGACGATATGGTTTCTGGTGCTTTAATTGGTTGGAATGGAAACTAGATAAGATAACGAAGCTGTTTAACTTGCATCAGTTTTATACTTTTATATATTTTTTTAAACCGGAATGAATTGGTTGACTTTTATAAAAATAAATAAATAAATAAATAGAAATCAATTGAACCGCTTAATTAAATAAAAGACACATGGAAATGAATCATTTTGTATAACAAATTTTGATGTTTTTTCAAATCTATTTAGATTTTTGAATAAAACATTTAATAATGTTATAAAAAATTTTAATGTGTTTGTATTCATCTAATATTATATTTTGTTTTTATATTATACTTTATTTTCTTTTTGATGTATGTAAATTGATGTAAAACTTATGGTTATATGTTTTTTTAATGTATTTAGATTGACCTACAACTTGTATTGAAATGTATTTTTAATGTTTAAACTTGTGGGTATCTGTGTGTGTAAGAAAATAGGAAAAAGATTAAAATTATAGAAATTGGTCGAACTGGTTGAACCAAAAACCGATAAACATATCAGTTCAACTAAAAAATAGTTTTTAAAACATTGATGTAGCATGACTTTGTTATGTCAACATCATGTCTTGTGTGTGGTTTCCATCGCATAATTAAGGAGCTTAGCTCCTTACTACCTTGCATCTCTCTCTCTTTCTCTTTCTCTCTCTCTCTCTCTCTCTCTCTCTCTATATATATATATATATATATATATATATATATATAGGAGTAGGATCAAATAAAAACACCAAAAAGGTTGAGAACGCGAGAACAGATCTGAGCTCTTCAAATATTACGATCTAAGGCTAATATAATTTATAAAAGTCATGAGATGAAATTATAACTTTCTAAAAGTCATGAGATGAGATTGTAACTTTCTAAAAGTCTAAAGGGTAATATGGTCATTACATGTTCACCTATTTTTGTCACGTTGTTGGAATCTCTCTATCCCCCTCTCTCTCTATCTCTCACTCACGTATCCTTCTTCCTCTCATTCTCTAAATACAAATTTCAAACCTTTAAACCCTAATTGAGCTATCACCACCATACACTTCCAAAACCATCATCACAACCTTCATCTTGAGATTCCAGACTTGCAAATCGATTTTAATCAGAAAGGATTGTTCCCGATTTTTCTTAGATGTGCTACTGTGAAGTTCTCGATGAATGGAGAAGATCAAGATGCTCGAGGTGTTGAATCGATTCCAGGGAATCGCTTGTTCAAAATTGTCAATCACCTTGATTCCTGCAGCCTCTTTGTGCGGCTGCTGCTGCAAGCGACCAATCAGGGTTTGAAAGGCCCACTTGCGATCAAGGTAGGGTTATCGATTTCTGCAATTCTATTCAGATCGTTTGTATCTAGGGTTAGTATCGCAAGTTGCGATTCCACACCTGATTAATTCCCATCATTATAAGAAATGATATGAACTTGCGTTTAGAGAGAATTAGGGAAATGGGTTGAATTCATGCCTGGAGGGATTCCGATGTAAAGTTTTCCTTGAATGTTGAGCGTATTAATGAAAGCTTCTTGAAGGATATCTTGAAACTTTTTATTTGATGCATGCTGTCGATTTTAGGGAGAGAATTGAATCATTGAATCATTGAAGAAGAAGAAGAAGAGGCAGGTGAATCAAAGGAATACATGTGCACTATTCTTGGCACAACACCTATTCGACCAAATGCTTCAATGACTATGTTTGAATAAGTGTGATTAGTTTATCTCTTATAAATTGATCATGATTTTTGTTTTGTAAATTTTAATTACGTCGCTCATTAATTTCAGGGAAAGTTCATCGTCCCAATTTGATTGAACCAAGAGGTTATAATAGCTCATTAGATTTAACTCCATGCTCCTTAATCGTTACAAGCTTCTGAATCTTGTTAGTGTTAAAGATTCAAATGAAAAGGATCCAAATCAAGATATTAAAAAGGTAGACTTTATATTTTTTTTCAATCCTATTTAGTTATGAATATGTTAAAATTCACTAATGATTATGAAATGGAGATAAAAACTAATAGATTTTATTTCATCAGTGTTAATTATTTATGATTTTCACCTCTATTCAATTTATTCATCAGTGTTAATACATGATTATAGTTATCATCATACATGATTTTAGTAATCATCATACATGAATAAATCTTTATTCATTATAAGGTTTATGGTAATGTGACAACCCCAAAATCACGGCCAGAAAAGACCGGTTTAATTTATGCTTTTAAAATAATTTCAAAGTAATCCTTTGATTAAAAGAGTTGCGGAATTTGTTCCCAAAACAAAATATGATAAAAATAAGATTTACCAAAGCATTTCTTAAAGAAATGTATTTTTCATTATATTACAATACTCGGGATGTCATGTTCCGATAAACAAACCAAACGCATAAACATTTCAATACAGACCTTACAACAGTTAAGTATAAAGACATGTCTATAATCCAAAAATAACTTGACAAGTGATCCAACTTATGCTCTGGCGCCACTACCTGTAATACAAAGAAACCGAGTGGGTCAGGTTTGGGAGCCTAGTGAGCATATAGGGTTTTCAACCCACAATAAATAATTATATTTAATTCCACCAACCAACAATAACCCAATTACCCATTCCCGTTATTCTCATTTTACGTCCCTAAAACAACTAACACAAGGGACCTGGTCTTAGAATATTTCATCAGGGCGACAACCCATGCATTCGGGGGTTTCCCAGCAATATATGTCAAATAAGGCAACCATGAGGAAGGATGGAGTACAACGAATGGACACCCAAGTTCATTAACACCTACAGGTGGCGAGCCTGCTAGCGTTCCACAAGACTGTCTAGAAAGTCTGTGGTCGTCATCTAAACTCCGCTAGATGACTGAACCAAAAACAACATCGACGACTCTCATCTGTTTATCACACATCAACTATCTACCCATGTTCTACCCAACATATTAGTAGATAAAAATATATATTTTTATGCATAGTTTAAAACCTGTATAGCATTCTCATTCAATACATATTTCAAACAACAGATGAGGCACATACACATAACACGTATTTCATAGAGAATAAATCATATCTATGACATAGCAGAAAGTGAATATACATTCACACATATAACAACAAAATATACACATAACACGTATTTCGTATAAAATACTTCTTAATTATGCGTTAGAAGAATGTGACTACACACTCACTTGATCAGAAGATGATCGGACAGCACTACGACTTGTAGAAGTATTATTCTTCGGTGAAACTGGGTTCACTTCACTCACCGGGCTTCTTGCGGGCAGAGTTTCGGCTCGGAAACACTTTTCTTCGTGGGATATTCGAGCTTCGGGACTTGCTTCGGGTCTCGGGATGATACCGGGGCTTCGAGGGGTACTTCTTTGCACACAAATCGAGGTAATATGAGTGAGACGAGAGAATTTGAGCAACCAAACTCGGTTGGCCCTTCAAATCTATTTATAGGGCAAAATTTGTCTTTTCCACGTCGTGGAACGTTTTACCACGTCGTGGTGGCTGGGTCATCACTACATGCATCATTGCAAATGGGTCTGACAGACTCCAGAGCTCCTACAACGTCGTGGCACTTTTACCACGTCGTGGTGGCTGTCAGTTTTGGGGTTTCGCGCCCCGAACTTCAGAAATTCATAATTTTCGCATACGATCTCCGTTTTCGACATTCTTTATATCGACGCGTAGGTGAGAACATGCTCTACAACTCTCATTTAGACTCCGTTGTCTAATTTTGACATTATTTTTAATATATTATAAATATATTACTTTTATATTATTTTTAGTAGGCCCGGACAGGAAAACTCTGTTATAAATTCATAACTTCTTCATCTGACGTCCGTTTTCGCCTATCTTTTTATCGTTTCACTACTATCGATGGGATCTTCGATTCTCGTTTAGATTGTTTCGGCTAAAAATCACTCGATCTCAAATCGAGGATTCGGGTTGCATACTGCTAAGTCGAAACTTCGGAAAAATCATAACTTCCTCATACGAAGTCAGATTTGGGCGTTCTTTTTATGCACGCTCTCGGTTTAATGAACTCTACTACTTTCGTTTAGATCACTAAGGCTATATATCTCTCTATCTTAATTTCATGTTTTACGTCATTCGGCGTCGTGTCGGTTCTGTCGCGAAACTTCGACAGATCATAACTTCTTCGTTATAACTCGGATTTCGGCGTTCTTTATATCTCCGGAATCCTTGTTTCAACCACTACAACTTTATGTAAAAATATCGGGTTTATCTCACACTTAACTTTTGACGCTTATTTTATCCTTAATTTAATTATATCTTTATAAACAATTAAATAAGCACATAATTCACATAATACTCAAATAATTCATCTTCATTACTTCAAAAAGAGTTACAAAGGTTAACCTAGGCTATTACATCAACAATGATGCCTAGCCTTGAAACGTGGGCGTTATAATTCTCTCCACCTTAGGATGATTCCGTCCCCGGAATCACACATCAACAAACAAATGCTGATAGCGACTCAACATGTCACTCTCCGTCTCCCAAGTGAGATTTGGCCCATTTGAATGTTTCCAACGGACAAGCACTAATTCGACCATCTTGCGTCGAAGCTTCTTAGTCTTTTGGTCAATAATTGCCTCTGGTTATTCAATCAACCTCTTGTTCTCATCCAATCTTAGTTCAGAAATTGGAATTATGTCGGGAACTTCCTCTGTGAACTTCCTCAAATAACACACATGGAAAGTGTTATGAATACCATTTAGTTCTTCTGGTAATTCGAGCTAGTAAGCTTGGTTCCCAATTCTCTGAAGAACTTTAAACGGTCTAATAAACCTTGGACTCAACATTCCCCTTTTACCAAATCTTATAAGTCCCTTCCACGGTGAGACTTTAAGTAAAACTGAATCCCCAACTTCAAAAGTCATCGGTCTTCGCTTCTTGTCAGCATAGCTCTTTTGACGATCTTGAGTTGCTAACATTCTTTCCCTGATCACTTTCAACTTCTCAGTAGTCTGATGGACCATCTCGGGTCCCATAAACTGCTTTTCTCCGGCCTCAAGCCAACAAGATAGCGTACGACACTTTTGTCCGTACAAATCTTGATAAGGTGCCATCTTTATGCTCGAGTGGAAATTATTATTGTAGGAAAATTCTACCAAAGGTAAATGTTCATCCCATTTACCTTGGAATTCTAGGGTACATGCTCTCAACATATCTTCAAGTGTTTGTATTGTTCTTTCACTCTGACCATCAATCTATGGATGGTAAGCTGTACTTAAACACAACTTGGTACCCATTTCCTCTTGTAGACTTTTCCAAAACCTTGAGGTGAAACGGCTGTCAGGATCCGATACAATTGTTAATGGAACACTGTGAAGCCTCACAATCTCCTTCACGTATGAATTCGCAAGCTTTTCCATAGACTACTTCTCATTGGCTGCTATGAAATGCGCACTCTTAGTGAACCGATCAACGACCAGCCAAATCATGTCGTGACTACTTTTCGTTCTGGGCAGTTTAGTGACAAAATCCATAGTAATGTCTTCCCACTTACCCATAGGCACAGGTAAAGGTTCTAAACTCCTATATGGTTTCTGATGTTGTGTTTTGACTCTCGCACAAGTCACACACTCGGCCACATACTTTTCAACATCAAGCTTCATCGTTGGCCACCAGTAGTAGGGTTTCAGGTCCCTATACATTTTAGTACTGCCATGATGAAATGAGTACATGGTTTTGTGAGCTTCTTCCATCAGAAGATCTCTTAATCCTCCTGACTTAGGCACCTAAATTCGATCTTGGAATACCTTTAGTCCATGACTGTTTGTATCAAACACCAATGTTTGCCCAAACGTTCTCCCTTTCGGTCATTCTTCTCAGAAGCTTCCTCTTGAGCTTTCTTTATACTTTCCACAATGGTTGAGACAACTTCAATTCTCAACGCTCTTGGCCTCTTTCTTTCAAAATTGACTGTCCGACTGAGAGCATCAGCTACAACATTAGCCTTATCGGGGTGGTAAAGTATCTCACAGTCGTAGTCCTTAAGCAACTCTAGCCAGCGTCGTTGCCTCATATTTAACTCTTTCTAATTAAAGAGATATTGGAGACTCTTATGATCGGTGAAAAGTTTGCACTTCGTGCCATAGAGGTAATGCCACCATATTTTCAAAGCGAAAACTACGGATGCCAACTCCAAATCATGAGTGGGGTAGTTCTTTTCATGCTCCTTCAGTTGTCGAGACGAATATGCTATCACCTTTTCTCTTTGGGTCAAAACACAACCCAACCCAACACCAGACGCATCGCTATAAACAGCAAAGTCTTCAACTCCATCGGGTAGAGAAAGAATCGGTGCCTCGCATAGTTTCTTCTTTGGTTTCTCGAATGCTTCTTTATGCTTATCACTCCAAGCATAAGTAGCTCCTTTGTGGGTCAAAGTTGTTAATGAAGTAGCAATCGAAGAAAAGCCTTGGATAAACCTTCGCTAATATCCGTCTAATCCTAAAAAGCTTCGGATATCCGTGGGACTTTTTGGTTGTTCCCACTTCATCACAACTTCAATCTTTGCTGGATCAACCATTATCCCTTCCTGGTTGACCACGTGACCCAAGAATTGGACTTTTCGAATCCAAAAATCACATTTGGAGAACTTTGCATACAGCCTCTCCTTCTTCAAAACTTCTAACACTTCTCGCAAGTGTCTGTCATGCTCCTCTTGGCTTTTCGAGTAAACTAGAATGTCATCTATGAACACTATCACAGATTTATCAAGGAATGGATTACAAACCCGATTCATTAAATCCATGAACGATGTTGGAGCATTGGTTAGTCCAAATGACATAACCAAAAACTCGTAGTGTCCATATCGTGTTCTGAATGCAGTCTTCTCGATATCCTGCTCTCTTACTTTCAGCTGATGATATCCTGACCTTTGATCGATCTTCGAGAAATAGCTCGAACCTTGAAATTGATCAAAAAGATCGTCGATCCTTGGCAACGGATATCTATTCTTTATCGTTGCTTTATTCAGCTCTCTGTAATCAATGCACATTCTCATGCTCCCGTCTTTCTTCTTTACGAATAACACCGGAGCTCCCCAGGGCGATGAACTAGGTCTAATGAAACCTTTGTCCAATAACTCCTGAAGTTGCATCATCAGCTCCTTCATCTCCATTGGTGCTAATCGATACGGTGCTTTTGCTATTGGCGTGGTTCCTGGTAACAAGTCTATTCTAAACTCCACTTGTCTATCAGGTGGTAATCCAGGAAGATCTTCGGGAAATACTTTTGGATAATCACACACCACTGGAATATTCTGTATCACCTTCTTTTCCTTCTTAGCATCAATCACGAATCCTAAATATGATGTACATCCCTTGGTCAAACACTTTCTGGATTTCATTAAAGAAATGATTCCAGAATTTACTTGGCGTTTATCCCAGTACACCATAAATGACTTTTTCCCCGACGGGTTTACTTTTACTATCTTCTTTCTGCACAATATCTCGGCGTCATTGGCGCTAAGCCAATCCATTCCCAGAACGACGTCGAAACCATTAAGTTCGATAGGCAATAATTCCTCGTGAAAATTATTCCTATTAAGGTCGATTAAGATGTTTTTCATATGATGGCTAACAGGTACAAACTTGCCACTAGCAACTTCGACTAATAAAGCATTATCTAGTCTATCAACAGGCAAAGCTAGTTTTCTACCAAACTCATGCGAAATAAAGGAGTAGTTGGCTCCAGAATCACGAAAAATTTAAGCAGGTAATTCGTTTACGAGAAAGGTAGCTGAAGCGACATCAGCTTCATCTTTCGCAGCCTCAAGTGTCACCTGAAAGGATCTCGCCTTCGGTTTTGGTGGAATGTTGGGCTTAGCTGCCTCCTTCTTCTTCAGATAGTCTTTCAAAATGTTCCCTTCCTCGTTACAACCAAAGCACATCCTTTTGTTGGGTGGACACTCATTGGCAAAATGCCTAATTTTTCCACACTTGTAGCAGGTTACATCCTCACTACATTTCCCAAAGTGGTTTTTCTTGCACTTCTCACACCATTTCGCTTCGTCTCCTTTTCCTCCAAACTTTTTCGAATCAGACTTCGAAAATTTGCTTTTCTTATTGGAACCTGAAGTTCCTTCAAACTTTCTCTTCTCGCCAACTTCAACCTTGCTGGCGGTTCTTCCCTTGATCATGTCCTCAACAGACTTGGCAGCCCAAATAGCTGCCTCTAGAGTAGGTGCCTGACGCACTGGCCCTGCATACTCCCACGGGAGTCCCTTTGCGTACCGGTCAACTTTAGTCAGTTCGTCTGGGACGATGCGCAAAGCAAACTCCATCTTGTCTGTGAAGTTATTAGTATATTCGTCAACTGACATGCTGCCCTTTGTCAATGTCAGAAACTTGTTTTCCAACTCCAACAGATTTTGAGCCGAGCAGAACTTGCGCTTGAACTGCACCAAGAACTCTGCCCATGTCAATTGCAGTGGTTCATTTGGGCTTAGGGTCTTCCCAAGAGTGTTCCACCAATGAACAGCTCCACCCCTGAATTGACGCACTGTGAACGTGGTCTGCAACTTGCCTCTACAGCCACAAGTCATAAAGGCCAATTCCATCTCCAAGATCCAATCCATGAATCCGATCGGATCCTCCTTTCCAGTGAAGGTCGATGGTTTGCAAGTCAGAAACTCCTTGTACTTGCATCCCATTCCATCATTCCTTCCATCCTGATTGTTTTGCCTAACTATCGGTGGGTTGGCTTGACCAACAGATCCACTGAAGTTTCCACCTTCCGAGTGACCTTCATCTAATTCGGGCTCTTCCACTTGAATTGACAGTTCTTCACGATTCTGTTGAAGCAACCGCCTAGTATCCTCCATTTGACGATCCAACATTGTTTGAATCATCATTTGTACACCAGCCATTGTTAGTGGCTCTGGTGCTGCAGCTACAACAGCTATTTGTTCAATCACTGGTGGTTGATTCCTGTTTTCATCAGCATTCCCATCTCCACTCCTCGTTCTCACCATTTTTGATATATACACCGAATAAGGTGAAATTAGATCCTCATTCACGATAGATATTCAAATCATCCTTATCACTCCGAAACATTTACATGCTAGTTCTAATATCGTAGACGTACGCTAAGAATCCTACACACATAAGGTTTCCAGATCCGGTCGGCAACAGACCATAGATCCGAACAAATAATATCACATATGGAAAACATATAACATTTAGCACATAAAAGCATTTTAGGCAATTTTTCGAAAATAAACTAGTGCTCGTGTCTAAAATATAACAGACACACATCTCACAATTTCACTTAGCATTCTAAGTTTAAGTCTAGAAATCCTACAAATTCTTAGTTCGCTTAAACTAATACTCTGATACCAACTATGACAACCCCAAAATCACGGCCAGAAAAGACCGGTTTAATTTATGCTTTTAAAATAATTTCAAAGTAATCCTTTGATTAAAAGAGTTGCGGAATTTGTTTCCAAAACAAAATATGATAAAAATAAGATTTACCAAAGCATTTCTTAAAGAAATGTATTTTTCATTATATTACAATACTCGGGATGTCATGTTCCGATAAACAAACCAAACGCATAAACATTTCAATACAGACCTTACAACAGTTAAGTATAAAGACATGTCTATAATCCAAAAATAACTTGACAAGTGATCCAACTTATGCTCTGGCGCCACTACCTGTAATACAAAGAAACCGAGTGGGTCAGGTTTGGGAGCCTAGTGAGCATATAGGGTTTTCAACCCACAATAAATAATTATATTTAATTCCACCAACCAACAATAACCCAATTACCCATTCCCGTTATTCTCATTTTACGTCCCTAAAACAACTAACACAAGGGACCTGGTCTTAGAATATTTCATCGGGGCGACAACCCATGCATTCGGGGGTTTCCCAGCAATATATGTCAAATAAGGCAACCATGAGGAAGGATGGAGTACAACGAATGGACACCCAAGTTCATTAACACCTACAGGTGGCGAGCCTGCTAGCGTTCCACAGGACTGTCTAGAAAGTCTGTGGTCGTCATCTAAACTCCACTAGATGACTGAATCAAAAACAACATCGACGACTCTCATCTGTTTATCACACATCAACTATCTACCCATGTTCTACCCAACATATTAGTAGATAAAAATATATATTTTTATGCATAGTTTAAAACCTGTATAGCATTCTCATTCAATACATATTCCAAACAACAGATGAGGCACATACACATAACACGTATTTCATAGAGAATAAATCATATCTATGAGATAGAAGAAAGTGAATATACATTCACACATATAACAACAAAATATACACATGACACGTATTTCGTATAAAATACTTCTTAATTATATGTTAGAAGAAAGTGACTACACACTCACTTGATCAGAAGATGACCGGACAACACTACGACTTGTAGAAGTAGTATTCTTCGGTGAAACTGGGTTCACTTCACTCACCGGGCTTCTTGCGGGTAGAGTTTCGGCTCGGAAACTCTTTTCTTTGTGGGATCTTCGAGCTTCGGGACTTGCTTCGGGTCTCGGGATGATATCGGGGCTTCGAGGGGTACTTCTTTGCACACAAATCGAGGTAATATGAGTGAGACGAGAGAATTTGAGCAACCAAACTCGGTTGGCCCTTCAAATCTATTTATAGGGCAAAATTTGTCTTTTCCACGTCCTGGTGGCTGGGTCATCACTACATGCATCATTGCAAATGGGTCTGACAGACTCCAGAGCTCCTGCAACGTCGTGGCACTTTTACCACGTCGTGGTGGCTGTCAGTTTTGGGGTTTCGCGCCCCGAACTTCAGAAATTCATAATTTTCGCATACGATCTCCGTTTTCGACATTCTTTATATCGACGCGTAGGTGAGAATATGCTCTACAACTCTCATTTAGACTCCGTTGGCTAATTTTGACATTATTTTTAATATATTATAAATATATTACTTTTATATTATTTTTAGTAGGCCGGGACAAGAAAACTCTGTTATAAATTCATAACTTCTTCATCTGACGTCCGTTTTCGCCTATCTTTTTATCGTTTCACTACTATCGATGGGATCTTCGATTCTCGTTTAGATTGTTTCGGCTAAAAATCACTCGATCTCAAATCGAGGATTCGGGTTGCATACTACTAAGTCGAAATTTCGGAAAAATAATAACTTCCTCATACGAAGTCAGATTTGGGCGTTCTTTTTATGCACGCTCTCGGTTTAACGAACTCTGCAACTTTCGTTTAGATCACTAAGGCTAGATATCTCTCTATCTTAATTTCATGTTTTACGTCATTCGGTGTCGTGCCGGTTCTGTCGCGAAACTTCGACATATCATAACTTCTTTGTTATAACTCAGATTTCGGCGTTCTTTATATCTCCGGAATCCTTTTTTCGACCACTACAACTTTATGTAAAAATATCGGGTTTATCTCACACTTAACTTTTGACGCTTATTTTATCCTTAATTTAATTATATCTTTATAAACAATTAAATAAACACATAATTCACATAATACTCAAATAATTCATCTTCATTACTTCAAAAAGAGTTACAAAGGTTAACCTAGGCTATTACATCAACAATAATGCCTAGCCTGGAAATGCGGACGTTACAGGTAAAAACTAAAAAAGATTTTTTTTCCTTTCTCTGCCATCAAAAGACAAACATAGTTTCATTTATGAATGTGAAGATGTATACACAACGTTATTATCTGATTTTTTTAATTATCCTTGAACTTGATTTTGTAGTTGTGAACCCAAGAATAACAATGATCACATGTGCCCTTCTTTGTTTTTGTGTGCGTTGGTAGAAACAAGAAGAATCGCAGCAAACTAGATTTTTTTTCTTTTTCAGTTATTTGTGATTATAACTAAAGTAGATTTTTTTATCTTTATATTTTCCTTTATTCATTAATGATTCCATATGTATTGGTTTTCTATATTTGTAAATGTACTTTATACGTTTATGATTACGACTGAATTGAGTTTTTTTTTTTTAAGTTTTTTTTTATGTTGCTTTACTCATACCATCTTTTATTGTTATATATAATCCTTCACAATTAACATAATCAAATCAAATAAAATTATTAAAAAAAAATAATTTAATGTATGTTTTCGTTCATTTATGAATACAAAAGAAAAAATGTTTTTTCAATCTTTATACATATAATATCTGATGAATGATAAATTAAAAAAAATGACTTTTTTAACAAAAAATTAATAAAAATTATTTTTGTCATATATTAATAAAAAAATAAAATAAAAATCGGTTAATCTATTAATTTAAGTAACTGCAATTAATATTGCTAAAATTTAGGAGATTAAGATTTGTTATAATTTAAATTAAATATGCAATTACTAATATACCCTTGTAAAATGATTGGTCAAGAAGTGTTCTTGCGTCCTCAGCATTTTTAATGTTCTCATTTGATCCTTTACCTATATATATATATATATATATATATATATATATATATATATATATATATATATATATATATATATATATATATATATATATTCCTTCTCTTCTAATGGGGTGTAGCAAAGTTGGTATACATGATATTTTTGATGACAAAATGAGGTGGAATGTGTTAAGACAACCTAAGGTGTACTTACTATTTATTTTTTATTTTTTCTGTATCACATCAGTTTTCCCATCAATCTCTTTTCACTATTCAAAACCCAAATAATTGTCAACTTTTACTTCGTTTCATTTTTTTAAATAAAATTAACTTAATTTTAAAAACTATAACTTAATAAAAAATGATTTGGTAATGTTGAAGATATCATCATGTAAACGGGTGTTGCGGTTTGGTAAGAAATGAAAGTTGAGTCTGAAGTATATTGGACCCTTCGAGATTTTGAAGAAGATCGATCTCAAAGTTTTAAGTTAGATTTGCCCACCGAACTTGTGAAATATATAATGTGTTCCATGTGTGTTATTTGAAGAAGTTTTAGGAAAATAAGAGGAATCATTCCATTAGACGATGTGAGAGTAGAATCTTCAAATCGATTGATTGACGAACCGGAAGCCATAATCGGATCTTAAACGAGAAAGTTGTGGAATAAAGAGATTGACCTTGTGTTGGTGAAATGGAAGCATTCATTCGGATAAGACCAAACTTGGGAAACGAAAGAAGAAATGATGAAAAGATATCCTCGATTAGATTTTGATAAGTTTATGAGGATGTAATCTTCTTAAGGGATGGAGATTGTAAGAACCTACATTTTTGAGAAATCGTGATGTAGAATGTTATTTTGGTGATAAAGGGCATTTTGGTCCTTTTGGTAACATTTGGATTTAAGAATGATACTATATGTCTTTTATATGCTTATTATATGTTTAGAAGATATGAAAATATGTTATGTTGGTTAGAGTATGCATTGGAATTGTTAGATATAATTTTGGGGTTGAATTGAATTGAGAGAAGAATGGAATAGATGATTCCAGCCTCGCCACAATGCGATGAAGGATATATCGAGACATGATGGCAAAGCGATGATTTCGGTAGATTTCTGTCATAAGTTGTAGTCAACATACTTTGTCCCGCGACATGATGTATAGGTACCGGGATGTGGTGGCGAACGTAGGTTGCTATGGAAAAAAGGTCGTCACGACATGGAAAAGGTCATATCACGAATTCATTAACTACACTACAGTGTGACAAACTTATTGACACAACGCAGTTTCAAGGTCAGATAATATATCCTTTAGCCCTCATTCTCTTCAATAACACCCCCAAACTCTTAAAGATAAAGAGTTTGGCGATTTAGAAGAAGAAGGTTCAAGTGGTGATAAGCTTGCTAGAAGCAAGGTTTAAGCATCTAAAGCCCCTAAGGTAGTAATTTTCTCCATTTTCTAGCTTTTTAGAGCTTTAATGGTGGTTTGTGAGATTGAGCTTGGTATGCAAGATTTTCCATGTTTAACTTGTTATTAAAGTATAATCAAGTATTTGGAAGCTTAATACATGGTTTTTACGGAGATTCAACGGTTAAATCCATGTTTTCATTGTTAGGGTTTAAAACCCTATATATGGAAAATCTTGATATGGTATATATGTGTGTTATCAGCTAGTTAGAATAGGTGTTACGAAGTTCAATTTGAGTAGTTGGAAAGGTTTTGGACAAAGAATTGTTAAGTTGGAGTTTTACCCATTATGAGTTTTTTTGTTAAAATATATATTAAGGTCTTAATGGTTTAAGACATATGTAAAGGCCTTAATATGCATGAATTCATAAGTTATGGTAAGGAAAGATTTAGAGTCCTCCAAGAGAAGATTTGGAGAAGTTAGAAGTAGGTTACTATTACGCTTCATGAGGTGAGTTATACTGTCGTTTAGAGTATGATTATGTATGACAAATTGATTGTTAAGTATGTATGTATGAACACATGAAAGTAGAGTATGCTATTGATAAATAGCGTCATATTAAGGGAAATATTGTTATGTAGTGATGTGATCAATTGGGATGCTTTGATGAATTGTTAATTTATATTAGTATATGCACATATATGTTGAAGAGTAAGAAAGTAGAATGAGAAAGAGTAATCTCTCTAATATAAGTGATTTGCTACGGATCCAAAGAAATTTTGTTGTTAGATGTTACATGGAAATTGTGTAAATGTTAGAGTTTGGTCCCTTGGGTACTAGTGGAAGTAGAGAGATGTGATCATGCGATGTGATAAATGTAGTCACTTATGTGACTATCTAGATATGTGAAGAACGTGTGACAAGAATTTATTTATTGTATGTTATGTTATTGTATAGCTCGCAATACATGTTGTCTGATAGATATTGTTTCCATGTGTTTTTAGGCTCAGGTAGCAAGCCATAGAAAGAGTGGGCTTAGAAGCATCAAAAACTTGGACTGGACTTTTGTTTCATGATTTATTCTTGTTGCTTTAATTGTGGTTAGGATACGAATTGGTAACACCAGTAAATTTTTTATGGAACTGTTTTTGAAGACTTTAAAACTCTGGTTTTGTGAAACGTGTAAGATACTCTAGTATTTACCAAAAATTTGATGTGAAATGTTTTATGAAAATTATGGATCGTTACAATAAGTTTGGTAATTATCCTAGATTTATGATTTTCAAATCTTTACACTTAAACCCCTAAAGTCTACGAATTTCTCATTAATTTAATTAAAAAATTAATTAGTTAACAAACTAGACCCCAATAATATTCTTGTGTCAGGACCCAACCATTCATAATAATATTACCAACTGTCATGACTACAGGTAGTATCTTCCAAAATTTTAAATATTTTTTTCATGTATTTTCTAATGACATCATCATTGGTTGAGTGATGTGGAAAAGTATGTATAAATTATTGTTACCGTTGGTTAATATAAGGTAGTTTCCCTTTTAAAATTACCGTTTTGCAAAAATGTAAATGAAGTGAACTCTAAAATCGTAACCCTCGTTTTTCAAGAATGGATCCATTTAAGGTTTTATGGGGTCAAAAGCTTGATTTTTATAGAAAATCGGGTGTCACGACGTGACAATAGGGTGGCCACGATGTGACAGGCCAAGTGAGAAACGCGTATCAAATCAGTACTCACGACGTGACAAATAGGTTGTCACGACGTGAGTAAGGTTGCAGCCCAAGCCTATGATCTTTTAGGGTTTTATTCGTATTTAACCCCCTTATCTCAAATCTAGGGTTCATTATCAGCCTCCATCACCTCCTAACACTCCCCCTTGAAACCATAATCCTTTATGGTTTATTTTGAGCTCTATTTGTGGTGATTTATAGCAAAGAAGAAGAGGAAGAGCATTTGGTATACCATCTCAACTTACAATCCTCACCATCCTTTTTCTCACACTTTGGATGCTTGTGAGTATCCAAAGTTCCTTACTTTATGATTCCAAGTGCTTAGATCTAGGTTTTCCATGGATATTCTTCATGTTTTGGTTAGTGGGAGTGGTGGGTTTCCATACAGATTGAACTTTATGGATCCTGTCACACCCCCGAACCAGACGGCGGAATCGTCCGGGGGCTGTCGTGACTCAATTGAATACCACAACGTTGTATATATATGAAACAAAACAATAATCGTCACCATTCATCAACATAGTACAACCAGTAGTGTTTTCATGACATACATTACTTAAGATATTACATTTCCAAAAATTAATATTGTTTGGTTCATTCAAAAATAAACTGCAACCGTCACTGAGCATGATTTCCCTTGATTCACTGGTTCCCTGAGAATACAAGTATTTTGGAAAAACGTCAACATATGAAATGTTGGTGAGTTCATAAGTAGTGTTTGAAATCGAATGTTTATATTGTTTGAAAAACCACCAGAAAATCCGATATTTTCTGAAAAGAAAAGCTTTCAAAAACGTTTGTGAAGATCCATAGGTATGCTTGTTTGTTTCTATACTTGTAAAAAAAATGTTCGTTGAAGATGTATGCGTTTCAAATCTGTACGTAATGAAAACCCTAGGGAAACCCGATGTTCCCCTAGTTCTTTTGAAATCCCTTGAGTTGCGTTGAAAACATTATGAAAATAGCAGTATCGGTCCCAAGCGACGTTGGAAGGTTCTCGAGCATTGATTATTTACTACAAACCCGCATTACACAAACGCCCAGTTTGTAGTTATACTAACGAACCCGAAGGCGTCGTCCGTACTAATCACGTTATCCAATCGCCCGGACTATGTGTAGTCCCACATCCGAAGAGAAAGAGGTCACGAAGACCCCGGTAACTCTATTAACCGGCTGGGGAAAATATGCGTGCGAGGGGTCCCCGACCCGCCTCGTAAAATGTGTAGACTTTTCTAGCAATACCATGGACCCTTGGGGACCAGTGGTACAAGCCATTGAAAGTCACCCTACGTTGTGCCAAGTCGGTAAAACTCAACACTTCGTAGAAAAAAAATGTCTTCGGGCCTTAAGATCAGGTCATTGGGCTAGCTAGGCCCAACAAACAAGATTTTACACTTTTGGGGCCCGAAGATGGTGCGTAGACGTCTGTGCACACTCGTATGTATATGTATTACCAATCGTTATTTGTATGTATCAAAGAGTTAGTAGTTGTAGATTTCCATTGGCTCGAGACCGAGCCAATTCGTTTAGCAACGACTTTTGGTATTGTAATGAGTTGAATTTCGTTGATAGTCGAGGTGTCATTATTTGATCAAATTGTACACATTGAATCAGCCTTGAAATATTTCTGTTTTCAGCCCCTCATTATTTGTAAAATTTACATTTTCAACCCTTTTATTTAAATATTTCCCGGTTTGGTCCTTAAACTATTTTTCTTGACATTTTAACACCAAAAATTATTGAAATTAATATTTTCCAGCATATTTTTCAAAGAAACAGTTTAAGTCCCTGAAAATGCAGTTTTTCTCGGTTTTAGCCCATCTTTTCGCAATTTTGACAATTTTGGCCCAAAATGGAAAATTTTTGCAACTTTGGTCCTTTTTAAATTTAAAAAGCATTTTAAACCTTTGAAAAGGGTTTGGGACACTTATAGTCCACTGTTTTACAGAATTTCACAGTTTTGGCCCTTCAAAACAGAAAAATTCGCATAATGGGCCTTATTGGGCCGAAATTTTCATTTTTAGCCCAATAGGCTTGAAATTTATGTTTTTAATCCATTAATTGAATAGAATTCCAGAAATAGTTTTATGAAAACTGTTTTGGCACATTCCAACCATCAGAATCTGTAAAATGTCAATTTGGGCCCTTAATTTTGTATTTTTCACATTTTTGGCCCAAAATGTGTGTTTTTAGCTTAAAGAAAATTGTTGCTAACCACTTGGCTATTTATCTAGTATCACTTATTATGTAGGAACATATTTGAAGCTAATATCATAAAACATGAGTTATATCTCGGTTTTGAGGGGTTTAATGGCTAGATCCAACATTAAAACACATATAAGCATACATATAAGCATGGAAATCATACAAGGCATACAAATACATATAGATCTACACTTTCACTTGTATTCCCCCCCACAAAAACTCTTAAAAACAGAAAATAGGGGTATGAATCTCACCTTGAGTGGGTAGTTTCGGTTCTTGAAGAAAAATTGGAAGAAATGAAGTGATTTTTGGCCCTTGCACTCCTTGATGAACTTTTCGAGATTATGGGGTTTCTAGAGTGCAAGATCACGGTTTTTACATGGATTAGGAAGAGATTTTGATAACAAAAGAATTTAAACCATAGATCTATGCATAATCTTACCTTAGATGATGATTTACTTGCAAAATCCTCTTGGAAAGTCCCTAAATTTCGAGATTTTTGGAGAGGGGAGGGAAGGAGAGTTCTTTGAGTGTTCTAGAGAGAAAGTTGAGATATTTTGGTGTGTGTGATGATGCTTGGCCGAGAGCAAGGAGAGAAGAGAGAAAGAAGTGACTCTTGAAGTGATACATGCATGGAGGTATGTGATATGTGCCTAGAAATCCATTAGATAATAGTGAGGTGGCAACCAAAGTCAACCTCCCTTGGATTTGGGCCTTGGGCCGAGAATATGAAGGGGAGAGAGGAAAAGTTTGGGCTTTTGCCCCTAAGTCCAACATTAGAGGTAGTTTAGGGTGTTTATTGGACTTATAAAATAAAATTGTGATTTTTATGCTTTATTAAGCTAGGTTAGGTTAAATTATGGGTCAAACTTGTGTTTTATTTTCCTTCTAGGTTCTACCTAGCCCAAAATATTGGAATAAACGAATGTGGGTCCAATTAGAGCCCAATTAGGGTCCTAAGCCCATGATAGTCTAATTGGAAGCTTATTGGTTCATTTGGATCCAATAAGGAAGTCTTAGTCCAAAATGGACTTAACCAAAACTTCTAGGGTCTCCAATTGTTTGATGACTATTTATAGTACTTGTATCTTGTATTTGGTTAGAGTTTTTGATTCACATTAATTTGAATGTATAGATTACATAGCTTAAAATTCACAGTTGTGACATCATCCCCCCGTTAAAGGGAATTTCGTCCCGAAATTCTGTTTGAAAGCCAGATTTGAGAATGCTAGAATAGGTGGGGGTACTTCTGCTTCATTTGATCTTCGCGTTCCCACGTGAACTCTGGCCCACGCTTTGCGTTCCACCGTACCTTCACGATCGGGATGCGACTCTGCTTAGTACGCTTCACCTCTCTGTCCATGATTTCGATTGGCTCTTCGACGAACAGGAGATTCTCATTGATTTCGATTTCGTCAAGAGGAATGACGAGAGTTTCATCTGATAGGCACTTTTTCAGATTAGAAACATGAAACACGGGGTGTACACCGTTTAGCTTCGCGGGTAGTTGTAGTCTGTAGGCTACCGGACCTATTCGGGCGACGATTTCGAAAGGTCCAATGTACCGTGGGTTTAGCTTTCCTCGTTTTCCGAAACGTATAACCCCTTTCCAGGGTGAGACCTTCAACAATACTCGATCACCGACCTGGAATTCTAAGGGCTTTCGCCGTTTATCAGCGTAGCTCTTTTGCCGGTCGCGCGATGCCTGTAATCGAGTTTTGATCTGGACAATCTTTTCTGTGGTCTCGCGAATGATTTCCGGTCCTGTCATTGCCCTATCCGACGTATGTGTTCTTGCTAGCTGGGTGTCACCTACTTCAGCCCAACATAACGGTGTTCTACATTTACGCCCGTACAGTGCTTCGAAAGGGGCCACCTTAATGCTCGAATGATAACTATTGTTATATGAAAACTCGATCAACGGTAGGTGGGTATCCCAAGACTTTCCGAAGTCTATCACACATGCACGAAGCATGTCTTCAAGCGTCTGAATAGTTCGTTCGCTTTGACCGTCCGTTTGTGGGTGATACGCGGTGCTCATATCAAGATGAGTTCCCATTGCCTTGTGGAGCGACTGCCAGAAGCGTGACGTGAACCTACTGTCCCTATCCGAAATGATGGATTTTGGCACTCCATGAAGTCTTACAATCTCTCGTAGGTACAAACGCGTCAGCCTCTCCATCTTGTAGGACTCTTTGATGGGCAGGAAATGGGCAGATTTCGTCAGTCGGTCGATTATTACCCATATGGTGTCCAATCCGTCCGACGTCTTGGGCAGCTTGGTCACGAAGTCCATAGAAATCCCCTCCCATTTCCACTCAGGGATTGCCGGTTGTTGTAACAATCCGGAAGGTTTCTGGTATTCCACTTTTACTTTGGCACACGTAAGGCACTTACTAACATAAGTTGCGATTTCCGCCTTCATGTTAGGCCACCAATAGTGCTGCTTAATGTCCAGATACATCTTGTCCGAACCAGGATGAATGGAGTATCGTGTCTTGTGGGCTTCCTTCATAACGATCTCCCTGAATCCTCCGATTTTTGGAACCCAAATACGGTTCATGAAGTAGTATACCCCATTCTCTTTGACTTCCAGGTTCTTCTCCATTCCGCGTAATGCCTCGCTAGTTCTGTTTTCCGTTTTCACAGCCTCTGCCTGGGCTGATGCAATTTGAGTGGTCAGATGAGACTGAATGGTTATCGAGTGCGTTTTCGTACGGCGATTTGTGTATTCCTTCCGACTTAATGCGTCAGCTACCACGTTGGCCTTGCCTGGATGGTACTTGATCTCGCATTCGTAGTCGTTTAACAATTCCACCCATCTTCGTTGTCTCATGTTCAGCTCCTTCTGATTCAAGATGTGCTGGAGGCTCTTGTGGTCCGTAAAGATGGTGCACTTTGTACCATACAGGTAGTGCCTCCAAATTTTTAGAGCGAAGACCACAGCTCCCAGTTCTAGGTCATGGGTTGTGTAATTTACTTCGTGCGTCTTTAGTTGACGGGACGCATATGCTATTACTCTTCCTCGTTGCATGAGAACGCAACCTAAGCCCTGATTTGACGCGTCACAGTATACTACAAAATCTTCCGTTCCTTCGGGTAGAGATAATACAGGAGCGCTACAAAGAGCTTGCTTCAAGGTTCGAAACGCAATCTCTTGCCTGTCTGTCCACTTGAATGGCACACTCTTTTGCGTAAGCAAGGTAAGTGGCTTGGCGATTTTTGAGAAGTTTTGGATGAATCTTCTATAGTAGCCTGCTAGGCCTAAGAACTGACGAATTTCCGTGGGAGTAGTCGGAGTTGCCCATCCTTCCACAGCTTTGACCTTAGAGGGATCCACATGAATCCCGTGAGCTACTAAGGCCTGATGAAACTGGATACCCTGCTGCTCCTCCTCGGGCTCCTCCTCCTCCTCTAGCCACCCGTTGTTTCCCTGATTAGGGAAGTAGGGGTCTCCAGGGTGATGAAAACCAGCCATGCTGTCTGCGCGAGTACGTAATTATGCTACATTATTCCTAGGGTACTATGACTATTACACAGACTAAGCAAATATTCTCTTTTTGGGTGATAGAGGGTATAATTTTTAGGTTCCCTGGCTATTCCGATCTCATCAAGATATGTGTTAGTTTTACCTTGGAGAGAATGTAGTTGATCAGGCTACATTCACCCCTTGGTATCACCAAGAACAGTCCCGAATTAACCGAGATACCAGCATTATGGTGTTTGATTCAGCGTTAGGTCCTTACTCCTAATGCAAGCAAGTGTATTTTATTCATTTGTTTTGTTCAGAGTTATGTTAGTCCCTCTTTTTGGTTTATAGTTGCATATCAATGTATGGCTCGACATGCTAGTTCACTATAAACAAAGCTCTGATACCAACCTGTCACACCCCCGAACCAGACGGCGGAATCGTCCGGGGGCTGTCGTGACTCAATTGAATACCACAACGTTGTATATATATGAAACAAAACAATAATCGTCACCATTCATCAACATAGTACAACCAGTAGTGTTTTCATGACATACATTACTTAAGATATTACATTTCCAAAAATTAATATTGTTTGGTTCATTCAAAAATAAACTGCAACCGTCACTGAGCATGATTTCCCTTGATTCACTGGTTCCCTGAGAATACAAGTATTTTGGAAAAACGTCAACATATGAAATGTTGGTGAGTTCATAAGTAGTGTTTGAAATCGAATGTTTATATTGTTTGAAAAACCACCAGAAAATCCGATATTTTCTGAAAAGAAAAGCTTTCAAAAACGTTTGTGAAGATCCATAGGTATGCTTGTTTGTTTCTATACTTGTAAAAAAAATGTTCGTTGAAGATGTATGCGTTTCAAATCTGTATGTAATGAAAACCCTAGGGAAACCCGATGTTCCCCTAGTTCTTTTGAAATCCCTTGAGTTGCGTTGAAAACATTATGAAAATAGCAGTATCGGTCCCAAGCGACGTTGGAAGGTTCTCGAGCATTGATTATTTACTACAAACCCGCATTACACAAACGCCCAGTTTGTAGTTATACTAACGAACCCGAAGGCGTTGTCCGTACTAATCACGTTATCCAATCGCCCGGACTATGTGTAGTCCCACATCCGAAGAGAAAGAGGTCACGAAGACCCCGGTAACTCTATTAACCGGCTGGGGAAAATATGCGTGCGAGGGGTCCCCGACCCGCCTCGTAAAATGTGTAGACTTTTCTAGCAATACCATGGACCCTTGGGGACCAGTGGTACAAGCCATTGAAAGTCACCCTACGTTGTGCCAAGTCGGTAAAACTCAACACTTCGTAGAAAAAAAATGTCTTCGGGCCTTAAGATCAGGTCATTGGGCTAGCTAGGCCCAACAAACAAGATTTTACACTTTTGGGGCCCGAAGATGGTGCGTAGACGTCTGTGCACACTCGTATGTATATGTATTACCAATCGTTATTTGTATGTATCAAAGAGTTAGTAGTTGTAGATTTCCATTGGCTCGAGACCGAGCCAATTCGTTTAGCAACGACTTTTGGTATTGTAATGAGTTGAATTTCGTTGATAGTCGAGGTGTCATTATTTGATCAAATTGTACACATTGAATCAGCCTTGAAATATTTCTGTTTTCAGCCCCTCATTATTTGTAAAATTTACATTTTCAACCCTTTTATTTAAATATTTCCCGGTTTGGTCCTTAAACTATTTTTCTTGACATTTTAACACCAAAAATTATTGAAATTAATATTTTCCAGCATATTTTTCAAAGAAACAGTTTAAGTCCCTGAAAATGCAGTTTTTCTCGGTTTTAGCCCATCTTTTCGCAATTTTGACAATTTTGGCCCAAAATGGAAAATTTTTGCAACTTTGGTCCTTTTTAAATTTAAAAAGCATTTTAAACCTTTGAAAAGGGTTTGGGACACTTATAGTCCACTGTTTTACAGAATTTCACAGTTTTGGCCCTTCAAAACAGAAAAATTCGCATAATGGGCCTTATTGGGCCGAAATTTTCATTTTTAGCCCAATAGGCTTGAAATTTATGTTTTTAATCCATTAATTGAATAGAATTCCAGAAATAGTTTTATGAAAACTGTTTTGGCACATTCCAACCATCAGAATCTGTAAAATGTCAATTTGGGCCCTTAATTTTGTATTTTTCACATTTTTGGCCCAAAATGTGTGTTTTTAGCTTAAAGAAAATTGTTGCTAACCACTTGGCTATTTATCTAGTATCACTTATTATGTAGGAACATATTTGAAGCTAATATCATAAAACATGAGTTATATCTCGGTTTTGAGGGGTTTAATGGCTAGATCCAACATTAAAACACATATAAGCATACATATAAGCATGGAAATCATACAAGGCATACAAATACATATAGATCTACACTTTCACTTGTATTCCCCCCCACAAAAACTCTTAAAAACAGAAAATAGGGGTATGAATCTCACCTTGAGTGGGTAGTTTCGGTTCTTGAAGAAAAATTGGAAGAAATGAAGTGATTTTTGGCCCTTGCACTCCTTGATGAACTTTTCGAGATTATGGGGTTTCTAGAGTGCAAGATCACGGTTTTTACATGGATTAGGAAGAGATTTTGATAACAAAAGAATTTAAACCATAGATCTATGCATAATCTTACCTTAGATGATGATTTACTTGCAAAATCCTCTTGGAAAGTCCCTAAATTTCGAGATTTTTGGAGAGGGGAGGGAAGGAGAGTTCTTTGAGTGTTCTAGAGAGAAAGTTGAGATATTTTGGTGTGTGTGATGATGCTTGGCCGAGAGCAAGGAGAGAAGAGAGAAAGAAGTGACTCTTGAAGTGATACATGCATGGAGGTATGTGATATGTGCCTAGAAATCCATTAGATAATAGTGAGGTGGCAACCAAAGTCAACCTCCCTTGGATTTGGGCCTTGGGCCGAGAATATGAAGGGGAGAGAGGAAAAGTTTGGGCTTTTGCCCCTAAGTCCAACATTAGAGGTAGTTTAGGGTGTTTATTGGACTTATAAAATAAAATTGTGATTTTTATGCTTTATTAAGCTAGGTTAGGTTAAATTATGGGTCAAACTTGTGTTTTATTTTCCTTCTAGGTTCTACCTAGCCCAAAATATTGGAATAAACGAATGTGGGTCCAATTAGAGCCCAATTAGGGTCCTAAGCCCATGATAGTCTAATTGGAAGCTTATTGGTTCATTTGGATCCAATAAGGAAGTCTTAGTCCAAAATGGACTTAACCAAAACTTCTAGGGTCTCCAATTGTTTGATGACTATTTATAGTACTTGTATCTTGTATTTGGTTAGAGTTTTTGATTCACATTAATTTGAATGTATAGATTACATAGCTTAAAATTCACAGTTGTGACAGATCCCCACGGTCATTTTGTGGATTAAGATCATGGATCTGAAGTTTTATAGAACCTTGAGCTTTTGCATGAGATCTTGGCCCTATTTTGCACCATTTTTTGACCTAGCTTTTGTTAAGACATGCATTGGCCATGCATGTCTAAAAAGCCATGATTATTACGGTATTTTGAAGTAGATAAGACCTTTTGGAAGTTTTTGTTAGTGAGAGATAGAGATTCTTACTAGCATGCACCAATCACATGTATGGATCCTCACATTCATTTGCTACCTCTAGTTAATGGGAATATTCCATTAATTGGGAAAAAGAGATAACATATCAATAACTCAAAAACTGATATAAAATATAGTGATTTCAATCTTCAAACAAACCTATGTCATTTTCTATAACATTGTCATGGACTCAAAAATGAGTATAGGTAGAGTCACCATTGATGTGATATCAGCACCCACATACTTATGCAACATATTCTAGTCACCATAACAATCCTATAGAAAGAAACATGAGATTCAAAGCAAATTATATTTTGATTTGTGAGGAATTCAATCTTCATGGAAGAAAAACAAAATATAATGCATACACCTCACGATTCCATCTGCCTCTTTGTGCTTCAACTTCAACATATTTTGTCCATCCTTCAGGATTTATAACCTCCAAACCCTTATAACCAAGCAAGCTACACAAATAGGTATGAATCCATGTAATCAGAGATGCAAATAATAAGTTTCGCATCATAAGATCTGATCTACCCAACAAGAGTCCATCACAAATTTTATATACCCGATGTAGTAGGGGTGGATGGATTTCCACTCGTCATATTTACCACAAAATTAGGTCTGGTAATTTAAGGGGCTGGCAATGGAGCTCCTTCTGTTGGTCATATTTGTTCTCGAATTTCTAAATTTCTTTGTTGAAAGTGGGGAAAGAGATACGGTTGATGCGTAACTTGCCATTAACAAGTAGAAAGACAAAGAAAATGAATGTGGTTTTAAGAAGATCCATATCTTAATTTTACAAAACCAAATAATGGGAAACAAAAAATGGGAAGAAGGATTGCCTTTAATTGGTGACAGACACAGGTTAAAAGAAAGTTTATCTTCAACAACGAAATGAAGTAAAGAGAAAAAATAAAAATAATGAAACGAACCCAAATAAATCGATAACTAAGCACTGAGTTGTGATGATGGATCGCACAACAGTCGACGATTGATTCCAAAATCGACGAGTGGAAGAGAGTACAAAGAGATTCGCCATTGAAAATTCGTGGCTATTATGACAAATTCCAATAAAATAATCATACATCCCAAACAAACGTGTCAAAAGCATCATCATCTACAAATGCTAAATCAAAATCCAGAAGAACAAGAAGAAATCGGACTCTATTGTGGCCGGAATCACTCTCCATCTTTGGAATAACAGAGAAAACAGACTCAACGTGAGGAATCAAATCATATCGAGTTTTAGGGGAGAAATCAAATCAGGTCCTTCCTTATTTTGGGATGGCACACTTCAAGAGGTCGAGAAAAAAGCCCTAGTTGGGTGCTTTTGTGACGAGGAGGTGGTTGCAATCAACATTGATTTTGGGTAGATGGTAGGTGAAGTGGGGAGGTTGATCGACATTTTTGGAGTGAAATCAAAGATTGGAGATCTCGAGAATCATAGAAGAATGAAATATGGATTAAGTTTTTCGGGTTCAATGGTGGTGGTGATGGCTTAGGGTTTGCAGTGATAAGGGAGGGAAATAATAGAGATCTAGAAGTGGGTACTTCAAAATTTTAGAATTTCATAGGATTTCATTTCCCCTCCTTTAAGAATGCGCGATTTTATAAAGCAACATATGTAGAGGACATACAGATAAGCGCCCTCCATGTTTGTAATAATTATTTTTATTGGACACCAATTTTGGGCACGCGGAAATGAGTGTCCTCTATCCTTTAAATTTTGTAAAGCTCACATTATTTTTAGGGCACACAAAAATGCGTGTTCTAAATGTGTACATGTAATTGTTTAGGTTCCATTAAAGGGCTCTTTTCTAGTAGTGATACATTAATCTGTCCAAAGCGCTTCTCACGACATGAGCACTTGGGTGTCACAATGTGAGAATGATAGATCTGTGACTGTTTTGTTTTACTAGGTCATGACGTGACCAACTGGTGGTCATGACATGACGACTGGTTGAGTGACTTTGGAGTGTGGACATTGACCATTGACCGTTGACTATTAACTTTGATCGTTGATAAAGTTTGACTTTAGGTCAAATGGAGTAATTTGAGAAGTAGATTGAGGCTTGGTCCCTATTTGTTGTATAGGGGACCTGTAGAGCCGGTATTTGGAGTAGTGATCAGTTCAACTATCTTTTGGACTTTGAGGTGGGTTTTCCTCACTTTACTCGTCGGTCGAAGGCACCAATGTCGACCTACTAGGTTGTGTTATGTATCTTGGTATATAGGATGTTGCTATGCTATAGTGATATATTAGATTGGTAGATTTGTATGGTTACATGTACTTATTGGTTATATATTTATATGTTGCATATATAGACATAATACGAGTGGGTTGAGGAGTTACTAGTTAGCTAAAGTTGACGAGAACTCCCAAAAAGCACAAAACAAGTAGCATTCGAGCATCAAGTAATCAAAACCAAGCATCACCTAATCAGACCGTCCTATCACTTACTGATCAGTACTAGCATGCAAGTCTACAATCTCATACAATAGGCATACAAAGGCATCTCTCCTAGCATTCTATCATGCAAATATTGAGCAGATCCTTAGCCCTAACTAGCGTGTGATTCACAAATTCACAGATCAAATCATATCAGATAACATGTATGAGTATTTTGGGAAAAGTTACTTGAGCTTGGTTGATTGCATGCACCACACCCTTTTTTGTCTTAGAAAACACTTTTCTTAAAAATACATTTCTTTTTGAAAAACTTTACCAAAACCTCAGTTCGAGTTCAGACACACCCGAAAGTATGTCCGAATTCCTCAAATCAAGGCTCTGATACCAACTTGTAACGTCCAAAAAATAAGACCCAAAAATTTCATTTTTGATTTAATAAAAACATTAATCCAAACATTGCCATACAACACCAAAAGATCAAAGTATGTCACTACATCAAAAAATATCAAAGTAAATATCAAAATGCAGAAAAAGGTGGTGTGTGATTTGTAATCATCCTGGGCTCTTCCCTTTCGATCCTGAAGTACCTGAAACATAAACTGAAAAACGTAAACAGAAAGCTTAGTAAGTTCCATAAAATACCACATACCATACATAAATAAACACATAATGGGCCCCACCCAATGAGTGTAATGGGCCCCGCCCACACTCGCATAACAGACCCCACCCACTGAGTATAACGGGCCCCGCCCAAAATACAAATCATATAAGCATGTACACAAACAAGAGTCACACATACATCTAGTTGTTGGATTTGGTGTCTAAGCCCATAACTATAACCGGTATGTACTTGACCCGATAGTAGCATGGTCCTTTTGGGTTGCCTTCACCAGTGCAATTTGATAGGATGGTTTTTTGAGAATAAGGTTATTTATGATTTGTTAATATATTATAAGTATAATATATTAATATGGTTATTTAATTATTATTTTCCAATAATTAATTTGGAATTAATTTTTTGGTCAAAAGAGACTAATTAAATATGGAGGGATTGATTATGTAAATAAGTGATACTTATAGTTTGCGTTAACTGATCCATGATGATGTAAGTGGGCTAAACCAATAATATAACCCATGGATAGTCCATGGAGGTTAAACCCAAGGATCATAGGAATGTGGAAAGTCATGGATCATTAGGGTTTGCAACGTGTAACCCTAGCACTTGCCACAACTATAAATAGCCCCCTCTATGTACCAAAATCGGTAGCACCAACCATAGAGACAAGTAACTTATTTTCTTAGAACCTCCTCTTGCATGTTGGTGTTTGTGAACCATTAGAGGCACCACACTTGAGGTGCTTAAGTTTCCAAAGGTTAAGAACTCTACCCTACTCAAGAGGTAAGCATCCTAACTATGTTTTGATTACATATAGCTTCAATTGTATGCTAGCTAGGGTGAATGCATTGGAAAAAGAAAATGTATATATAATTAGAGAAAACATAGATCCAAAGCATTTAGGGTTGCATGTGCACTTAGGAAGTGTTATAATGCTCAAACCCAATAGTGGTATCAGAGCCTAGGGTTGTTTTCAATTATACTTGATGCTGCTTGTTGTTAAATGCTTTAAAAATCGATTTTCTGTTGTTCTGGACAGTGGACTCGCTGAGTCCACTGATGGACTTGCCGAGTCCAAGCACAAATGCTACCAACTCGCCGAGTTTCTTCTTGCACTTGACGAGTTGGTGCTCCAGAGTTTTCGACTTTTAAGGCTGGAATTGGACTAAGATCATTACCATAAACTGTTTTTGGACTTATAAACCTGTTTCTAATGTGGTAATGATCATGTTTATCCAATTTAGAAGATAATTGTCAAAGTTTCATGGTTTGTATTTGTTTATATGATTATGCTAATTACATGAAATTTGTTTGATATGAATTATCTTGTTCATATGAGTTTAATCTAGATTATGGACATTATTTGACATGCTTGTTAGTTTATTTAATGATCTTTATGGCCTTTAATGTACTCCATAACTTGTCCTCAAGTTATGGAAAATGAAAAGTTTTTCTTTTAAAAAGATCATTAAAATCATAGGTTATGTATTTAAAGAGTCTTTTTCCCATAAATAGTTTTATGAACTCCATAACTTGTCCTCAAGTTATGGATTTTCAAGAGTCTTTTCATTAAAGCCTATATTAAACTCATATGCTATGGATTCCAAAAGTTTCTTGAATAGCTTAAAAGCTTCCTTCAAGTTTTGGAATCTGTAAAGTCTCACCTTTGAATACTTTAATTCCAAATAAAACCCTAGAGTTTTAAAAGTTAAAATTCAACCCTTATACCTTATAATATTATAGTTTAATAATATATATATATATATATATATATATATATATAAGACTAGTCAGTCTTACCGTTAGTAGGCCTCATTTCGAAGCCGGTTTATAAGGGGGTATAAGGTTACTGCCTATAAAATGGCAGTTTAATGGGTGTCCACTCTCACTCATCGCTTCCTTGACTGGTGGAGGGTCGTTAGCCGAATGGGTAGGATAGGACATTAATTCTCCCTCATTAAAAGTATAATGATAAAAAATAAAGTAATTAAACTTTTATTAAAATTCCCAAATTTTAGTTACTTTAGGAAAAATGTGAAATGGTGGTAATCCATGAAATTACACTTTGCACCTTTGTTAAGTCGTTAGTGGAGTGTGTGTGGTTAACCAACACACTAATCTGGGAATGACAATGTGTGGCAAAGGGTAACTTAGTGTTAACCATAGATCAATGGAGCGTGTGTGGTTAACCGGCACATTTATTAGGTGATTTGTAACATTGGGTGTACCAAGGTAATTAGCATGGTTATTCACTCCTTGTTTGTGATCCTCGGCATCCCAGTCACAAACTTGAAGGGAACACCAAGATTTAAACATTCCATTGAAAAGTTCAATGATTCTCAAAGATCTAGGAGTTTCAAACCAATTAAAACTTAATAATCTATTTTTGTTTTTCATGGTGGAAATTGGTAAATCATCATATACCTAACTTCAAATATTTTGCAATTGGATTACAGCATCCTTCTTCGCAATTTTAAAATATTGTGTTGGGTCTTAGCCTTAATATTTCATTTTGTGTGTTATATTAAGGACTTAAATCAACTAACTTGAATTTCTTGCTTTATAGATGTCTAGATCAGACAACTCTGGTCTTCCCAAATTTGTTGGAAAAAGCTTTCCACATGAAGCTTATATTCCACAATATCATACTTCACTTCATCCACCTCCTCCGATTATTCTCCTTAACCCACAAGTTCAAATACTTGAAAAGTTCAAGGTCACTCGAGCCCTACTTCCAATGAAAGATCAAGATGGAAGGTCTGTGTGTACTCATGTCTTGGAGATGAAGTCACATATTGACATGCTGAGAGTATTGGGTGTCGTTGTCTCGAGGAAGTTGGCTGTTGACTGGGTTCTTCAATCACCTCCTGAGTCATATAGTGAGTTCATTAAAGATTACTATATGACAGATCGCGACATGACCCTTATCGATCTTGCCTATTTGCTATTTGCGGTCGACTCGGCAATGGTTTGGCGCACTGGTAAAGCAAACTTGATTGGAAGATCTACTCCCCAAACTTCCATGGACATTGACAATAGAAACATTGAAAGTCCAGAAAATTCTTTTCTTCCCAATGGAAAGGGATCGACCATTGTCAACTCGGTTGACCAAATGGTAAAGAGAAAGGCTAAGTCTGAGATTGTTTCGTGCACCATTCCAAAATAATTTGTTTGATTTTATTTCCAAGAGAAGGGACATTGGTTGTGAAGCTTTCGTATCTACTTGAAGGACCATAAGGATGGTAAAGTCAAAAAGGTTTGACTTTGCTTCAGGTAGATCCACTTTCTAACTCTATTAAGTTCCTATTTGGAGATTCTTAATATATGATGTGACAGGGTCGCATTTTGATGTTTTGTAGGATCGAAGAAAAGAAAGGAATATTAAAGGAAGAGCAAGTTGAGTCTGATCGCGAAGAGATGGATTTCGATCACATGGTTTGATGATCGGATTTTTGAGCTGTTGCTTAGGAGTTATGATAGATTGCTTAGAAGTTTGTAATAGCATAGTTTTCATTTGTAATTGCACTGTAAGGAAAAGTTTTCCGCATTTTATAAATAAATAAAATTTTGTTTTTTTATCTTATTTTATATCTCCTTGCAATGGCATTTATGAAAATTGATGTTTATGTATATTCTAGCAATATGGATTAGATTCTTTCGTTTGTGGTAGTATCTAAATTTACCAAATAAGGAAAGATTCTCATCACCCAAGTTTCAGTTGGATAGAAACTTGGAATCAAGCAACTTGTATTGTATGATGAATGGTAACCTTAATCTCTGGGAAATTAAGACTAACTCCTTGTTCACATGTATATGTGAGACAAGTGAAGGACTAGAGGATTGGGTACACTTGGTAGTGCGCTGGTCAGGTCCACCACAAAGAATGATAAGACCATCATGATTTACTAAAGTTTAGTAAATATGGTTATGCTTACAAGTTTAAGTATAATTTTGAATCATTGAAAAGTTTCAATGTATAGCAAGACGAATACGAAGAATCAAATTAGGCAGAAAGATAAAAGTTTCTCCGATCTGAAAGGATGGGAGAGTACTTGAGTATCGTGTTTTATGATCATCTTAACGATTATGGAAACCATATCACATTTGATTCCCTAAGGACATGTTAGTGCACTCGTATGACTAAGAAGAGGTATCGGAAAATTATTGATACGAATTGAGGTGAATCATATTTCGTTCCAAAATCAAATCTTAGATTCATACTCCTAGATTGTGACTTGAGTGACATATGTTAAGAAGGTTTATAACACTCATCAAATATAGAGTAAATGTTTCTTACATTTGAAATTGGTAAGTTGTGATGTCTTGGTAAGTACAAAGATCAATTAAGACCAATTGTGTGAAGTGTTATTCTTGAAAAAGAATCTGCACTAAATCTTGAACATTTGTTTTGTCAAGAATGTATCTTGATAAGAGAATCTTATATGTCAAGAGGTCAGTGGGAGTCTTAAATATCTTGACAAGTTTCATGAACTAATCAAGAATAAATCTATTGTTAATCACTAGCACACGACTTCAGGTTTGTAACCTATCGTGTTGACATATTCTTGTTTATGTGCCCATTTCAGTTAAAGTTGACCATGCATGTAAGTTCTATGAGTTCTCAATTGTTTGCATAGGGCAAAGCACCTTGGTCAGTGAAAGCTCATTGATCAGTAAGAGTGATCTACTGAACAACTTGGAAGACATGGTAGGCCCTTGTGCTGCCAAGAAGCAAGAAATTAAGATTGATTAAGTTCAGTCCATAGGAGGTAGATTTTGTCACTAACCTTGTTTTGTGATTATGGTTATGACAAATTCACATGGATATGAACACATACACCATAAGATCTAAGTGTCATAAGGTTTCTCTCCAATTCATGAAAAATGATTGTGAGGAAATGCTTTCACTAAGTAGATTTTAAGAATTAGCAATTGTGATATTTGCATTCTCAAATTCGTTTATGATTACGACATCCCTCTTCATAGTTCGAATTGTTAGAAATGGCAAATAAAGTTTGGACATTCAGAACTTATTGCTGTAAGTTTTGAAATAGTTTAGACACGCATATGAGCTTTCTAATAAAAGGTGTGTGAGCTTAGATAAAGTCTTATCGAAGCATCTCGTGTCAGAAATCTAAACTTTGGTATGAAAGTCAATAAGTATTGATTTCTAGAAGTCCAACTCATTTCTGAGTACATGTCGAAGCTAGTGGGAGCATAAATGTTATAATTGTTATGCTAGGGGGAGCATAATTATTATGTTAAATGTTGCAAGTTAGCAATGTTAATTATAGAAAAAAAACAAAGTTTTCAATTCGCAAAGTTGCAGGGTTGAAAAGTTGTTTTGCTATAATTATGGGAGAGGAACCTATACTTCATTTCAAATCAAAAAGCTTAGATTGTGAGATTTTTAATCAAATTTAGTCAAGGACATATATGAATGTTATGTTGAAAAGATTCGACATAAGGAAATTCTATATATGGAAATGTTAATTGTGTTCTCAAAATTCGATTATTATTACGACATCCCTCTTCATAGTTCTAATTGTGAGAACATGGCAAATAGAAATATTATAGCAAAAGACTGGTCAAGTATCACGTCATTATGTAAGACATTATGAATCATGTCCCATATGCTTCGGATATAGGATTGATTGCATATGCTATAATATTCACGTGTTCTAATTTTCCAAATGCCTAGGGCATTAAGAGGGAAAAAGGATTAGAACCAGATATGACTAAAGTGGTTAAACAACTGTTAATGACAATCTAAGGTTCACTAAGGAGTGGTTGCTTATGAATAGTTGGAAGTATAGTAATGAATTAACCATATTGATATAATTATGAATAAATAGGATTCTATTAAGAATGGATAGTCATATGACAGTTATGGAAAAGTTTCCATAATGGGAGTTGGATATTGAGAAAGTTAGAAACCTTTATGCAAGAAGGATGTTCAAAGCAATGTACTTTGAATTTGAGACTTCATTTCCTTGGAATTGTCTTGTAACAATTTCCAGTGGAAAGTTTTGTAATATCGTTGGTAAAGTCTTTGTGACTTTTTGTACCTAGACATTTCAAAAGGAATCTTTGCATAGTAGTTTAGAACTAACACATTCTAATAGTGGCAAGAATTTGGCATTCTTACACTTCAAGATTTGGAGTTGTGAAATGAGTTTAATTGCAAATGTTATCAAATTGATTTATTTCACAAAGTAAGGACCATAGGTAAACATAGTGTGCATGATTGGAGCATGGGATAACTATTGTTCTAATTCAAGTATTAAGTTGATCAATCGAAACATTATACAATAAATAATGAGTAATCAATATGGTGATTAAATAAAAGGTGTTTTATTTATGCCCACAAGTTTTGGGGCCATATAGGATTAGTATTATCCTTGTGTTTCACTTTGCATGTTTTGACTTCCAGAATAATAGCATTTATTCAAACTATCCACAGTCGATCATACTTTGGAAGTAGGTATGAAAGAAGACTGTCATGAGTTGGCTTGTATGATTGTTTAAGGAGTTAGGCATATCAACAGGTTTGCTACACCATTCATGAGTACTTCTGAAATAAGATTTGAGTATTGGATTCAACCCGCGCTCACTTGAATCACTTCTTGGAATTTATTACGAGTGATCGTGAGACGATAATATCATATAAATCTTCAAACCTAGATATATGAGTTGTTGACTATGAGTTGGTTGTATATTGATAGTACGAAAATGCATCGGTAACTCAATGTTATAAAATGTGCTATTGTGTATAATTCAATGAATAGTTAGTACAAACATATGATTCAAAGTTTATATGTTCCCTTTTATCCTAAGAGGATTAAAAGCGATATCTTGGGCCCCTCGATGATTCTGTTTTGACTTATGTGTCGGGCCCGGTAAGAACTAAATTGATGTGTTCAATTATGTTATATGTCAAACAAATCGGAAATCGGGAAACAAATTGTTGGACAATAAGTATGACATTGTTCCATGTATTTGTCCAGCTGATATCTTAAGAACAGAGGATTATATGATCCCTTATATAAAGGATGCATCACTGACTGGGCCAGAGTTGACAATGGCTTTTGGAAGCTTATGATTGCTAAGTCAGATCCTTAAGTCACATAGGAAACTATAGTTATTAGACTTATCCAAGTGGGAGACTGTTGGATTTGGTGCCTAAGCCCATAACTATAATTGGTATGTACTTGACCTAATAGTAGTATGGTCGTTTGGGGTTGCTTTAATTTGATAGGATGGTTTTTTGAGAATAAGGTTATTTACGATTTATTAATGTATTATAAGTATAATATATTAATATGGTTATTTAATTATTATTGTCCAAGAATTAATTTTTTGGTCAAAAGAGACTAATTAAATATGGAAGGATTGATTATGTAAATCAGTGATACTTATAGTTTGCGCTAAGTGATCCATGATTATGTAAGTGGGCTAAACCAGTAATATAACCCATGGATAGTCCATGGAGGTTAAACCCATGGATCATAGGAATGTGGAAAGTCATGGATCATTAGGGTTTGCAAAGTGTAACCCTAGCACTTCCCACAAGTATAAATAGCCCCCTCCATGTACCAAAATCGGTTGCACCAACCATAGAGACAAGTAACTAATTCTCTTAGAACCTCCTCTTGCATATTGGTGTTTGTGAACCATTAGAGGCACCACACTTGAGGTGCTCAAGTTTCCAAAGGTCAAGAACTCTACCCTACTCAAGAGGTAAGCATCCTAACTATGTTTTGATTATTTATAGCTTCAATTGTATGCTAGCTAGGGTGAATGCTTTGGAAAAAGAAAATGCATGTATAATTAGAAAAAACATATATCCAAAGCATTTAAGGTTGCATGTGCATTTAGGAAGTGTTATAGTGATCAAAACCCAACACTAGTATCCTAGCATCACTGATCAGGGAAGACATTGGTGCCTTAGACCCATTAAATATGGTGAGGAAACTCACCTCGCACTGTAGAATCTCACCGAAAATCTACGGCTGTTGGCCCGCTAAAATCCCCGCACTATCACAAAATAACATCCAATAAATAGTTGGATCCCGACTCACACTAAAAGTCCAAACTAGTGTAAAAGACCTTTTTACCCTTTCCCTAACTTGGCCCAAGGCCAAAGCCCAATCCAAATGTCCAAAAATCCTAAATTCCAAAATAATCACCCAAAGCCCAATTATGGCCTAATTTTCCAAATTAGGCCCAAACCCCTTTCATGGGACTTCAACCAAGGATTCCAATAAAATATCAACAATTCAACAAGAGAATCATGATGGACCAACAAGGCCCAAGACATCAAAAGCCCAACATGGCCCAATACCGAGAAGCCCACGTGTCCGAAGCCCACTGCTAAGTATGCAGGGCGTACTTAACTCGTACACTTAGTGATGCGACCTTGGCTCTGTCCACCTGCTCTCGATGCATTTACGATCTTCGAAAGGATCTGCAAAGTCATAACAAGCAAGGCCGTCAATCATTTCCCGGGAGGAGGTCCCGGGAAGACGCTCTGACGGTCAAGTCAGTGGATGATATTTGGATGAGAGTGATGAGAATTGAGAGAGATCACTTACTTCTCAAGGTAGGGCGGAGGCCCTTTTATAATAAGGATCCTTGTTATTCCGTACAGGGCACAGGGACTACAATACCGATAGGATCCATTAATTTGATTTGCTAATCATGTCCCCTATTGTGTCGGGGCCAACGATTGCCTCATGTGTTAGTGATTTGGGCGTACTCTTTGTTGCCTAGAGCCGTTTTATTTGTCTTGTAGCGGGGATGTCATGACATCCCCAATTCACGACCAGAAAAGACCGATTTTTTTATGCATTGTTTTAAAATTAGAGTAATCTTTTAAAGAAAACAGTTTCGGAATTTGTTCCCAAACAAAATATGATAAAAATTTATCAAAAAATTTCTCAAAGAGAATGTACTTTTCATTAAATAATAAAACCTCGGGATGTCATGTTCTGATACATACCAAAAAGCATAAACAGTACAATTTAACCTTACAACAGTTATTTACAACTACTGGTCTAAAATCCAAAATCTCTCGTCAAGTCAGCCATGTGCCATTACCTGTAATGCAAAGAAAACTGAGTGGGTCGGGCTTGGGAGCCTGGTGAGCATATAGGGTTTTCGACCCACAATAATATAATTATTATATTCAATCATCAATCAATAAATCAATCAATCAATCCAAATTACCCATCCCCATTATGTCCTTTATTTATTAAGAATTTACCCTAAGAATCAACTATCCTTTATTCATTTATTCCTAAGGATTGACCTAAGGAATTGACACAAAGTCCACCACTGCCCAGGTCCTCAAATTACAACCGGTAAACACTTAGTTCAACATACTTAACGAACACCTAGTTCTAACGCTTCTAGTGAACACTTAATTCAAATCATCTGGTGAATACTTAGTTCTAAAACACTTAGTGAACACACTCAGTTCAACAACACCAATTGAACACATCTAGTTCAAAAATACTTAATGAACACAATCCTCTAATGAACACATAGTTCAAAAACACCTGATAAACACATAGTTCAAAACATCAATTAAACACTCAGTTCGAAAATACCTGATGAACACATAAGTTCAAAACATCTAGTGAACACTTAGTTCAAATATACCTGATGAAAACATAAGTTCAAAACAACTAATGAACACTTAGTTCAAATACCAGGCGAACACATAGAGTTCAAATACCAAGTGAAGACGTTCAGTTCAAATACCAAGTGAACACACACAGTTCAAAATACTTAATGAACACGTTGAGTTCAAAAACACCAAGTGAGCACATAGAGTTCAAAAATACCTAATGAACACACTGAGTTCAAAAACAGTTATTATTTTGTCTCACATCAACTATTTCATCTACCCATGTTCTACCCAACATATTTGTAGATGCAAATGCATATACAGTTTAAAACTTTTAAAACCTGTATAAAACATTAATTCAACATCCATCTCAAGTAAACAAACAATGTATAAACACATAGCACGTACTTCGTATATGCGGTAGAAGAAAGTAACTACACACTCACTTGATTAGACGATGCTCGGACAACACTATGGCTCTTCGAGTAGTAATTCTTCTGTGAAACCGGAATATTTTCTCAGAAACCGGATTTCGCGTGGGCAGAGTTTCGGCTCGAAAACTCTTTCTCTCGGGATATTCGGGGCTTCGGGAATCGCTTCGGGTGTCAGGATAATATCGAGGATTCGGGGGTGCTTCAAAAGGGCTAGAAAGGGTATCGGGAGTGAGAGAGTGAAGGAATTAGCAACTATGGTCGGTTGCCCTTCGATTTCTAATTATAGGGCCATTTTTCGGGATTCATGTCTTGAATCTCAAATATTCACATCATGAGTTTAGTAGTCATCAGGTGCGTCATCGCAACTTGTGTCTGTCAGGCTCCAGAAGTCATAAACATTGAGTTCACGTCGTGAAGGCTGTGTTCATGTCGTGAACTCTGACAGTGTCAAGGTTCGCGCCCCGAACTTCAGAAATTCATATCTTTCGCATACGAGCTCCGTTTTCGACGTTCTTTATATGCACGCGTAGGTGAGATTATGATCTACAACTCTCGTTTAGACTCTATCGGCTAATTGTAGCACATGGTTCTTGGTACGCTCTCCTTTTTATTTTTATCTATGTATTTTTGCATTTTTGGCCTTGGACTCGGCGAGTTGAAGGACCAACTCGTCGAGTAGAAGCGGGATGGGACGCGGGTTTTAAGCCGTGGACTCGAAGAGTCAGGTCCCGGAGTCGACGAGTAAGTGATGTCTGGACAAAAACCCTAATCCGAGGGTTTGCACCCTATTTAAGCAGTGTTATGACGGCCACAACATCCCTTATGCTCTCAAAACACCTCTCATTGAAACCTTACCCGTTATTGAAGCAATCTAAGCCTTGTTGGTGGATTTTGGTGCTTGTGGTCTTAAGAAGGAAGGAGAAAAGCTTGAGGAAGCAAGTAGAGACCAAGGGAACCCGAGTCTGTGCACCTTCTACAGCTAATTGAAGGTAAAAAGTTGTAACCTCGCTCATTCGTTTGTTAGATCCCTCTTTGGGGAGATCTAGGGCTTTTATAAGCCATTTTTTGTGGCCAATCATGTTTGTAAACATGGTTGGGGAATAAAGCTTTTGAATCACATCATTTAAGGGGTCACTAGGCAGATTTGAGTGGCTTTTGCACCCAAGAAAGGCCCCATGCATCTTGAGAGCTTGTTTTATGTCTTTTTGAGCTCAAAGTACCATGCAAGCACGTAAAGTTTGTAACTTTACGTGCTAGATCGACTATAGAAGCTTGGATCTATCTTTTGATCAAAGGTTGTACATCAGAAATCAAGGATTTAGAGTGTGGACATGACTGACTCGACGAGTCCGTTCTTGGGACTCGACGAGTCCGAGGCTTTGAGCCCGTATGTTGAGGGTCAAAGGAACCCAGTTGAGTGTTAGAAGGGTTGTAATCGGACAGAAAGAGTTACCCAATGTATTGGACGTGATTTTAGACCTGGATTTCATGGGACTCGACGAGTGCAAGAACAGACTCAGTGAGTCCAAGGAAATCTTCATAAGGATGAAGATGAACTCGACGAGTTGTTCATCAACTCGGCGAGTCGAGGACAGAACTTGTTCATTTGATGAAGGTGAACTCGACGAGTTGTTCATCAACTCGGCGAGTTGGATGAGTTTCATGCGATGTTCATATGAGAGAGGAACTCGTCGAGTTGACGGCCCAACTCGATGAGTCAGGTCATGGATGAGGACGAGTAAAGGGTGAGGGACTCGGTGAGTCGACGGCCCAACTCGGCGAGTCGGGTCAACTTGAAGTTGACTTTGACTGACCTTGTTTAGGGTTGTACTTGGTGTGTGTTGACTTGAAGGTTGTCGTGTAAGGATCGAGGAGTCGAAGGGAGTCAACTTGTGCACCGAGGATAATTCAAACAATGCACGACATTAAGGTGAGTTACCTTCCAGTAGGGGTGGGTCTAAGGCCACAATGTCGGCCCACCAAAAAGGGGTATTTAGAAGATACTGGTATTTACGATAATTATCTTGGTCTGGTTATGTGTTGGTTATGAGATTTATCTGAATGATATGTTATGTGTATTGTAGGGATTAGTTTCCCTAATAGTGGTCCGTAGGACCCAAGGGTAGGTCAGTACCCGGATATGCCTGACTGTATGTTTATATCTGTAGACTGTATGCTAGTGGTAGGGGTGAAATAGTCCCCAGATACCGGTTGAAAGATACCGATGACGGATATCGGTTGAAAGATACCGATGTTGGTTACCGGTTGAAAGATACCGATGACAGATACCGGTTGAAAGATACCGATGTTGGCTACCGGTTGAAAGATATTGATGTTGGTTACCGGTTGAAAGATACCGATGAAGGTTACCGGTTGAAAGATATTGACGATATTGTATGGTATGTGGTATGATGAGGGAACTCAATAAGATTTGTGCTTACAGTTTTGGTTTTAGTTTTAGCTACCTCTTCGTCGAAGGGGAAGGAGCCGGCGGTGTAGCAGCGCATCGCACACACACATGGTTTTCTGCAAGGAGTTTTTGGGACTGTACTCTGATTTTTATTACTTTTGAAGTTATGGTTTGGGACACAACAATATGATTTGGTGACGTGTTGTTTATTCGACAATATCTTGGTAAAAATGTTTATGGAGTTGTTAATTTAAAAATGAAAATTTCGGGCTTGAAATTTAGGACATTAGACTAATTTTGACTTTAATTTTTATTATATTATTTTTAGTAGGCCGGGACACGAAAACTCCGTTATAAACTCATAACTTCTTCATCCGACGTCCGTTTTCGTCTGTCTTTTTACCGTTGAACTACTATCGACGAGATATTCGATTCTCGTTTAGATTGTTTCTGTTAGAAATCCCTCGATCTCATATTTGAACTTCGGGCTGCATACTGCTAAGCTGAAACTTAGAAAAATCATAACTTCCTCATACGAAGTCAGATTTGGACATTCTTTTTATGTACGCTCTCGATTTAACATATTCTACGACTTTCATTTAGATTTCTAAGGCCAAATTATCTCTCTAACGTAAATTCACTATTTACGTCGTGCTGTGTCGTGCCGGTTCTATCGCGAAACTTTGACAGGTCATAACTTCTTCGTTATAACTCGCATTTTGGCGTTCTTTATATGCACGAAATCCTTGTAACGTATATTACAACTTAGTTAAGATTAATCCATCTAAATAATCTTCCATCAAAAAGTCATTTTTGACGCTTATCGTCTCTAAATTGACTAGCCCGGATCTACGGGCGTTACAATTATCTCCCCCTTAGGATGATTACGTCCCGGAATCATCAACGAAAATAGGACTTGTATAATGATTCCATACGTTATATTTTCATCCTAGGTAATAATCGTAACTTCTATGTTTCTTCGAATGAGTATCTTACTCTTGGACTTCTTGACCGCAGGCGATGCTCAATCGTGCATTTGCTCTTCGTACTATGTTGGACTTTCAATCGCAATCTAGGAGTTACAAAATAAATCCTTATTGAGGACTCCTTCTTCTTCTTAGGATAAGAACTTTCCTTCATTTATTGTAACAGATCGATGAGTCATGTTCTAATGACCTCTCATCGTATGATGCAACGCTTAGACTCAAGTCTCTTAGAGTCAAATTCCAGAATGGAATATACCTTCCTTCATATTCTAATGTGATATAATCACATTTTAGCATGTAGCATTTCTTAGGATAAGTACTTTCCTCCTACCGAATGCCCTTCATTCAACTCGGGCTGTTCAATCGGCATTGAAGGTTCTTCACGATTCTGCCGAAGCAGACGTCTAGTTTCTTCCATTTAACAATCCAACATCATTTGGATCCTCGCTTGTACCCCAGCCATTGTCATTGGCTCAGGTGTTGTTGCTACAACAGGTACTCGCTCAATCACTGGTGGTTGATTCCTGTTTTCATCTACGTTTCCAACGCCACTTCTGGTTCTTATCATTTTGATCTATACACCGAATAAGGTGAAATTAGATCCTCATTCATGATAGATAATTAAATCATCCTTATCACTCTGAAATGTTTACATGCTAGTTCTAATATCGTAATCATACACTTAGAATCCTAAACACATAAGGTCTCCATATCCGGTTGACAACAAACCATAGATCCGAACAAATAAGATCATATATGGCAAACATATAACATTTATCATATAAAAGCATTTTAGGCAACTTTCCTAAAACAAACTAGTGCTCGTGTCTAAAATATGACAGACACTCATCTTACAATCTTCACTTAGCATTCTAAGTTTATGTGACATCCCCAAAATCATGGCCAGAAAAGACCGATTTTGTTTATGCTTTGTTTAAAAATCAGAGTAACATTTTAAATAAAAGTGTTGCGGAATTTGTCCCAAAACAAAATATGAAAAAGATTTATCAAAAGCATTTCCAAAGAAATGTATATCATTAAAAGACTCGGGATGTCATGTTCGATACAGATCAAAATCATAAACAGTATAATATAAGCCTTACTACATTATTTCATATCTACAGGCCTATACCCGTAATCCCTCATCCAAAACATCTCATCTATGCTCATGCGCCACTACCTGTAATACAAGAAACTGAGTGGGTCAGGCTTGGGAGCTTGGTGAGCACATAGGGTTTTCAACCCACAATAAATAAGTTTATTAATTTCATCAATCAACAATAACCCGATTACCCGTTCCCGTTATCCTCACTTTACGTCCCTAAACACCTATGATAAGGGACCTAGCCTAAGGATCATCATCGGGATGGACACTACTGCTAAGGGGATTCCTTAGCAATAAATGTACTAAAGGCAACCATGTGGGGGATGGAGTACACTGGTGAACACATCGTTCACAAACACCTACAGGTTGCGAGCCTGCTAGTGTTCCACTGGACTGTCTAGAAGAGTCCGTGGTCGTCATCCATACTCCGCTAGATGACAGAATCAACAACATCAACATCGAGGCCTCTCATCATTTTATCACACACCACCTATTACATCTACCCATGTTTCACCCCAACATTTTCGTAGATATAAAATACATATACAGTTTAAATCATTGAAAACATGTATATTAACGTTCATCCAGCATAGATAGCAAGTATTCAGATAATATGCACACATAGCACGTAATTTATATAAAATACTTCATATCTATGTGTAAGCTGAAAGTGACTATGCACTCACCTGAAAGGTGGTGACTCAGCACTCGGACAGCGCTTCGATACTCTCAAAACAAATTTCCTTCGATAAAACCTAGTACCAATACCACTAGGGTTTAGTCTAACGTCAACCGTGACTAATTAATAGTCTAGCTATTATTATTATTATATAAGCGTTTAAATAACACTCAATATAACTCATAATAATAGCCCAAATAATTATTTTAAGGACCTAATAACATTACTATAATTATTTGAAAGCTATATTAAAAATTACGTAAGCGTAGCTCACTTACAACGGATTTTAAAGAAAATTGGGCTTTATTTGGAGCAGCGTTTCGAAATCGAAAGACCCTTTTTCTCGGGACTCCGGGAGCCTCGGGGCTTCCTTCGGGTGCTAGGGAGGTTCCCTAGGGTTTAGGAGTGTTTAGGACACTTAGAGAGAGAAAGAAGTTAGAGAGAGAGTGAAGAAAGGTGTGAAAAACCGGCTGCCCTCGCACCCCCTTTTATAGGTGCGAGGCCTCACAAGTACGCTGGGCATAGGGAGGTTACGCGGGGCGTAGTCCTCGGATAAGAACAGTAGGTGGCAAGCTCCGGACGGTGCGACGTGGCTCAAGCTGGACCACCGAGGGAAGGGTTCGTGTACGCGGCGCGTTCCGAGCTCGGACGCTGGGCGTAATGCGAGGGGCGACGTGTCGCAATCCGAAGCAACTTCTGAGACCATCAACGGACGGTTGTGGTGCTGCCACGTCATCGATTTAGCAACAGACTTCGCAATTTCATGCTTCAACTTTAAAAATTCGTAACTTTCGTGTACGAGCTCCGTTTTCGACGTTCTTTATATCCACGCGAAGGTGGGAACATACTCTACAACTTTCATTTAGACTCTATTGGATAATTTTGACTCTATTTTAAAAGTTATATTATTAACAGGTCGGGACAGGATTGGTCCGTTAAATACTCATAGCTTCTTCATCCGACGTCCGTTTTCGCCCATCTTTTTCTCGCTACGCTACTCTTAACGAGATCTTCGATTCTTGTTCAGGTCGTGTCGGCTAAAAACCGCTCGATCTAATATTCGAATTTCGGGTTGTACACTGCTAATCCGAAACTTCGAAAAATCATAACTTCGTCATACAAAGTCAGATTTGGGCGTTCTTTTTATGGACGCTCTCGGTTTAACGTATTCTACAACTTTCATTTAGATTGCTAAGGATAAATCTCGCTCTATCGTAAATTCACTATTTACACTTTCCGGTATCGTGTCGGTTCTGTCGCGAAACTTCGACAGGTCATAACTTCTTCGTTATAACTCGGATTTCGGCGTTCTTTATATCCCCGGAATCCTTCTTTCGACCACTAAAACTTTATATAAAGATATCGGGCTTATCTCACACTTTAATTTTGACGCTTAATTTTATTCTTTATTAATTATACATTTATAATTAAATAATAAGCACATAAATACACATAATTCACATAATACTCAAATATTTCATCTTTATTACTTCAAAAAGAGTTACAAGAGTTGACCTAGACTATTACATTGTCAAAAATGCTTAGCCCTGAAACCCGGGCGTTACAGTTTAAGTCTAGAAATCCTACAGATTCCTAGTTCGCTTAAACTAATGCTCTGATACCAATTGTGACATCCCCAAAATCACGGCCAAAAAAGATCGTTTTCATTTATGCTTTTAAAATAATTTTCAGAGTAATCCTTTGATTTAAAAGAGTTGTGAAATTTGTTCCCAAAACACAATATGATAAAATAAAATTTATCGAAGCATTTCTTAAAGAAATGTATTTTCATATATAACAAAACTCGGGATATCATGTTCCGATACAGACACAAAAGCATAAACGGCACATTATAATCCTTACAACAGTTATACACAACTACTAGCCTATAAACAAAATATCTTCACAAGTTGTCCAACTTATGCTCTCGTGCCACTACGTGTAATATAAATAAAACTGAGTGGGTCAGGCTTGGGAGCCTGGTGAGCATATAGGGTTTTCAACCCACCATAAATAATTATATTTAATTTCACCAACCAACAATAACTCGATTACCCATTTCCGTTATCCTCACTTTACGTCCCTAAAACAACATCTATTACCAGGGAGCTAATCTAGGATTTTCATCGGGATGGACATTACTGCAAATGGGTTTCCTCAACAATAGATGTCCTAAAGGCAACCATGAGGGGGATAGAGTACACCGGTGAACACATCGTTCACAACACCTACAGGTAATAAACCTGCCAGCGTTCCCACCGGACAGTCTAGAAAGAGTTTGTGGTCGTCATTCATACTCCGCTAGATTACTAGATTAACAACATCGAGGCCTCTCATCATTTTATTTCATCACACATCCACTATCTACCCATGTTCTACCCAACATTTTAGTGTATATATATATATATATATATACACTACTAGAAAAACAGCCTTTTACGACACTCATTGCGCGTCGTAAAAGGCTCAGACGACGCGCAAATGCGCGTCAAGGAAGGCCCTGTCATAAAGAGAGACGACGCGCATTTACGACGCGCAATTACGACGCGCGATTACGACACACAATGCGTATCAAGAAAGGCCCTATCATAACGGAAGACGACACGCATTCACATGTCGTAATCTTATGACGCGCGTGTTAATGACATGCAATGCGTATCAAGAAAGCCCCTGTCAAGAAAGGTCATGTCATAAATGAAGATGACACACATTTTTGCGTATCATAATTTAAAATGTTTTAAAAAAATATTTATTATAGATTTACTAATTTTCAAAAAAAAAATTGTATTTAATGTCTCATAATAGAAAATAAAATGTCATATACAAAAAATACAATCCATTGCGTAAAATTTAATGTCATACAAATAATCGTTCCATGGAAAGACAAAACAAATCAATGGTTGTAACAAAAATTTACAAACTAATTAGATACAAGAAATATAAAAAACTATACCCTCAAATGTTTTGAAAAGTCTAATCTCCATGTCAGCTCTTCAACTCACTTCTCCAGTTTGTCCTTGGGTTCTCTAAGGGCTCCGGCATCTCTTGCAGTTTCAAAGGCAAAAAGCAGAACAGAACGTGATATTATTTTGCCACCTAGATGCTCTTCAGTGATGTGATGAGAATCATACCCCTTCAAAGGAACAACAAGTAGCCAATAGCACTTAAGAACAAACTCAGACATGAAAGATAATAGTCCACCAGCCTACAAAATTTCAATAAGATGTTTTAGTTTTTCTTTGACCCATGTGAAAAATAGTCAAACAGTCTCATAACCAAGTTAGCTAGAGTTATCAGACCAAATAATGGAAACAAAACCATTGGAAGTCAGGGTGATGCTATGGCATGGTCCCGCTACTGCCTGAGAGTGGAAAAGTAAAAAAAATCATGCCAAAGTGAAGCAATTAATGGTCTAAAATTGCAAATATAATCAAATATTCAAGAGTAAAATTATAACTTGGTGGTTATTTTGAGTTAAAAAAAGCATTTTGTCTTTAATGATAGAAAGATGTGTATTTAAATGGGAAGATAGCTCACCAGCCTAGGTGGTTCATAAAGGCATTCCAGGAGGTTTATTTTAATAATAATTGTCAAATCTTGAACAGTAACAAACAAATGACTATTTTACCCTTCTGGTCAAGAGGAAGTACCTGATCTGGATCCATGGCAGCAAAAAGCTTTGATGCAACTGCTATATTTAAGAGAGAAAGAGCAGCATGTAGCTCATTTTTTACTATTACACCCGATCAGATTTGAACAAAAGATAAACTAGTGCAAATGACTATTTTACCCTTCTCAATCATCTTCAACCAAGCATTTCATCAAATCATGAATAAAATCATAAATAAAATCCAAATAAAAAAAGAATCTTATAACTAAATCTTACCTGACGAAGGATTTCGCAACCGTCTATAGTGAACTTAGTGACGCCATGTAAGTACTGTCATGTCATTCAGAGAAAAATGAAGTTGAAGAAGTTAGACCACAGGTCCCCATAATACACAAACAATAAATTAAAAAATAAAATTGAAATAAATCACCAGAAAATAAGATTAGAATTTTTCACAAATTTGACTGGTAACAAAATATTGATGTGTCATCTGATTTGACTTGATGTAATAATAACAGCAACATACAGAACTTTAAGAAAAAACAAAAAACAATATTTTTACGGGTTAAGGAGGGACTTTTAACAATAAAAAAGATTTTAGTGTACCTACCTGTCCAATGGACAAGAGGGCATAGATGAGAATGTGAAAAGCGGGGCCTCGAGCTGTTGTAGTGCTTTGCTCTGTCCAGTAACTTAACCATGTGCTACTTGAAATTCGAAGGAATTTGGTTGAAATATACATGTATGTAACAACAACAGCCCTAAACTTCCAAAGAAATCACAATATTGAGATTTACCTTGCTGGGATTAACACTAACAGATACTCCTTTTGGTGCAACAACTTTAGCAACATACGATGTATAAAATTAGGGTTTCAAATCTTAACTTCATAGTTTCCCAGTGGTTTTTCTGAGTCATTGTTGGATGATTGTCCACTACTACAAATTAATGTAAAAAATTACTTTTTGACTTAAAAAGGAAGGAAAAAAACAAGGCATAAGAATTGTATGAGAAAAATTAAAAAGATGTTTTGGACTTTGAGTAAACATGAATGAATGGTAATGTGGTCTTAGAGAAACCAATATGTAACATCCTCAATTTCAAATTTTTATGTAATATATTATCTTGTGTTTGTATCATGTGGTTAAATGTGAGAAAAAGGAAGAAAGGGGTGAAATCTAAAATTAGGTAGAGAAAAACTAGATTTCTATCAGATTCTATAAGAAATTGCAGCAAAAAGAAGAATCTATGTATGTGCAAACAATTAAAAATAAAATAAAATATATATACCTGTACTTGCTAGATGAAGAGGCTCTACTCCTTGGTGTTGTGTCTGCTTTCTTTGTTTTTGAAATACTGGGAATTGTGGAAGTTGGGAAGGGTTTAGGCTGCAAGCAAAGCACAAGTCCATACAATAAAAAATTAAAAATCATACAGTTTTTGAATTTTTATGTATACTTATTTATTGTTTGCTTATTCTAAATATGTATATTGAACTATTGTTTTTTTATTCCAACGAGGGTTATCTGTTTTCTTGATAGAAAAAGACGAATGGAATTGGGTTCCTTCCACCCTCCCCGAGAAATCCATCAAACATGGAACGGAATCCTGAATTCCAATTCCATCAGAATCAGCAAAGCCAACACTCATTAAGGTTCTTAGTATGATGCAAATGAAGGTGATTAAAATGAGTATGACTTGCCTGCATAGGAGCCACATCATCATTTGAAGGCACCTCACAAATACATAAAGGCATTCCACACTTGCAATCTACAGCAGCACTTTGATTTGTATTGGAATTTGAAGGTGTACTAATATCTAGCCTTGAAACCGAATCTGTCACAGAATTTACTCCATTCACAGAAGCAACTCCATCAGAATTTCCAATCCTATAGCATGAAAATGTCTAATTAACAAATAAGTGAATAAAGAGGTAAATAGTGTAATACACCTACAACAAGGTCAGTCAGTATGATCAAAATTGTGTCTCAATAAACTCAGTATAATAAAAAATAGATGCACAAAGTGACAAAATTTAATACTTACCAAGATGCATAATTATAACAATTTGAGCAAACTCTAACAGGAGAGAGGAGACCAAATTGTGGTAAAGCCTGAAAAGAGTCCACAATATCAACTGTTTCAACAATCTTTTAGGACTTATTGATAACAGTATCTCAAAGAAGTTTTGAGTCTGCAACTCTACATAACATACGACCATTCGTCTTGAAATGCAACGCCTTGTGAAGCAATCTACATGAAAAAAGGAAAAAGAAAGTAACAGTAAGATTGAAATCAGGCCATCAGATATAAAATTAGGGTTTAAAATCTTAACCCAACACACAGTCATTCGTAGTAGTAAGCCACGATTAGCGCACAAAGATCATTACATAGATTCATACCTGAAGCATAAGTTGATCGCAAATATCTGCGATGGACTCTCAAGTCACCTGTAGTCAAGTGATGCCACTATGATATCCATTTTATTATCCGGACACCCAAACAGAAGCATACACCAGGCCAAGATATATAAAATCACCCGTATTTCATTAAGCACATTAAAAAAATACTTTATGTAGATATAAATTCATTAAAAGGGAATTTATTTTATATTAGTAAACTAACCAAAGCAGACTTTGTTGACTTCATCTAATAACCACTAGCTCTAGATAAATTCCAATACTCTTAATCTCAATAAGAATCTCCCCTGGACTTGCAAAATGTTCAGGGCTTCTGGTTTTTGTTCATTAGAAACTGCACCGACACTATCTATAAAAGTAGCCTGAATGCTTCCCTATAATTATAGAAAAAATAAAAAATTGTTACATGCCCTATTTCATAAGATAAAACGGGTATGCTCACACATAAATGAATAATTGATTATCACCTCTTGCTTTAAATACGACATGTCCACGTCCTATACAAACCCAAACAGTGGTTCCATTTACCTCCAGAACGAGCTAGATAATGCACGATCTGGAACCATTAACTTATCAATTAGTATTTTTTTTCAAAATAATTGTGTTTCAAAATGAAAATTCAAATAAGAAAATATATAGAGATTGGGATTTCAAATCGTTCAGTAAACTATTCTTCCTAGAATTCTTCGTCAAGTTGTTTATCATCAACCCCAAGTTCTAAAAACATAATAGAATGTATTTGCACCGATTAGAATTTTGAGATAGAAAAATAGAAATGAAATTGATTTATTTCAAAGGTCTAAAAACATAATAGAATGTATTTGCACCAATTAGTGCTTACATGATCCATCATTGTTCTTCAACTATTCTGATGTGTAAGAAAAAAGAAAAACAATTAAGCAGCTGAACATGAAAAATTAAAAGAAAATGTAATTTTTTTACCAATGAAACACAGTGATGTTCCATAAGCCATTTGTTAAAATATCCAGACTCAACATCATTCTGCAAATTAAAAGGGAGGAAAAAAAACAAAAACAGTCTTTGGAGATACTTGGCTGGAATCAGAATGATTTATTTGGTGCAGTCTTTGTTTATTTATTTATTTCACATAAATATGATTCTTATTTATTTATTTATTTATAATCATGTGCATAAAAACTTATGATTTATTTGGTGCAGTCTTTGTTTGCTTTGGAGTCATTTGAGAAAACCAAAGCTGTTGAAGAATATGTGATTGTTGGATGGGTACCAAAGCTTAATGCATGAAGCTATTTCAAGCTCTAGCTTTAATTAGTGGATATATTTAATAAAAATATGTGGTTTATGAATTGTGACTGTTATAAATTTTATGTGTTTGCCTTTATGATATGCCAATTGGGCCTAATGAGTAAATATTAAATTTGTTAGCTAAAACAAATATGGTATTCAAGGTATATTAAAGTATTTACAACATGTTGCATGATTTTGATCAATGTTTTTCACTTTTTTGAATTAGTATTTAATATATTAATTATTTAGGTAATTAAAAGAAGTTTTTGTTTGGTAGCAAGCCAAAAGCCATTACGCGAATGCAACTATCTGTATAGTTCACACTTGTATAGTTCAGACTGACCAATTTGGGATCATATAAGATAATACAAACATATTACCTTCTCTTGGGCATTTCCACAAACACGTCATGTGCACTTCCTTTAAACATATTAACAGCTTCCATAGAGCTATTTTTTCAAGTCCAGCATTTTGATACCCTTTTTAACAGAACAAAAGAGCAAGAAGAGAAGCTTATTGGAATCATATCAGATAATACAAACATATTACCTTCTCTTGGGCATTTCCACAAACACATCATGTGCACTTCCTATAAAGTTATTGCATCTCGATCCCCTGCAATAGCCAACACAGGAACATTGATTTTATTAATATGATCTTTATAAAAAAAATCTCCCACTTCTGCTACATAAACCACCCTCACAAAACGCTGATGTCAGCTGCAACAACAGTTTAGCAGGTATCGTACCTTCAAAAAATTTTAAAAAAAAGCTCGATAATTATTTATTATTACTAAAATGTCATTACAAAATATGATATACTTACAGAAATTGTTTAATACGAGCTTTTTCAATACCCATGGAGTGTCCTACAACAACCAATTTACCATCTTCTGGTTTAGTATGGGCCTTTATATATTCCATCTGTTGTTATAATTTAGAAACACTATTTGTTTAACAATATATCTGTAGATACGGAAGGGTAAAATGGGAAATTATATATTAATATCACCTCACCGTAGCAGGAACGTCTTCTTCAAAGTAATGATCAAAATTCCAATCGTATTTGACAATCATGTCCAACTGTTTCTGGAAGTATACGATTCACATTCACTTAAATTGATCAAAACAAATCAGAAGAAATCACCCTCACATAAGAAAGATATTCGACCTAAACAACTAAATAAGTTGATACTTACAACTTACAAGGGATTCAACATCAAGCTTCCCGATAGAGGATCAAACAAGGTATCGTCATATGTTTTAGGAGGCAGACGTAGATGGAAACTAGGGTCGGGAAGCAGTCTCCGACACGGTGACGCTGATGAGTCACAGCCGCCGGTGAAGTGATCACTGAGGCGCACCTGATGAGGTCGTCGGCCAGTGAGATGAAGTGTTGTAGTCGTACCCTAGATGGACCTTCTTGAGAATGTTGAAGTGAAAAAACCCTAGTTATCGTGTGGGGGACTTTAGGGTTATTTTGGGATGCTAAGGGGAACAAGGGATAATGAGAGAGGATCGAACAGGCGGGGGTTTTAATTATTTTAGATTCGATTTACCGCCTTGGCTATTAACACGCGCATTTCATTAAAAATTATAGAACGACACACTTAGATGACACCCATTTTAAATATGCGCCCTCTGTGTTTTTTTTCTGACATTAATTTGAGGGCACGCATAAATGCGTGTACTCTATCCTTCAAATTTTAGAAGAGATGACATTATTTTTAGGGCGCACACTTTTGCGTATCGTAAATCACTGCGTGTCACTGTTTGCGCGTCATTAAAGGGTTGTTTTCTAGTAGTGATATATATAAATATATATATATATATATATATGTATATATACAACATAAAACATGTATAAAACATTCAACCGATACTCATTTCAAATAACACATAACATATAAACACATAACACGTATTTTATGGAAATACTTCGTATTTATGTGTTAGAAGAAAGTAACTACACACTCACTTGATAAGATGATTATCAGACAACACTTCAGCTCTAAAATTAGTTTTCTTCGGTGAAATTGGGATGCTTCCTTGAAAACCGAGTTTCTCACGGGCAGAGTTTCTGCTCGGAAACTCTGTTTCTTGGGATCTTCAGGGCTTCGGGAATTGCTTCAGGTGTCGTGATGATACCGGGGCTTCAGGGGTATTTCTTGCATGTAAAACGAGGCAATAAGGAGTGTGAGGGAATAAATGAGCAAAAAATCTCGGAGACCTTGCATTCAATTTATAGGGGGAGGCTGACCCTCCGAACGCGGGAGTTCCCTCTATGTACGCGGTGCGTTCCACGAACGCGGGGTGTTCCTCCGAACGCGGCGCGTAGGAGTGGGTTCCGGTCCTATCCGATAAGACTTCCAAGTCATTAGCGACGTGGCTGATCCGAGGCCTCGCAATGAACGCGGGGCGTTCCTCTTCCGAACGCGGAGCGTTCCTGCTTTGGGGTGCGTGCCTTGAACTTCAGAAAGTCATAATTTTCGCATACGATCTCCATTTTTGACGTTCTTTATATCCACACGTAGGTGAGATTATGCTCTACAACTCTCGTTTAGACTCCGTCGGCAAATTTTCACTTTATTTTTTTATATTATTTTTAGTAGGCCGGGACAGGAAAACTCCGTTAGAAATTCATAACTTCTTCATCTGACATCCGTTTTTGTCTGTCTTTCTTCCGTTGCACTACTATCGACGAGATCTTTGATTCTCATTTAGATTGTTTCGGCTAGAAATCACTCGATCTCAAATCCGAACTTCGGGCTTCATACTGTAACGCCCGTAGATCCGGGCTAGTCAATTTAGAGATAATAGGGGTCGAAAACGACTTTTCGGAAAAATATTATTTATAATAAATAGTCTTAAACAACTTTTAGAATATGTCTCAAGGTTTCCGTACATATAAAGAACGCCAAAATCTGAGTTATAACGAAGAAATTATTACCCGCCGAAGTTTTACGGCAAAACCGGCACGGCACCGGGAGGCGCAAATAGTGAATTTACGATGGAGGACTTTTTAGCCTTAGTGATCTAAATGAAAGTCGTAGAATATGTTAAACCGAGAAAATCCATAAAATGAACGCCCAAATCTGACTTCGTATGAAGAAGTTATGATTTTTCTAAGATTCAGCTTAGCAGTGCACGACCCGAAACTCGAATTTTAGTTCGAGAGGTTTTTGGCTTACGCGACCTAAATGAGAGTTGAAGATCTCATTAATAGGAACTCAACGGTAAAAAGATAGACGAAAACGGAGTCCGTATGAAGGAGTTATGAATTCTTCGCGGTTATTTAACAGTCTAATCACCTCTTACTGTTAAATTTAAGATCAGTCGAGAATTAGCCAACAAAGTCTAAATGAAAGTTGTAGATATTGTTTTTACCTACGTGTGGATATAAAGAACGTCAAAAACGGAGCTCGTATGCGAAAGTTACGGGGTTTAGAAGTCAGCAGGGTGCTGCTGCAAAAAGGGTGATGTGGCTGAATATGGGCCAAGGCTTTCTCCCCAAGGAAAGTCATCAGGTGATGACACGTGGAACTGACTCGGCGAGTCAGTAAACCAACTCGGCGAGTCCTTCAGGATTTCACCCAATAAATAGAGGTGACGGGTTCCCTCATTTCCTCACCCCTCAACCCTCTTCTTTCTCTCTCTAAACTCTCTCTCTCTCTAAGCCTCCCTAACCCCCCAAAGCCTAGGGTAATTCCCTAGCACGAGGCAGAAGCCCCGGAGCGCCCGACGGCTCCGAGAAAAGAGCCTTTCGGCTCAGGAACGCTGCTCCAGCGAAGCCCGGTTTTCGAGAAAACCCGTTGTAAGTGAGTTGTACCTATCCTATCTTTAGTATAGCTTATGTTACAATATAGTAATGTTATTAGGACCTTATAAGGAGTGTTTGGGCTATTATTATGGGTTATATAAGTATTGTTTAATGCTTATATAATAATAATAATAATAGCTAGACTATTATTTTAGTCTCGTCAAACGTTAGACTAAACTCTAGTGATAATGATACTAGGTTTTGTCAATGAATAATTGTTTTAAGAGTAACGAAGTGATGTCCGAGTGCCGACTCACCACCTTATCAAGTGAGTGCATAGTTACTTTCATCTTACACATAGATATGAAATATTTTATATAAGCTACGTGCTATGTGTGCATATTATCTGAATACTTGCTGTCTATGCTGGATGAACGTTTTATACATGTTTTAAATGATTTAAACTGTATACGTATTTTATATATACGAATATGTTGGGTATGACATGGGTAGATGAATGATGAGAGATAAAAGATGACGTGAGTAAACATAGGCAGCTATAGACTTGGTGTCTAATAAATAACCTCGGCAGCTATGGACTTAGTGCCTATTGGACAAACACTGGTAGCTATGGATTTAGTACCTGTTAGGAATTGGTAGCTATGGACTTAGTACCTATTAGATAAACACTGGTAGCTATGGATTTAGTACCCGATGAATAAACTATAGCAGCTATGGAATTAGTGCTTTACGAACGTGCATTGGCAGCTATGGATTTAGTGCCAGTCCTATAACCCTAGAAGTAAGGGACTTCGGGATAAACGAATGCAGGATAGATGACTCTTAGGATAAATCCTTAAGAGTAAAGAAGATAATGGGGATGGGTAATTGGGTTGATTGTTTGATTGTTTAAACATAATAATTATATTATTGTGGGTTGAAAACCCTATGTACTCACCAGGTTTCCCAACCTGACCCACTCAGTTTATTTATATCACAGGTGTCGATATGAAGTGACATTACACTGAGAGATTAAAGAGATGTAGATCACTAGTGTAAATAAATGTAAGTTCCGTTTATGCTTATGTTCCTGTATTGACGATGACATCCCAAACGTTTTAAAATGAATAAAATACGTTTCTTCGAAAATGTTTTGATAATGTATTTATCGTATTTTTCTGGGAACAAATTCCGCAACATTTTTATGAAAAGAAGTTCTCTGATTTTTATAAAGCACAAACAAAATCGGTCTTTTCTGACCGTGAAAATGGGGATGTGACAGTTGGTATCAGAGCATTAGTTTAAGCGAACTAGAAATTTGTAGGAAATTTCTAAACTTAAACTTAGAATGATAAGCGATGATTGTGAGGTGTGAGCACTAGCTTATTTTAGGAATTATGCCTAAAATGCTTTTATGTGCTAAATGATTTATGATATGCGTTATAAGATCAGATCTATGGTCTGTTGCCGACCGGATCTGGAAACCTTATGTGTTTAGGATTCTAAACGTATGAGTACAATATTAGAACTAGCATGTAAACGTTTCGGAGTGATAAGGATGATTTAAACGTCAATCTTAAATAAAGGTCTAGATTCACCTTATTCGGTGTATAGATCAAGATGGCAAGGACCCGTAGCAGAAAGGTGAATGCAAATGAGAATAGGAACCAACCCCCAGTGGTTCAGCAAATACCTGTTGTAGAAGAATTTGCACCTGAGCCAGTCACCATGGCTGGAGTCGGGCTATGTTAGCTGAACAAAGGGAAGAAATGAGGCAGATGTTGAATAGGGACGAACCTACTATGCCCATTGAGCAACCCGAACTGATTCCCGAGCAATCGGAGGAAGGGAACTACAACCGCCAAGTGAGTCAAGTAGGGACTCAAGGTGAATGAAAGGATGGCCCGAAAAGGAGAAACGACAAGGATGGGTAAATGTACAAGAATTTCTTAGGTGCGAAACCACCAAGTCTCTCAGGAAGCCCAAAGCCGGTTGAGATTATGGATTGGATCTCCGAGATGGAGATAGTGTTTGAGAGCTACAGCTGTAGCGAGAAATAGAAGACTGTCTTCGCAGTAAGACAGTTGAAAACAAGAGTCTTGAGCTGGTGGAAGCTACTGGCAGATACGATGCCACGAGGAGAAGCCCTAAGGATGTCATGGGAAGAGTTTTTGGAACAGTTGAAAATGCAGTACTGCTCAGAGATAGATCTGATAGACCTGAACAACGAGTTTCAGAACCTGAAGAAAGGGAAGACGAGTGTTGATGAGTACGCCACCGCATTCACCGAGAGGATGAAGCTATTTCCCTACTTGGTTCCTACTGAACTCTCCAAGATTGATAGGTTTGCTAACGGATTACCCACTGACTTTGGCCCAATGGTCAAAATGGCAACTACCTTGAAAATAGCTGTTAGGACACCTAAGAACATAGAGGCCCAGATAAGAGAAAAGGGTCTAGAAAAATATAAGGCAGGAGAGAAGCGGAAGTTTGAAGGATCTTCAAGGTCCAACAAGGAAAGCAAATTCTCAAAGCTTGGAGGAGGAGATGGAGGTGAAGCGAGATGGTGTGATAAATGCAAGAAGAAGCATTGTGGGAAATGCAACGAAGATGTGACTTGTTACAAGTGTGGAAGGACTGGTCACTATTCCAAGGATTGCACACATAATGATAAAGTATGCTACGGATGTGGAGGCAAGGGGCACATGTCCATAGACTGCCCAAGGAAAAATAAAGCAGCAAGACCAAAAACGCCACCAAGGCCAAGGGCATTTCACATGATCCTCGACGAAGCAGAAAACCATGCAAGGAATCAAGGATGAGGACTTCATATCCGAAGATCAAGTTATGCAGTAGCCATAGTATCGTATGATGTAGCTTATTAGAGACATAGTCTAGGGTGAGCTTGAACACCTATGTAATAGTTTCAAGAAATAATAAAATCTTCGTTTTGTTATCTGGTATGTTAAATTGTTATGTGGTTTTCTTGAACGGTGACTTGGAAGACTGCGAGACAATACTTGGGACAAGTATGAGTATGTGTGAAAGGTAGTAGATGCATATACTACCGGAAGCACAGGATTCACGCTTGGATCAGGGAAAGTCACAAGGTTACCAAGAAACTAGTAATTGATTTCGTTTTATTCAAGTATGTTGTTGCCATCGTTTCGGTAATGACTAAAAATATGATTGTTATTCCGACCCTAGTGGTCATATAAAATTGAGTCCGAATACGATGAGTGTGATACATGGTTCAGAGAACCAAGTTTGATGACTTAAGCCGGAAGATTGAAATAAAAGATAATCAAAGCAATCATTAGAGGTATCGTGATAGTTGGTTGTAGCTAGAAATGCTACCTTTTAAGATGTGATTATATCACGTTAGAACATGAAGGAAGGTATAATATGTTCTGGAAGACTCTAAGAGACCTGAGTCTAAGCGTTGCAGCATACGATAATAGGTCATTAGAATATGACACATCGTTCCATTGTAGTAATAAAAGAACTTATCTTAATTTCGTATCCAGTAAGGATCGAGATTGTGACTTGAAGGTCATAATCTGGAGTCTAACGTGAGATAGGGAGCAAGTGCAAGATCGAGCACCGCCTACAGTCAAGGAGTCCAAGAGTTAGATACTCAATCGAAGAAACAAGGAAGTTACGATTATTACCTAGGATGAATAGATAATGTTTGGAGTCATTATACTGCCCTGTTTCGTTAATGATTCTGGGACGTAATCATCCTAAGGGGGAGATAATAGTAACGCCCATAGATCCGGGCTAGTCAATTTAGAGATAATAGGGGTCGAAAATGACTTTTTGGCAAAAGATTATTTATAATAAATAGTCTTAACCAAGTTGTAGAATATGTCTCAAGGTTTCCGTACATATAAAGAATGCCGAAATCCGAGTTATAACGAAGAAGTTATGACCCGCCGAAGTTTTACGGCAAAACCGGCACGACACCGGGGGGCGCAAATAGTGAATTTACGATGGAGGAATTTTTAGCCTTAGTGATCTAAACAAAAGTCGTAGAATATGTTAAACCGATAAAATCCATAAAAAGAACGCCCAAATCTGACTTCGTATGAAGAAGTTATGATTTTTCTAAGATTCGGCTTAGCAGTGCACGACCCGAAACTCGAATTTTAGTTCGAGCGGTTTTTGGCTTACGTGACCTAAATGAGAGTTGAAGATCTCATTAATAGGAACTCAATGGTAAAAAGATAGACGAAAACAGAGTCCGTATGAAGGAGTTATGAATTCTTCACGGTCATTTAGCAGTCTAATCACCTCCTACTGTTGAATTTAAGATCGGTCGAGAATTAGCCGATGGAATCTAAACGAAAGTTGTAGATCTTGTTTTTAACTACGTGTGGATAGAAAGAACGTCAAAAACGGAGCTCGTATGTGAAAGTTACGAGGTTTAGAAGTCGGCAGGGTGCTGCTGCAAAAAGGGTGACGTGGCTGAATATGGGCCACGACTTTCTCCCCAAGGAAAGCCATCAGGTGATGACACGTGGCACTGACTCGGCGAGTTAGTAAACCGACTCAGCGAGTCCGTCAGGATTTCACCCAATAAATAGAGGTGTCGGGTTCCCTCATTTCCTCACCCCTCAACCCTCTTCTTTCTCTCTCTAAACTCTCTCTCTCTCTAAGCCTCCCTAACCCCACAATACTTATGGGTTATATAAGTATTGTTTAATGCTTATATAATAATAATAATAATAGCTAGACTATTATTTTAGTCTCGTCAAATGTTAGACTAAACTCTAGTGATAATGATACTAGGTTTCGTCAAGGGATAATTGTTTTAAGAGTAACGAAGTGATGTCCGAGTGCCGACTCACCACCTTATCAAATGAGTGCATAGTTACTTTCATCTTACACATAGATATGAAATATTTTATATAAGCTACGTGCTATGTGTACATATTATCTAAATACTTGTTGTCTATGCTGGATGAACGTTTTATACATATTTTAAATGATTTAAACTGTATACGTATTTTATATACACGAATATGTTGGGTATGACATGGGTAGATGAATGATGAGAGATAAAAGATGACGTGAGTAAACATAGTTAGCTATAGACTTGGTGCCTAATAAATAACCTCGGCAGCTATGGACTTAGTGCCTATTGGACAAACACTGGTAGCTATGGATTTAGTACCTGTTAGGAATTGGTAGCTATGGACTTAGTACCTATTAGATAAACACTGGTAGCTATGGATTTAGTACCCGATGAATAAACTATAGCAGCTATGGAATTAGTGCTTTGCGAACGCGCATTGGCAGCTATGGATTTAGTGTCAGTCCTATAACCCTAGAAGTAAGGGACTTCGGGATAAACGAATGCAGGATAGATGACTCTTAGGATAAATCCTTAAGAGTAAAGAAGATAATGGAGATGGGTAATTGGGTTGATTGTTTGATTGTTTAAACATAATAATTATATTATTGTGGGTTGAAAACCCTATGTACTCACCAGGTTTCCCAACCTGACCCACTCAATTTATTTATATCACATGTGTCGATATGAAGTGACATTACACTGAGAGATTAAAGAGATGTAGATCACTAGTGTAAATAAATGTAAGTTCCGTTTATGCTTATGTTCCTGTATTGATGATGACATCCCAAACGTTTTAAAATGAATAAAATACGTTTCTTCGAAAATGTTTTGATAATGTATTTATCGTATTTTTCTGGGAACAAATTCCACAACATTTTTATGAAAAGAAGTACTCTGATTTTTATAAAGCATAAACAAAACCGGTGTTTTCTGACCGTGAAAATGGGGATGTCACACATACCGCAAAGTCGAAACTTAGAAAAATCATAACTTCCTCATACGAAGTTAGATTTAGACTTTCTTTTTATGGACGCTCTCGATTTAACAAACTCTACGACTCTCGTTTAGATCACTAAGGCTAAACATCGCTCTATCTTAAATTCACTCTTTACATCGCACAGTGTTGTGCCGATTCTGTCGCGAAACCTCGATAGGGCATAACTTCTTCGTTATAACTCGGATTTCGGCATTCTTTATATATCCGGAACCCTTGTCATGACCAATACAATTTCCTTTATATATATTGGGCTTATCTAATATTTTATTATTACACTTATTTTTATTCTTAATTCATTTAAGCCACACAATTAAGCATAAAACACATAATACTCAAATAATACATTCTTATTATTTTCAAAATGAGTTACAAAGGTTAACCTAGACTATTACATCAACATTAATGCCTATCCCAGAAACATGGGTGTTACATCTGCTCCAAAATATTGCGGGTAGTCTCCGACGAGATGAATTCCCGCATCTGCTCGCTAATCGACTTAGTACCCTCACCTGAGCCGGTACCAGAATCGAAACCTCCTCCCTGAGTGCTCACCACCAAATGAAATATAACATGCCACTGATCAGAGATACCTAAAAATATTCTTCCGCAGGCTTCTCATATTCTCCATGACTCTCCTTGGTTTGAATATGGATCCTATGCTTTCAGTAGTACATGCCCAAAACTACCTTCCACACCTATCCATAATTTCCTCAAGAATCATCCCGAATCCTCTAAGTCACCTTCTCAAGCTGATGCACCAAAACTCACTAAACAACATGACTACAACCACTGCAGCACTCCCTAGGCTCTCCTAGGTCCTTGACCTCACCCTGCCATCAGCCGTTGAGGAACTCCCCATAATGGCAGTCATCCACCTCATGAATACCATCATATTTACTTAGTAGTTGACTCCCATCATCTAAGAGTTCCACAAAGCACAAAGCAAGCAGCATTCGTGCAGTAACACTCCACTCCGTAGAACTATCATATAACATTCAACCCACACACCACCACTTACGCTAGAAGTTCCACCCTTACTGGCGGTTTCCTTATGCATACAAATTATAAATAGAACATGATCAAATAGACTGTCAAATAACAAACTCTACCCTAGAACCACAACCAAACAAGGAACATAAAATAAGGCAAACTCAATTATTCTAGAGCTATAAGATCCTAACTGTATATAATTTTTAAAGCATACGCTTAGCAATTATTGTTTCCAATAGATATTCCCATCTCAACAAAACATCCAATTCACCCAAGGCAACAAGGTATCACATATCAGGCCAAACTACCACCAACTAATCAGTGCTATCATGAAAGTCTACCAGCTCATACAATATACATACAAAGGCATCTTTCCTAACATTCTATCATGCAAGAACTGAGCAGATCCTTAGCCCTAACTAGCATGCAATTCACAGATTCATAAATTAAATCATAATAGATAACATGTATGGGTATTCTGGGAAAACTTACTTGAGATCGACTGATTTCATGCACCACACCCTTCTCTTATCTTAGAAAACTCTTTTCTTGAAAATACTTTTCTTTTTGAAAACTTTACCAATCCTCAGTTTGAGTTCAGACACACCCGGGAGTATGTCTGAATCCCTCAAACCAAGACTCTGATATCAACTTGTAAGATCTCGAAAATCATGACATAATTTTTTTTGTTTTTAGATTAATAAAATGTTAATACATGTCTTTCCCATAAAGCCAAAGTAACTAAGTTTTAGCAAACCATCAACAAATCAGAGTTATTCACAAAAGGCAGAAACATGCGGTGTGTGCTCTGCAATCATCCCGATCCCTTCCATTTGAAAATCGAAGTACCTGAAACATACATATAGTTGTCATGGGATCCTCTCATGGTCTTTATCTAGTATGCCATAGGCTCCCCATGGTCTTTACTTGGAATGCCATGGCCTCCCCCCATTTTCTGACATCTAGTTGCCACAGGCTCCCCCGGGGTATTCCATGAAAGTATCACTGAGAGAACTAACATACCACATAACACGTAATGAGCCGACATTGGTGCCTTTGACCTATGGATATAGTGAGAAGACTCACCTCACATTGTTGAATCATACATAAACACGCTTGGTTGTTGGCTGGCAGATCCCCGAACTATCAATAACAAAACAAAACCCAATTAACAATTGGGTTTCAATCCATAACCACATCTCCATACATGGGATAAAAAGACCATTTTACCCCTAACATAGCCTTGTCCAAATCTAAGACCGAAACTTACAAGCTGAAAGGCCTAAAGGCCAATTAATCAACCAATGGCCTATTTTTCTAAATTGGACCCAGACACCTTACATGGGCCTTACCTTAATTCCAAACCATTTTTTCTAGTCCAAAACACTTTGTATTCCGATGGCCCATTAATAACTCAAACACTCAAACCCAAAATACCAAAAAAATACTCGTGGCCCAAACCATGGCCCAATTTTCCAAATTAGGCCCAAACCCTTTCGTGGGACTTCTAAAAATCACTACCAGACCAAAACTTGATGGCCCAACATGGACCAAGACAATTAAGCCCAACAGATGGCCCACACTAAAGCCCAATAAGCAAAACTTCCCCTGACTGAGTATGCAGGGCGTACTCAGCTATACGCTAAGCGTACAGGCTGTTTGGCTTGTACATTGCACGTATAGATTTGAGCCAAAATCTTCATTAATATCTTAATGTTGGATCCCATAAGTCCAAACACAGATCCACTTCTAAATGAACGTTTAGAACCATAAAGTCACTGACTTGGTGACTTTGCATGCCCAAGAAGACCCAATCTCAAAGTGTAGCATTCTGTTTTCATGAAAAGGACCCAAACTCAAACATGGATGGTTTTAAACTCTAAAGGTGCCAACTTTATGGACCTTGAACCTTGGAAACACTAAGAGGGGCAACTCAAAGCTCGTGGAGTGGAATCAAGACCACTAGATCTCATTCTTGGGACCAAAATGAACCAAAACTCATAAATGATAGATTTAAGACATCAATGATCAAGTTCAAAGCTTTTTACCTCCAACAAGTTGGAAATAAGACACATAAGCAAGATCCATAAGCTCTTCCTTGATTCCCATTCTTGCACCATACTCGATCTTCTTGGAAATGGACCAAACACACCAAAACAGGACACCATGAGCTCAAAATGCCACCCATAGGCTAAAGGATGATTTCTAGGGTTTTTAGAGGGTGGGGGATGACTTAGAAACGAAGAAAGAGGCGAACATTATACTTATATAGGGTACAACCCTAAAATTAGGGTTTTCAACCTGACCCTCGTACGCCCAACATATGAGGTCTCACACCCCGAACCAACCTCGCACCTACGTTGTGCGTCCATCCAGCTACGCCTCACATAACCTCCCTCGTCTCGGTACGCCCTGCGTACCAGCTTGGTATGCTCCGTGTACTAGGGTTTTCCCCAAACCCTAAATAATTCGAATACCATAACTTTCTCGATACAACTCTGATTTTGACCATCCTTATATCCATGAAAAGGTATGGAGACGCTCTACACTATTATCAACTAATACTAGCCATAAGATATCCTGACGGATTTCCACTTTCCATAAAAGCCTGAGCTGACTAAATTACTAAAATGCCCTTTGGTTCCAAAACACAAACTGAATACTCGAAACATCCGAATTACATTATCCAACTCCAACTGTGTAACACCGTAAATTTCAAAATAATTTTTCACAATTTATAAAAACATTTCCCATTAACTTTTCATAAAAAAAAACATCAAGTTTAAATCTCAATTCACATTATACAAAATCCCAAGATCACAAGTATAACAAAATCCCATGCGTGTGTACGGATCAAGTCGGCGCCCTCCCACGGTCATCGCTAGTACCTGAAACAACAACACTAACAGTATAAGCACAAAGCTTAGTGAGTTCCCCAAAATACCACACATAAAACACATATTAGCCACTCGAGGCTATAACTCTATGGGTCCGTGCACCCAAACTCTGTGAACCCTCAGGTTCTAACTCTAGGAACCTTCCGCTTCCAACTCTGTAACATGCACAACATAATCACATAGAAATAATGCAGTGCAACACAACACATAAGTAGCATACAATAACTTTGTCACATAACTCTAATTACCACTCAAGGTAAAGTATAGTGAGAAGACTCACCTGGCAAGCAGAAAGCAGATATCTCCACACTTGAATCTCGAACTCGCCACCGCCTAACACGTAAGGCAAAAACTCTCATGACTATAACTCTCGAGACTAGAATCAATCCTCTCAATGCACCCTCTTAAGGGTAAAAGACTATTCTACCCCTCTCTTGGCCCAAAGGCCACATCGCTGACCAAACCCTAAAAGTCAACGGTCAACTCTTGGTCAAAGACAAGGTCAAAGTCAACCCCTGAGTGACCCTACTCGCCGAGTCAACCCTATGACTCGCCGAGTTCCCATAATCAGAACTTCACTCAATCCGCGACCTAACTCGCCGAGTCACCCCGAGACTCGCCGAGTCCAACAACTCTGAGTCCACTCGCACACAACTCACCGAGTCATCCCTTGACTCACCGATTCTCAACTCAACCAGGGAATATCGGGACTCTTTGACAAGACTCGCCGAGTCCAAGAACAGACTCGCCGAGTCTAAGGCTATCATCAACCTACTCGCCGAGTTGTTCATACAACTCGCCGAGTTCCAGGCCATCTTCATCCAACTCGCCGAGTTGTTCTTCCAACTCGCCGAGTCCCAGCTCATCTTCAAGCAACTCGTCGAGTACACCCATGTGAATCGTCGAGTACCACCGGTCTGAATCCATTCAGAAGCATTCCAGGCCATGCAATTGTTCCAAAACATAGATCTAGCCTCCTACCACTCAACCATCACGTAAAGTGGCAAACTTTACGTGAATCCAAAGAGATCTAGGCCATTTGCACATTGGGCTAGGGTTTGGGACATGAAAGCTTCACTAAGCACTCCAACCCAGGGACTTTCATGCTCTCTGATTCTTCTCCCTTCCAGATCTGAGGTAGCAACCTCAGATCTAACCTCTAGACCTCCCATTACATCCATAGACAAGTTCCCACAAACCCCAAAATGAAGAACAACATAACAACAGCCCAAGAACGAGATATTACCTCCAAGAGATGCCCCAACTGCAATGTAATTCGAATCCAAGCAAAGCCCCTTGCTCCAAGCCTTCAATCTCCCAAAATTCCTTCAACAATTACTTCTCCAAGCTCCAATCCACTCAACAATGGTGCTTCTCCGCGATTTAGGGTTTTCTGGGGCTCAAGGGGGTGATAAAGAGGCTAGGAGGAAAACATAAGGTTCTTTATATAGGGCTCAACCCCGAGAATTAGGGTTTTCTCCACTCAGCGCCTACTCGCCGAGTCCATTACACTGACTCGCCGAGTCGGCCACTTAACACGCGACCAAGTCGCGACTCTACTCGCCGAGTCCACACATGGACTCGCCGAGTTGCTCTTTCCCCATTTACTCTTTTAGCCCTTCACTCTACTCTTGATATTTCGGGATGTTACAAACTGGGTCCAAAACTCAATTCCTCAAGTATCCTAATTTTGCTAATACCCATTCCCTGATCACCATCCCTGACATGGGAAAGATTCGAAAACAAGGTGTTACATGTTCGTCATTTTTGATGTTCATATCGAGGTATGGAATTATAACATCACATTTTTTTTATTTATTCTAATTATTCATGTTTGTTGTTCTTAATGTTCATGACAATGATCAAAATACCTTAAAATTAAATATTTTGATATTTAACTTTTAATGGTTTAATATAATTTACTTTTTAGAAAAAACATTATTATAATATAAAATCACATACATATTATACAACAAGCCATTAAAATTGTTTTATTATAATGTAACTCTTAAATGCGTGTTCTTACCTAGTTTGGACTTTGTTTGAATACGTCTTTTGAATGTGATGAATGTAACAAATTTGTCTGAATGTGTGTTTTCAGTGTGATGAATGTAATGTATTTTGGTTTTTTGGCTTATTTTTTGAGTTGTATTTATAAAAGTTAGAATTTCATTTCATTGTATTATATTTTTACTGTAAACTGTAAAATAGCAAAAAATTAAAAAAAAAAAAAGACAAAAGAGACAACTCTAAACGATTTGGATTAGACAGCAAGTAAGAAGTATGATAAAGGCTAGGTGTCACGGACCAAGTGTATGAAAAATTCCACGATCGTCTAGAGAACTCCGGCATGATCAAGTATACTCGAGAAGTCTCCGAAGAGATAGAGAATGCTCTATGATACCATGGAAGATGCTAGAATATTATAGATGTCTGTGGAACAAATGAGAACGATCCAAAATAATCAAGAGGGCACTAGACGAAGCTAGAACGACCCGGAAGACTTTGAAACGATCTAGAACACGCTAGATCATACAAGAGTGATTTGGATAATGTCGGGACGACCTAGAGATTTGTAGAGCATTGTAGACAAGTATACCATATTCTAGAGTCTTGTAAAGGCCATGTATATAATAAGAAGAGTCTAGATTAGTCAATAATGATCGGGACCTAGAAACTTCCATTTGAGGAGGTGTAAGGTACCTAAAAATAAGAAGTATGTCTCATTTGTAGGAATCATTGAGAAGTTGCCTTGTAAAGTAGTCGAGTCTATAATAGATGCTTTCTTTCTTACTTCGTAGCATTCCTTATCGCATCTCTTGCTATCCTAGTCGTTAGTACATCGTAAGGAAGTATTCCAAACCCGTCTTAGTCGAAGAATCACTAAGGTGTTGTTTGTTTTTTGTAAAAACCTCTTCAGACCTCTTATTGTTGTGCGGCGCAGCACACACGCAACACTTTTAATCTCACAGTTGTTTGTTTTTTTAGAAGTCTTCAGAGTTAAAAACTTATGCGCGTGTTCTGTTTGGCTCAACATTCGTATTGCCTCTTCCAACCTCTTCTTCTTTATTTTCCTTGCTGAAATCTTGATTATATTTTGTTGAAATCTTATTTTACATTTTTTTTTGTTTTTTTTGTTTATTCTTGTTAAAAAAAATTCATTTTTTTATATTGAATAATGATAATTTCTTGACGAAATATCATTATTTTTTTGCTAAAATATCTTTATTTTTTGTTGAAATATCATTATTTTTTTGCTGGAATATCATAAATTCTTGGTGAAATGTCATACATTATTAATTTTTCGGTATTGAAAAACTATTTTTGGTTTATAAAATCAGTTTACCTTAATTTTTTAAATATATACAACAACATGCAGATGTTAAAAAAACAAACACGCTTCTTATTACAGTCTACAGTCGTTTGGTCCACCTTTTCTAATGCATAGGGTTGCAGAGGTGGTCTGCAGACTTCATGAATTTTTGCTTTGAAAAAACAAACAACACCTAAGTGGCACACGGTGATTGAGTCATCCCGTGACACGTGGTATCAAAGCCAGTGTTCGTACGAGCAAGAGATTATAGCAATGGAAGGAGGAAGTGATGTAGCTAACATTCCCCCTGTTGTTGAGGAGAAAGGAAGAAAGTCCAAGAAGAGGGACCAGTCAGTAGATACCTTGGCGAACTTAGAGAACAACTACCAAGGTTGAGATTAGCGTCAGTGAGATCCTTGATTGGAAGGATACCGTCGATCAGTTCGTTAACGACATAAGGGACACATGTGATGGAATGAAGGAGTCTATCAGTGTCATCAAAGAAGAAGTCCTTGAATTGATCAACATATTGCAAAACGAATATCGTGAGAAGGTAGCCACATTAGAATTTGAAGTAAACTTTTGTAAGGTAGCGATAGTTGGAGGAGCTGTTGCGAAGATAAGACCATACACAGAGGCAGCTAAACCATTGAAGTATAGAGGTAAACGTGACCCCAAAGAACTTGACGAATTCTTTTGGTCGATGGAAAGTTACTTCAATGCTAGCCGAGTGACAGACAACAAGACGAAGGTCGATATCGCCGTCCTTTATCTATACGAAAGCGCAACTCTATGGTGAAGAAGGAAGCATTGAGAAATTGAGAAAGGCTTATACACCAAAGACACCTGGGAGGAGTTTAAAAGGCTACTTAAGAGACAATTATTCCCACATAATGCTGAAGACATAGCGATGAAGAAACTTCGTGGCTAAAGCATAGTGGATCCATCCGAGGCTAAATATTCAAGTTCACGAGCTTGATGCCAGAGTTACCTGACATGCAAGAGAAAGACAATTTTTTTTATTTCATGGATGAACTACAATCTTGGGCTTATAATGAGCTCAAGAGGAGAAATGTTAGAGACATCGACGAAGCTATCATCGTGGCAAAAGATCTAATGGAATTTCGAAGAGAAATCACGGTTAAGAAGAATAGTGGGGGAGAACAAACTATGTCAGAACCGAAACCAAAACAAGACACACCCCGAACTTTGAATACGAAAGGAAAAGCAATCGAAGGAAGATACCGAAGAGAAGAACAAAAGGAGATCAAGTGCTACTTGTGTGACGGTCCTCGCTTGATCTGAGACTGTCTAAAGAAAAAGACAGTTTATGCGATGGTGTTGTGTCACACCCCAAAACCGATAACGGCGGAATACGTTTCAGGGTGGAGGACGTCATGTATAGTATCATCACAATTGCATAATAGTAAAAACAAGAAACATACAACCATTGCATTATATAGTGAGTTTAATTACAAGTGTGTTTTGTAATGTTTAACAATCACCAAAAGTATTACAAAAATAAGAGATGGATCTTGTATGCTCCACCTTCCCCAAAATGTCGCGCCTGTACCTGTCTATCTTTGACCTGAGGATACAAGTTGTTTTGAAAACGAATATCAGCATAAAGCTGGTGAGTTCATAAGAGTTTAGTGTGAGTTTTTATATAAAAAGCATTAGAACCGATAGTATGAAAACCTGTAATTTACATTCCTAAGTAGTAGAAAAACCTAGAAAGTCCTATATTTTCCAGAAATACTTTGTAAGTGAAAACCTTTAAGAAACATGTAATTTTCATCTTTGAAGAAAACATTCATTGTAACAGTATAATAGTGGGTTTCCAATAAGTAATGCAATATGGTAGGTTATGCCTGAAATCAATAATAGTGGTGCAAACTTTCTATAGTGTTAGATACTTGATTTCTTCGGGATTTTAACTTAACTCTTAGTTAGTATTTTAGTGTGGTGATAGTGTATTTCATGTATGTTACCGATAATGTGAGTAATAGAGGACCCCATGACCTTCCCGGTCATGCACAGTGTAGTGAAGTAGTGGCATCCCTGGACCTGTACGGCTCGGACTGAAGTTAACAGTCGGGATGTAATAGCGTCTGCCCCGTATAGATCTATACATATATCGTCGTCTTCCTGCCAGAAGACTTTGGGCGTAGTGCGTAGCGAATAGAGTATCTCGTAGTGGGTTAGTGTGTCATCTCTTGATTAGTGCTTTCTCTTGTATTATAGCGTAGTAGTCTTTTGTATACTCGTAGTGTGTTCTCGTATTAGTATATAGTATCATTATAGAGTGTATTATAGTGTGTAGAGTAGTAGCTATAGCGAGTAATAGTGGCCTTAACTATACCTATTATAGTTAACTTAGTGCGTATGATTCTTGTCAATTTAGTGGTTTAAACATTGAATGAAATGAAAATACTCGTATCCAACACTAATATATATGATATATATAAGTAATAAATCAACGACAGTTGGACGGATAACAACTACCCTAAGCCCACAATCAAACAAGAACAGGAAATAAGGCGAGCTATCGGTCCTAAGTCCTTCAAGCCTTATTTATATAAATATATTGGTGTGGTTACATTTTATAAGGAATTTATTTAATAAAAATCTTGTCAAAAGGGAATATTTAGAAAATTGATCTTTTATCCGAAATGGTTTTGAAAACGAAAATCCTTTTTATAAAGCATAGTGATAAATCACATGTGATTTGAACTACGGATAGTGAATCACATGTGATTAATTTCCGTAACATGAATAAATGACTTGTATGAATTTCCATAAACATGTATAATTGACTTGTATCCCTCCCCCCTAAAACATATAAAACATTTGAAAGGTTCATTAAAGGGGTATGAACTCACCTGAAATCGCGTAAATCGGGTGAATCGGGTAAATCGGATAAAAGTGTCGATTGAGCGTTTTGTACCAAATAACGACTTGTGCACCTTTTAGGCCCCTAATGTCATATGAAATAGGTATTTTACAATAAATTAATCATTTTATGCTTTTCATTAAAGTATTTGGGCATTCTAGCATTGATTCGGGGTTTTAGGGCCTAGAAGGGGTTCCCGGGAGTGGTACAAGGCCAAGAGGGGTTTGCGGGGGAGTCCATGAGTTCACTCCCTTGGAGTTTACGGCCCAAAGGCCACTCCTTGGGAGTTTACGACCGTAAGCCCCCTAGGCTTGGCCGTAAACTCATGTATTCCTCCAAAATTGCAAGTTAAGGCCTTATTTCACTTCCCTAATTTACTAGCAAGTGTCTTGGACTAATTTGGAGGGTTAAAACCCTCATTTTGTGACATTTTAGGGAGTTTACGGTCCAAAATTTTGCTTGGGCCGTAAACTCCATTTAGTCCCTCAAAATGGATGTTTAAATGGTCCAAATCACTTCCTTAAGTCTTAGTTAAATTCTAGAAGGCCTTAGGTGGGTTTTTGGGACATTTTGGCATAGAAGTTGGGGAGTTTACGACCCAAGTATAGCCTTGGCCGTAAACTCTTCTTTTGGCTTCAAAATGAGATGCTTAATGGCCTTAAACATTTCCTAGGGTCATAGCTAAATTCCTACGTGCCCTAGATGAGTTTTTGGGACATTTATCAAGAGTTTTTGGGTGTTTACGGCCTAAGCATAAGCTTGGGCCGTAAACTCCTTTTTAGGCTTCAAAATCTTAAGTTTTCATGTCCAAACTCACCTAGGTAAATCCCTTAATTAGTACACAAGCTTAAAGGAAGGAAAAATGGGGTTTTTGGCAAGGTTTTAGGTGTTTACGGCCTAAGGGGCTTCCTAGGCCGTAAACTCCCTTTAATCCCCTAAATCCTATGATTTTTGGCCTCTAAATACAATGAAGTATGTTTAGAATAAGATAGGGAATAAATTCTTACGTTTGGAAGCCGGAATTCGCGGTTTTGGAGTCGGGTTCGGGTCTAGAGAGAGAAAGTAGTGAGAGAGAGTGAATGAGTGGCAAAAGAGTGTTCAAATGGTGTTTACTCTCATTTCATATGCCTCGGGTATTGCACCCGATACACGGCTACCCGATGCTAAAGTTTAACGGGGTTAAAACTTTTTACCCGGGTGAAGTGGTTGAAAAAGTAATATAACTCTATTTAGTTAAACGGAGTTAACACTTACAAGTTGTAATTACTTATGATAATGTCAAGACATATAAATAACTAGATATTTGTTTATTGACGACTCCAAACATCACGGGAAAACAATAAATATAACAACGAATTCCGTTAGTGCAGACGGGATTTGTAACGGCAATAAATTTGGGTTGTCACATCATCCCCCCGTTAGGGGAATTTCATCCCGAAATTTAGGATTCATACACATAAGAATTACAATACTAATAAGCGAAGAGGTGGGGATATTTGAGTTTCATTTGTTCTTCGCGCTCCCAAGTGAATTCTGGTCCCCGCTTGGCGTTCCATCGAACTTTCACAATTGGGATGCGGCTTTGTTTCGTTCGTTTTACTTCCCTATTCATAATCTCCGCAGGCTCTTCCACGAAGTTGAGGCTCTCATTGACCTCGATTTCATCGAGGGGGATCACGAGAGTCTCGTCAGACAGACATTTCTTCAATTTTGAGACGTGGAAGGTAGGATGTATGTTACTTAGCTCGTGGGGTAAGTTGAGTTTCTAAGCTACGGGGCCGATTCTGGCGAGAATCTCGAAAGGCCCTATGTACCTTGGGTTCAGCTTTCCACGCTTTTCGAAGCGTATCGTGCCCTTCTAGGGCGAGACCTTCAAAAGGACTCGGTCTCCCACCTGGAATTCCAAGGGTTTTCTTCGTTTGTCGGTGTAGCTTTTCTGTCGATCCCTAGCGGCTTTTAGTCGTTCACGTATCTGTACAATCTTCTCGGTCGTCTCTCGAATGATCTCCGGACCAGTGAGGGCGCTGTCAGGAACTCGTCCTTTAGCTAACTGAGTGTCACCCACCTCAGCCCAACACAGAGGGGATCTGCACTTCCGACCGTAGAGGGCTTCAAATGGAGTTGCCTTGATGCTCGTATGATAACTGTTGTTGTAGGAAAACTCCACAAGAGGTAAGTGTGTATCCCACGATTTACCGAAGTCGATCACACAAGCTCGCAGCATATCTTCTAGAGTTTGAATCGTCCTCTCACTTTGTCCGTCGTTCTGCGGATGGTAGGCTGTACTCATGTCCAGCCTTGTCCCTAGTGCCTTTTGCAATGATTGCCAAAATCTAGAGGTGAATCTATTGTCTCTGTCCGAGATAATAGATATAGGGACGCCATGCAGCCGCACTATTTCCTTTATGTACGTTCTTGTGAGTTTCTCCATCTTGTCCGTTTCCTTGATGGGTAGGAAGTGCGCAGACTTGGTTAATCTGTCAACGATGACCCAAATGGTATCCAACCCACCCGCTGTCTTGGGTAGCTTGGTTATAAAGTCCATTGTAATCCGCTCTCACTTCCATTCCGGTATCTCTGGCTATTGGAGGAGTCCTGATGGCTTTTGATATTCGACCTTGACCTTCGCGCAAGTAAGGCACTTACTCACAAAGGTAGCGATCTCCGCTTTCATGTTCGGCCACCAGTATAGCTTTTTGAGATCCAGATACATCTTATCTGAACCCGGGTGGACGGAGTAGCGAGTGTTGTGTGCTTCCCTCATGACCAAGTCTCTGAAACCTCCATGGCGTGGAGTCCAGATTCGGTCCATGAAGTAGTAGGCTTCGTCACTCTTAACCTCCAAATTTTTATCCATTCCGCGCAGGGATTCTCCCGTTACGTTCTCAGGCTTTAAGGCTTCCACCTGAGCCTCTTTGATATGTGCGGATAGATGCGAATGGATAGTCATCGTCAACGACTTGGTCCTTCGACCAGAATACTCCTTTCTACTCAGGGCGTCTGCTACTACGTTGGCCTTCCCCAGGTGATATCTAATTTCACAGTCGTAATCGTTAAGTAGCTCGACCCATCGACGCTGCCTCATATTGAGTTCTTTTTGGTTTAGTATGTGTTGGAGGCTTTTATGATCAGTGTACACCACGCTCTTCGTCCCATACAAGTAGTGTCTCCAGATTTTTAGTGCGAAGACGACCGCTCCTAACTCGAGGTCGTGAGTAGTGTAGTTCACTTCAAGGGTCTTTAGTTGCCTCGATGCATAGGCAATAACCTTTCCTCGTTGCATCAAGACACAACCGAGCCCCTGATTTGATGCATCGCAATATACAACAAAGTCTTCTGTCCCTTCGGGAAGGGATAATACTGGTGCGGTGCATAGGGCTCGCTTCAGGGTCTGGAATGCCTTCTCCTATTTCTCTTCCCAGTCGAATGATACACCCTTCTGTGTCAGCATAGTGAGAGGCTTCGTAATTCGAGAAAATTTTTGGATGAATCTACGGTAGTAGCCAGCGAGGCCTAGAAATTGACGAATTTCTGTAGGCATCTTCGGTGCTGACCAGTTCTCAATAGCTTTAATTTTGGAGGGATCCACGTGGATTCCTTCTTCACTAACCACGTGACCTAAGAATTCAACTCTTCGGATCCAGAACTCGCACTTAGAGAACTTTTCATATAACTGTTCGGATCGCAACGTTTCCAGGACCCGTCGTAAATGATCCCTGTGTTCTTCCTCGCTCCGAGAGTAGACGAGTATATCGTCAATGAAGACGATGACGAACTGATCCAGGTATGGACGACACACCCTATTCATCAAGTCCATGAATACTGCGGGGGCGTTAGTCAGTCCAAAGGGCATCACTACGAACTCAAAATGTCCGTAGCGGGTTCGGAAAGCTGTCTTCGGAACATCTTCCTCAAGTACCCGTAACTGATGATACCCGGATCTAAGATCAATCTTGGAGAAATAACTTGCTCCTTGTAGTTGGTCGAATAGGTCGTCGATACGAGGGAGAGGGTACCGATTTTTGACCGTGAGTTTATTGAGTTCCCTATAATCGATGCACATCCGAAACGATCCATACTTCTTCTTCACGAACAAGACCGGAGCTCCCCAAGGTGAGAAGCTCGGTCTTATAAAACCCTTGCTGAGCAGCTCGTTGAGTTGACCGAATAGTTCTTGCATTTCGGCAGGCGCTAAACGATAGGGCGACTTAGTTATGGGAGTAGCTCCTGGGACTGGGTCGATTTTGAACTCAACCTGACGTTTGGGAGGTAGACCTGGAAGGTCTTCTGGGAAGACATCGGGGAATTCGCATACAACGGGAATGTCATTTGGATCTTTCACTTTCTGACTTGTGTCGACGACGTGAGCAAGAAAGGCGCGGTATTCCTTACGCAAATATTTCTGAGCCTGAATACCGGAGATGATACGAAGGCTCGTACCCGGTTTATCTCCATAGATCAATAGGGTTTCGTGATTTGGAAGATTCAGGTGAATGGCTTTGTCGGAGCATAGGATATCGGCGCGATGAAGACTCAACCAGTCCATACCAACAATGACATCGAAATTTTTGATTGAGACTGGTACGAGATCGATTGGAAATGGGTGATCGTCTAACGTGAGAGTACAACCTATGTAGATTTCGTTAGAGCTTTCTGTCTTCCCGTTAGCCATTTCTACGACGAATGTTTCTTTTAGTGGTTGAGGGGTTTGTTTGAGTAATTGTTTAAAGTTTTGATTTATGAAGCTTCTTTCTGCACCACTATCGAATAAGACACAGGCATAAGAGTTGTTGAGAAGAATCGTACCCGTGACTACTGTGGGATCCGCTACCGCTTCATTGTGACCGATAGCGAGTAACCTTCCAGTTCCCCCAGCATTTGTAGCCTTCGGACAATTCTTTTTGAAATGGCCAGCTTCGCCGCAGCCATAACACGTCGGGGTCACTCCCGAACCCGGAACTTGAGAAATAGGTTTGGGAGGGGCCTTGCAGAATTGCACCGTATGGCCCTTCCGCCCGCAGTTGGAACACTGCAATTCACGGCAGGGGCCGTTGTGGTGGAATGGGCACTTGGGACACTTGGGCAGATTCCCGCTATAAGCTTTTGGCGGGGCTGGTGCGGCTGGAGTGGCTGGGGTAGTGGCAGCATGGACCGCCACGATTTGCTGGTCCTTGGAGGTGGTTTGAGTTTTCTTTCCCTTTTTCTTATCCCATCACTTCCTCTTTCTATCAGATGAATCGGGTGGTGCAGTGGTAGTGGGGGTTGCTGTTGCTGGAGTGGAAGAGGCTTCATGGTTGATCAAACTCTGGGCCAATTCCTTGGCGCTGTCGAAGGTGGTTGGGCGTGAGGCCAGAACGTTTCCTCGATACGGGGGCACTAAACCCCATATGTACCGTTCAATCTTCTTGCTTTCGGACGGAATCATATTGGGACACATAGCTGCCAAGTCGCAAAACCTGGCAGTGTAAGCTGTTATGTCAGTCCCTTTCATCTTGAGGTTCCAAAGTTCTTCCTCAAGTTTCTGAACTTCGCCCCTAGGGCAGTACTCCCCTCTCATGAGATCTTTTAGAGTGTCCCAGCCCATGGCATTGGCTGTGACCAAGGAGAGTGCACTGACATGGCCGTTCCACCATGTCAAGGCCCTGTTAGTGAGGGTAGCAGTTGCGAACTTGATTTTGCTCTCTTCGGGGCAAGAGCACATTTCAAACACAGTTTCGGTTCTTTCGAACCATTGAGATAGTGCCAGAATTCCTCCTGTACTATCGAAGAAGGTAGGTTTACAGTTCATGAAATCCTTATAAGTGCATCCCTACACCCTTTGATGGACTTCACCGAACCTGGAGTTACCACCGCTCGCGTCCCCAGAGTTCATTTGGGCCATGGCTGCTGTCACAGCCGCGGTCATCGCTGTTTGGAACAGCACTGGGTCGAACTGTGGAGGAGGAGGTGGTGGAGGAGGGGTTTGAGTTGTTGGTCTTCCTCTGCTTGGACGCTTTCGTGGAGGCATCCTTCACTGGAAGATCATAGAAATGATTGCAATAGTAAGAGCCTATTGCGAATATGAATAGAGTGTCTCATGGATTGAATCACATAATTCAAGATCAGAATGAGATTCATAGCAATAGAGTAATTAACTGCCAATATGCTGGTATTAATGATGCAACACAAGTTCATGAAAATTGACCTATCAGTAGGTCTTACATCAAACAATAGAGTAAATGTTGGCAGTTTAGAGGTTTAACTAGAGTACTTTAAGCTAGGAATGTTTACAGACAAGAGACCTACGGAACATAGAGAGAAAAAGGCTAGTCCTTTAAACAAAAGAGTGGGGTAACTAGACGTCTCCTACTGGCGACGGTTACTTGTTGGGCGAATCCTCAGATCCGCTAGCTGACGCATAACTTCCTGAAGGTGTCGATCATGAGTCCTTTGGCGTGCTCGGAGTTCCCTAACTTCGGCTCGGGATGCAGCCAGCTGATGCTGCAGAGCCTCGTTGGTCCTCTTTGTCCTGTCCATGGCTTCTTCGAGTTGGCGGATGCGAACCGTGTTGAGGTTCGAGTTGGCATCCACTTCCACAACTCGACCAATAGCAGCTTGGCCCTGCTCGACATTCCTGGCAATCCTTCGGATCATGATGGGCAGAACCCGATCTGCTGATCCTCCTTCGCTTATGTTGTAGAAGCTTCGGTCTCCATTGTAAGGCAAGGGCTGACCCTGCTCCTCGCTCCATCGGTGCAAGGATATGGCCCACATAGGAGTGGGACCCTGAAATGCTGGACGGGGGTTAGGGTTCGGGGCTTCAGGAGGTTGGTTGTTAACTTCTGGTTCGGAGCTCGAGCTATCCGAGAAGCCTTCGGCATGATGATCATCCAAAGGGATCGGGTGATCATCGTCTGACTCCTCGTCGAGCCATCCTCCATTGCCCTCGTTCGGATAGTACGGATCGCCGGGATGGTGGAAGCCAACCATGCTATCTACGCGAGAAAGGGGAAAGGAGAGGTTAATAGACGTACTATTCTAAGATACTTATAGGATGAATCGTTATTAGTCGACCCAATACTTGCGTAGTGCATACCGATTACATGTAACCGAAGCAAGATAGTCCTTCGAATAAGCAACCCTAACTTCAGACCCCCAATCAAACAAGAACAGGGAATGAAGCAAAGGCTTCAGATTCTGAGTCTATAGCGCCCTAGTCAAATGTAACCGTGGTGTATCCACTTAGCAACTATTGTCCTACTAGTAACGACCCTTTTAGTTATCATATACGTATGTTTTAAAGATACAGAATACTCCTATAGTATTCTTATGGTAACGTCATTATGGTAGTGTTGATAAGTTTTTAGACTTGTTGCAACACCACAACCAAGCTTAGGCACATGCTAGTCACTCCCAGGAAAACGTAGTTGATCAGGCTACATCCCCCCAAATGTGACTATATGTCTCTAAGCCCAATTGTGCTATCCAACAATCTTAATACTTTTGTTTTGTTCTAGGGTGATACTGACTTCTGCGTTTTATAGTGATGTGTGTGTACATATATATATATATATATATATATATATATATATATATATATATATATATATATATATATATATATACACTTAGTTAGATCTTTTAGATACTTAACAGTATATATTCTTGGTCAGAGTGTTTTAGTCCCGAAGTGTTTATAGTTCGTATATCTTTTATAGGTTGATATACTTGATTCACTATAAACAATGCTCTGATACCAATCTGTCACACCCCAAAACCGATAACGGCGGAATACGTTTCGGGGTGGAGGACGTCATGTACAGTATCATCACAATTGCATAATAGTAAAAACAAGAAACATACAACCATTGCATTATATAGTGAGTTTAATTACAAGTGTGTTTTGTAATGTTTAACAATCACCAAAAGTATTACAAAAATAAGAGATGGATCTTGTATGCTCCACCTTCCCCAAAATGCCGCGCCTGTACCTGTCTATCTTTGACCTGAGGATACAAGTTGTTTTGAAAACGAATATTAGCATAAAGCTGGTGAGTTCATAAGAGTTTAGTGTGAGTTTTTATATAAAAAGCATTAGAACCGATAGTATGAAAAACTGTAATTTACATTCCTAAGTAGTAGAAAAACCTAGAAAGTCCTATATTTTCCAGAAATACTTTGTAAGTGAAAACCTTTAAGAAACATGTAATTTTCATCTTTGAAGAAAACATTCATTGTAACAGTATAATAGTGGGTTTCCAATAAGTAATGCAATATGGTAGGTTATGTCTGAAATCAATAATAGTGGTGCAAACTTTCTATAGTGTTAGATACTTGATTTCTTCGGGATTTTAACTTAACTCTTAGTTAGTATTTTAGTGTGGTGATAGTGTATTTCATGTATGTTACCGATAATGTGAGTAATAGAGGACCCCATGACCTTCCCGGTCATGCACAGTGTAGTGAAGTAGTGGCATCCCTGGACCTGTACGGCTCAGACTAAAGTTAACAGTCGGGATGTAATAGCGTCTGCCCCGTATAGATCTATACATATAGCGTCGTCTTCCTTCCAGAAGACTCTGGGCGTAGTGCGTAGCGAATAGAGTATCTCGTAGTGGGTTAGTGTGTCATCTCTTGATTAGTGCTTTCTCTTGTATTATAGCGTAGTAGTCTTTTGTATACTCGTAGTATGTTCTCGTATTAGTATATAGTATCATTATAGAGTGTATTATAGTGTGTAGAGTAGTAGCTATAGCGAGTAATAGTGGCCTTAACTATACCTATTATAGTTAACTTAGTGCGTATGATTCTTGTCAATTTAGTGGTTTAAACATTGAATGAAATGAAAATACTCGTATCCAACACTAATATATATGATATATAAGTAATAAATCAACGACAGTCGGATGGATAACAACTACCCTAAGCCCACAATCAAACAAGAACAGGAAATAAGGCGAGCTATCGGTCCTAAGTCCTTCAAGCCTTATTTATATAAATATATTGGTGTGGTTACATTTTATAAGGAATTTATTTAATAAAAATCTTTTCAAAAGGGAATATTTAGAAAATTGATCTTTTATCCGAAATGGTTTTGAAAACGAAAATCCTTTTTATAAAGCATAGTGATAAATCACATGTGATTTGAACTACGGATAGTGAATCACATGTGATTAATTTCCGTAACATGAATAAATGACTTGTATGAATTTCCATAAACATGTATAATTGACTTGTATCCCTCCCCCCTAAAACATATAAAACATTTGAAAGGTTCATTAAAGGGGTATGAACTCACCTGAAATCGCGTAAATCGGGTGAATCGGATAAAAGTGTCGATTGAGCGTTTTGTACCAAATAACGACTTGTGCACCTTTTAGGCCCCTAATGTCATATGAAATAGGTATTTTACAATAAATTAATCATTTTATGCTTTTCATTAAAGTATTTGGGCATTCTAGCATTGATTCGGGGTTTTAGGGCCTAGAAGGGGTTCCCGGGAGTGGTACAAGGCCAAGAGGGGTTTGCGGGGGAGTCCATGAGTTCACTCCCTTGGAGTTTACGGCCCAAAGGCCACTCCTTGGGATTTTACGGCCGTAAGCCCCCTAGGCTTGGCCGTAAACTCATGTATTCCTCCAAAATTGCAAGTTAAGGCCTTATTTCACTTCCCTAATTTACTAGCAAGTGTCTTGGACTAATTTGGAGGGTTAAAACCCTCATTTTGTGACATTTTAGGGAGTTTACGGTCCAAAATTTTGCTTGGGCCGTAAACTCCATTTAGTCCCTCAAAATGGATGTTTAAATGGTCCAAATCACTTCCTTAAGTCTTAGTTAAATTCTAGAATGCCTTAGGTGGGTTTTTGGGACATTTTGGCATAGAAGTTGGGGAGTTTACGGCCTAAGTATAGCCTTGGCCGTAAACTCTTCTTTTGGCTTCAAAATGAGATGCTTAATGGCCTTAAACATTTCCTAGGGTCATAGCTAAATTCCTACGTGCCCTAGATGAGTTTTTGGGACATTTATCAAGAGTTTTTGGGTGTTTACGGCCTAAGCATAAGCCTGGGCCGTAAACTCCTTTTTAGGCTTCAAAATCTTAAGTTTTCATGTCCAAACTCACCTAGGTAAATCCCTTAATTAGTACACAAGCTTAAAGGAAGGAAAAATGGGGTTTTTGGCAAGGTTTTAGGTGTTTACGGCCTAAGGGGCTTCCTAGGCCGTAAACTCCCTTTAATCCCCTAAATCCTATGATTTTTGGCCTCTAAATACAATGAAGTATGTTTAGAATAAGATAGGGAATAAATTCTTACGTTTGGAAGCCGGAATTCGCGGTTTTGGAGTCGGGTTCGGGTCTAGAGAGAGAAAGTAGTGAGAGAGAGTGAATGAGTGGCAAAAGAGTGTTAAAATGGTGTTTACTCTCATTTCATATGCCTCGGGTATTGCACCCGATACACGGCTACCCGATGTTAAAGTTTAACGGGGTTAAAACTTTTTACCCGGGTGAAGTGGTTGAAAAAGTAATATAACTCTATTTAGTTAAACGGGGTTAACACTTACAAGTTATAATTACTTATGATAATGTCAGGACATATAAATAACTAGATATTTGTTTATTGACGACTCCAAACATCACGGGAAAACAATAAATATAACAACGAATTCCGTTAGTGCAGACGGGATTTGTAACGACAATAAATTTGGGTTGTCACATGTTGCAAGAAGAAGAGGAAGAAAAATAAGCTCACATGAGTTACATGAAACTTCTAAACTCTATGGAAAAAGACAAGACAAAAGAATCGAAAAGAAGTGGTTTAAAGGTAGGAAGTCTCGTGTTAGTCGAAGCCAAGGTGAATGGAGGAAATACCAAGACACTAACAGATTCAGGTGCGACTCACAACTTCCTTTCTGAAAATGAAGCAAATAGATTGGGGATACACTACATGAAAGAAGAATGCCACTTGGAGGTTTTCAATTGTAACGCCCGTAGATCCGGGCTAGTCAATTTAGATATAATAGGGGTCGAAAACGACTTTTGGACAAAAGATTATTTAGAATAAATAATCTTAACCAAGTTTTAGAATATGTCTCAAGGGTTCCGTACATATACAGAGCGCCAAAATCCAAGTTATAACGAAGAAGTTATGGTCCGTCGAAGTTTTACGGCACAACCGACACGACACCGGGAGACGTAAATAGTGAATTTACGATGTAGGAATTTTTAGCCTTAGTGATCTAAACCAAAGTTGTAGTATACGTTAAACCAAGAACATCCATAAAAAGAACGCCCAAATCTGACTTCGTATGAAGAAGTTATGATTTTTCTAAGATTCGGCTTAGCAGTGCACGACCCGAAACTCGAATTTTAGTTCGAGTGGTTTTTGTCTTATGCAACCTAAATGAGAGTTGAAGATATCATTAATAGGAACTCAACGGTAAAAATACAGACGAAAACGGAGTCCGTATGAAGGAATTACGAATTCTTCGCGGTCATTTAACAGTCCAATAATTTAAGATCGGTCGAGAATTAGCCGATGGTGTCAAAATGAAAGTTGTAGATCCTATTTTTACCTACGCGTGGATATAAAGAACATCAAAAACAGAGCTCGTATGTGAAAGTTATGAATTTTTGAAAATCAACTGATTTCCACCTTGTGTACGATGCCACGTGTCAGCACCAGGTGAAAACTTGGAGCCTACGCAACACCACGACGTGGTGATGCCCATGGAGGCCTATAAATAGAGGCTCGAGGCTGCCTCTTTTTCTCACACCTTTCCCCACTTCTTTCTCTCTCCAGAACATCTCTCTAAGCCCTAAAACCCCCCAAAAAACCTAGGGAACCCCTTAGCACGAGGCGGAAGCCCCGGAGCGCCCGACGGCTCCGAAAAGAAGAGGTTTCGGCTCGGGAACACTGCTCCAGCGAAGCCCGATTTTCAATAAAACCCGCTGTAAGTGAGCTATGCCTACCATATCTTTAGCATAGCTTATGTTTCAATATAGTGATGTTATTAGGACCTTATAAGGAGTATTTGGGCTATTATTATGGGTTATATAAGTATTGTTTAACGCTTATATAATAGTAATAATAGCTAGACTACTAATTAGTCTCGTCAAACGTTATACTAAACTCTAGTGGTAATGATACTAGGTTTCGTCAATGGATAATTGTTTTAAGAGAAATGAAGTGTTGTCCGAGTGCCGACTCACCACCTTACCAGGTGAGTGCATAGTTACTTTCATCTTACACATAGATATGAAGTATTTTATATAAACTACGTGCTATGTGTGCATATTATCTGAATACTTGCTGTCTATGCTGGATGAACGTTTTATACATGTTTTAAATGATTTAAACTATATACGTATTTTATATATACGAATATGTTGGGTATGACATAGGTAGATGAATGATGAGAGATAAAAGATGATGTGAGTAAACATTGGCAGCTATAGACTTAGTGCCTAATAAACATCGGCAACTATGGACTTAGTGCATATTGGACAAACACTAGTAGCCATGGACTTAGTACCTAATAGGAATTGGTAGCTATGGACTTAGTACCTATTAGATAAATATTGGTAGCTATGGATTTAGTACCCGATGAATAAACTATAGCAACTATGGAATTAGTGCTTTACGAACGAGCAATGGCAGCTATGGATTTAGTGCCAGTCCTATAACCCTGGAAGCAAGGGACTTTGGAATAAACGAATACAGGATAGATGACTCTTAGGATATATCCTTAAGAGTAAAGAAGATAATGGGGATGGGTAATTGGGTTGATTGTTTGATTGTTTAAACATAATAATTATATTATTGTGGGTTGAAAACCCTATGTACTCACCAGGTTTCCCAACCTGACCCACTCAGTTTATTTATATCACAGGTGTTGATATGAAGTGACATTACACTGAGAGATTAAAGATATGTAGATCACTAGTGTAAATAAATATAAGTTCCGTTTATGCTTCTGTTTCTGTATTGACGATGATATCCTAAACGTTTTAAAATGAATAAAATACGTTTCTTCGAAAATGTTTTGATAACGTATTTATCGTGATTTTCTGGGAACAAATTCCGCAACATTTTTATGAAATGAAGTACTCTGATTTTTACAAAATATAAACAAAATCGGTCTTTTCTGGCCGTGAAAAATGGGGATGTCACATCAATTCTCCATCAAATCCAATCGTAGGAGTTTCACGTGGAGTACCCATGAAAATCGCAGAATGGGAAGGCACCATTGACTTGGTAGTCGTACCCATGGATGACTACAACATGGTATTAGGAATGGAATTCCTAGACGAAGTACGTCCATGGTCGTTCGAAAATGATAACACTATGCGTATTACTAAAGGTACAATCATTCACATCGTACCTCTGGAAAGGAGTAGAATAAGGTCTCGAACGTTATCGACTACGAAGTTTAACAAAGACCTTAAAGAAGTTGTGAAGATACGAAACAATACCCTAAGTTGGAAGAAGGAATATAATTCACAAGCGATTAATAATCATAATGATCGAATCAAGAAGTATGTGAGACCAAACAACGTAGTTCAAGGTATCGACAAATGCCAATGCAAGATGGGGTCGCAATTAACCTTGAGAATTGGTTTGATATTCCATGAGGTTACAAGAAGACCCAAAACAGGCAAATAAGTAAGAACACAAGTGACATCCCACTTGAAAGATCGCTATACAAGAAGAATTGAGGTGGACGTTAAGGGTTTAAGTGGGGGAGGGTGTCACAAACCGAATTTCTGGAAAATTCCACGATCGTCTAGAGAACTTTGGCATGATCAAGTATACTCGAGAAGTCTCCAGAGAGATCAAGAATGCTCTACGAGACCCTGGAAGATGCTAGAATATTATAGATGTCCGTGGAACAAAGGAGAACGATTCAGAATAATCAAGAGGGCACTAGATGAAGGTAGAACGTCCCGGAAGACTTTGAAACGATCTAGAACACGCTGGATCATACAAGAGTGATTTGGATAATGTTGGGACGACCTAGAGATTTCTAGAGCATTGTAGACAAGTATACCATATTCTAGAATCTTGTAAAGGCCATGTATATAATAAGAAGAGTTTAGATTAGTCAAGAATGATCGGGACCTAGAAACTTCCATTTGAGGAAGTGTAAGGTACCTATAAATAGGAAGGATATCTCATTTGTAGGAATCATTGGGAAGTTGCCTTGTAAAGTAGCTGAGTTTATAATAAAAGCTTTCTTTCTTACTTCGTAGCATTCCTTATCGCATCTTTTGCTATCCTAGTTGTTAGTACATTGTAAGAAAGTGTTCTAAGCCTGACTTAGTCAGAGAATCACTAAATGACACACGATGATTGAGTCATCCCATGACATAGGGCTCAATAGCATACCCATCATTGTCAACATTCTAGCTCAAGGTAACCCAACAACTAGGTGAGGCTTTAGATTGAACACAACCCAAGACAAGGCGAGACCCAACCCAACTTACTCAGATCAGCCTAACACAGTAACAACGACACTCCTACCTAGAGCCGACAATCTTTTTTTTTTTTTTTTTTTTTTTTTTTTTTTTTTTTACGATCATTTCAAAGCAAATAACCGATGAATGCATGAATGATAGGTAGATCACCACCTTCACCATAGGTAGATCATAGTTTTCTATATATAATTTTAATATTTTAAGTAAAGCTCGTTGTTAACACTCGTGAAATGATATGAAATCATGAAGATGTAGGGTTGTACTTTATCGGAATGAGGTACTTTACTAGTCATGTATGTGGTTTTGATAACAAACTTCATTTAGTACCTTAACGAGCTCTATTAAGACTTTGGTAACGGTTGTATCTTTTGTACATGTTTCTTGCGAATAATGAGACCTATGCTTTATGTGAACAAAATAACACAAGGTATGTTTTGCAATTTAAACGGGTCATTTTGTAAAATTCCAATAAAAAATGGTTTCCTGATAAAGCACTCCATTTTAGAAGCTTACCATAGTGAAATAGCTTTACTTTAATCCTTAGATTCATTTTAATGACCTATTTGCCAACGAAATAGTGATTTATGTGTCAACAACCCTTTTTATTCCATTCAATCAAGACTTTGGAATCAATTTCTCCCAGAAGCCTAAAACACGACATTGATCTCCGTCTTGCCTTCGCCATCAAGGGAAATTGCATAGTTTCCATCTCTCTTGAATCTCAATCCAACAGAGGAAGCTATGGCTGGACTTGAATTCGTCAAAAAGTAATGTAAATACTGACAACAATTACACTTGTTGGGAGTCAGGCCACCTGTCAACTTCCGTCTCTTGTTTCTTCCTCTACTTTGGTCTCTCCGATCTGACCAAAAACCCTAGTGAGTTATTATTATCCTCGATTCGAAGAATAGATTGTTTAATTTTGGGATAACGTTGGGTGTCTGCGAGAAGGGAGAAACTGATCGGAAAATGGAGCGACGGGGGAGTCCTCCGAAGCATAGACACGATGGGACTTCGCCTTTGCCTTTGGGGATGGATTGGAGCCCTCCACCTAAAAAATGGGTACTGTTTTTGTTTATATCACGATTAAATTCTGATCCAATTTTTGATTTACTTTACTTCCGATCGAAGAATTGAGTTGGTTCTTTACTTACCTGTTCGTTATTCTGTTCATCGAAGTCGAATTATACGGGTATTATATAGATTGGATGTGAAGTTTCAGACGTAGTAGTTGTCATTGCATTCAATGTTTGGATTGGAGCACAATTTGTGTCCCTATTCCAATTTTAAGTTTTGAATTTGTCTAGCTTGATGCTAGTCCATTAGCTTACTCCATAAATTCCATACTTATAGTTGAATGTGGATAGAAACTGTGAGAACTTGTTCATGCTCATCAAATGTATTGCTTACATTTGAAGTTGGATTCAGTTGTTTGAAAGCTACTTTATTTAAAGAGATCATTGTGACTTTGATGATCAGTTCAGGTTGTTTGGTAAAAACTGATTATGATTATGATTTTCAAAATATTTAGGGTCAAAGAGTTGTAAGAAAGCTAACTATAGAGATAAACTGTAAAATTACTTAACTATCCTGATTCCTGACCTTGAAATAAGATGGAATTGGAACCTCAAGGAGTTTTCTGTAAACTGCATTGATTGTGTTACCCAAGTTTTCCACTCATAAGCTTAGATTGAAAATTTGAAAACAAGATACAATCTTTCTTCATCACAAGTAATTGTGCTACTAAACTTGTATATGATGTTTAAATGAAACAGTTAAAAGAATCCATAAAAACAAAGCAAAAAGGTATCTATCTATCTACAGTGACAATCTTGGAAGTAGATTGTGATACAATGAAAAGGAAGATCATATGTGGCTAATTTACAATTTTACATTGATTTCTATACTATATAATAAAAAAAAGTGTTTATATGATGTGAAATTTGTGTTTGAAAACTCCATATTCTGCAGAATGGAAGGGATACAATTTGGCCACATGATCCAAGAACAGGATGGAGTTACTGCATCACAATCCCAACATGGGTTGTCCTTCCAAAATCTAGAGACTCAGATCCTGTTGTGGTACTTCCTACTCACTTATTATCTAAAGTCAAAAGGATAATAATGTAATTTTACATGTTTTTAACATTCTTAAGACAGTTTTATAGGGTTCAGGTTGGTTTACAATCTCCTGAAGGGGTCACAACAACACGAACAGTATCAAGAAGATTTAATGATTTCTTAAGATTGCTTGCTGCTGTAAGTTACATTTCCATTTGTTAATCATGTTCTTATAATGTTTTTTTTTTTTTTTTTTTTTTTTTTTTTTTTTTTTTAAATATCATTTTTAATTTGTTTTTTGCAGCTTAGGAAAGCATTTCCCAAAAAGAACCTCCCACCAGCTCCACCAAAGGGACTCTTGAGGTTAAAAAGCCGAACTTTATTAGAAGAGGTGATAGTTACTATTTGATTTTAGTCATTATTGATGAATGTTTTTGATATTTTGTTAAAAAATCTTTTATGGGTATTTAAGATTTGTATAAATCTTATTATGTAGAGGCGTTGCTCTTTGGAAGAGTGGATGACAAAACTGCTATCAGACATTGATATATCAAGAAGCATTGTAGTGGCATCCTTTCTTGAACTTGAATCTGCTGCAAGATCTTGTATGTAAATTCACTATTTATTTTCCTGAAAAAGACCTTGTATTTTTTCGTTTTTCCCAAAAAAAACCCTCAAGTTTGTCCCTTTTTTCGAAAAAAACCCTCAACCTTCTAACTGTTTTTGAAAAAACCCTCTAACTTTTTTAGTTTTTCTCCGAAAAAAACCTTCACATTTCACAAGTTTTTTCGGAAAAAAGGGTTTTACGCAGAAAAGTCCCGTTATTTTGGGAATTTTTTTGATAAAGTCCTAATTTTTTTTTCCCATTATTTTGGGAAAATCACACACTCTGTCATTTCCTGTTAAAATAAATAAAAAAGGACTTTTTCGTTAACTTTGGCAAAATCTAATCGGGACTTTTCTATTCAAAAACAAATAGATTTAGGACTTTATCAAAAGTTTTCCCAAAATAATGCGACTTTTCTGCATAAAACCTGAAAAAAAAAATGACTAAAAGGGCCAGATTGAAAAAAAAGAAAAAAATGCAAGGTCTTTTTCAGGACAAAAAATAAACTTAAGGTTTAATCCAGAAAAAAAAACCAAAAAATATAAGGTTTTTTTTTTCTATCTTATTTCTTGTATAACTTCACACTTTATGAAAATTTCTTCTTTCTTCCTTACTAAAACATTATACTTTACAAATTTCACACTCAATTACAACAACTCTATCAAATACAAATCATTTTCACTGTTATTATCGGTTAGATACAATACATTCCCAATAAGAAAAAAAAAAAAGAAAAACAAATAAACAAAAAAGTAAATTAGTATTTCTTACACAGCATTCCAAGATGAAAATCCACAAATTGGTGAATCAAGTGCCACTGTATCTTCTTCTCCACATATTCATCCAAATGAATCTGAAAGCACACCAGATTACAACAGTGACACTGCTTATGATGAGACTTCAGAAATTGGAACCTCAAGAGACAACATATCAGAAGATTTATCTCTAGATGAAGATTTAGTGGGCCCACTAGAAAAGCTAGTCAAACACGGTGTTTCAAATATTGATGAAGGCTTATTAATGGGAAATGCAATTCTAGACCAAGTTGAAGGGTATTCTAGGAATACAAATCATTCACGAGAGATTAACATGAAGGGTAGTAGTAGTAGTAGTAGTGAGAAAAATGGTGATTATGTTTCTGAAAAGTTTTTTAATGGGAATAATGAGATTATTAAGGAATCAAATGATGTAAAAAATTTAGTTCTTCCTTTAGGGCAACAACAAAAAATGAATAGGGTTGTTGTAAGTATGAAGAGAAGACTTGGAACTGCAAAAACAGATATGGAGGATTTGATTTCAAGATTGAATCAAGAAATAGCAGTTAAAGATTATCTTACAACAAAAGTATGAATATGATTTTGAATTTAAAAATTTAAAAATGTGTTTTATATATATTTAATTATGTAAGTTTGATGTTTATATAATAGGTGAAGGATTTGGAGGAGGAACTTGAAACTACAAAAGTGAGAAGTAAAGAAAATCTTCATCAAGCAATTTTAATGGAAAGAGAAAGAGTTACTCAAATGCAATGGGATATGGAAGAACTTAGAAGGAAATCACTTGAAATGGAGTTTAAATTGAACTCTCAATCTCAACAGGTTTTTATTATTATTATTATTATTATTATTATTATTATTATTATTATTATTATTATTATTATTCCATTTAAAACAATTATTAACAAGTTAAAGATTTTTCAGGATGAAAAGGTGGAAATGAAATCTGTGATTGAAGAAAAAGATGAGTTGCTTCAGGAATTGGAAGATACCAAAAGTAAACTTGAACAAGTATCAAAGAAACATCAAGAATTAGAAATTAAATCAAAAGCAGATGTGAAAATTCTTGTGAAAGAGGTTAAATCCCTTAGAACCTCACAAGCTGAATTGAAACAGCAGCTTAATCAATCACTTATCGGGAAATCAGAGGCAGAGGTAATTAAAAAAATAAAAAAAAATTAATTTTTTGGAATAGAAGGGTAAAATGGTCATTTTAATGTATTTGAAATTTGTGGTTAACAGAAACTAGTGCAACAAGAAAAAGAAAGAATGGAAGAGGAGAAAGCTGGTAGAATGAAGCTGCTTCACGAATGTGATGTTCTTCAAAAACGCCTAAAAGAGTGCAGCATGAATTTGGTAATAAATGGAAGTAGCGAGGACAAATTAGTCATTTGTTCACCATCTGTTGAAGATGCTTTACAACTAGTGAAAATATCTGATGATCGAATGGAAGCCCTCCTTGCACAGGTACATTATAATATTTACAAACCAACATTTCAAAAAAAAAAAAAAACCCTAAAAAACATATTTACATATGTTGTGTTTTTTTTTTTTTTAATAAAAAATTGTTCAGGCGCAGATGTTAGCAGAAGATGATAGTTTTGATGATGGCGACAACCCAACAAATAATAATAATAATAAACTTAGGAAAATATTATCGGAAATTCTGGTGGATAATATCACATTGAGAAGACAAGTGAGTCTTCTTTTTGATGGGGCCCTCAAAACAGGCGTTATAACAACAACAACAACAACAAAAGACATGGAAGTTTCATTGGATAAGTCTTAAAAAGAAAAAAAAACCAAGAGGTTGGTTGGTTAGATACAGAAGATGGAAGTGTACATATACCACAAATATATATCATAGCATATGATGCTTTACTAACATTACATTACCTTTGTGGGTAATTCCAAATTTTAGGGCTTGTTTCTTTTTTATTCATGTCTGTTTGTCTGTCTGGAGAAAGTGTTGTATATGAGACTTTTTGGTCTTTGGAATCCTTTGTTTGATGTGTGTAATTGTAGGTGGAGTTTAAATACAAAACGGACAAACCAACATGAACTTGAAAAAAACCAAAAATTCGAAGCTGAAAAATTGAATTAAAACTTCTTTTAAATGATGGTCTAGATTTCATATATGTAAGAATCAAAGTTTCGGTTTGGTTTAGTTTTGAGTGGGAAATCTGAATTGAAAGGATTATTAACTTATTAATGTTTTGACACCACTATAAAGCCTGCCTAAATGAGTTGACTTCTAAAATAGCTTTTTTGTGGGCTTGTGTCAAAGGGTAAGCGGTAGGGATGAAAGTGGGTCCGAATCTGGTCCGTTAGACCCGGACCTGGAAAACCCGGAAACCGGACCGATATATACGAACTGGTTCCGGGTATGTGTCCGGGTAAAGTGAGTCTAGAACCTGAAAACCCGAAAATATCAAAGTGGGTAGGGTGGAACCGGGTAAAATGAGTTTAGAATCGGAAAAAAAAATGGAATTTTTGTACTTAGTTGTTTGAAATGAATTTAAGTAATATATATATATATATATATATATATATATATATATATATATATATATATATATATATATATATATATATATATATATATATATTTGTGAACTTTAATTTTCAATGAAGCGTGTAAATTGTAAGACTTTTACATATATTAGTTGGATCAAAATAATAAAAATTGGTTTGAATGTGTCATGTTGGAATATTTTAGGCTTTAGATAACTAGGATGAGTTGTTCTGTCATCACTTTTTTAGGGGTTCTATCATCTTATATATAGTTGGTTTGAATGTTTAAATTTTCTGTTATGGTTTTAATTTGCTGATTATAAAGTCTAACAATTTAGATTTTCTTATGGCATTTTGGCATTGGATCAATCTTGTAAACACAATATAGGAGAACGAACGAATTTGTAAATTACTAATGATTCGGCTATTATATGTTATTTTGTACATAATAAAGCATTTTATGTTTAATAATTTTAAGAAGATTGCTGTAATCTAAAGATGCTTAATAAATACAAATACAATTGGTTAGTAAAAGACAAACCACCAAATTTCAATTTTCTAAAGATGCTTAAAAAATACAAATACAATTGGTTAGTACGTGATCATAGAGAGTAGAGGTGTGAATTGATTTTTTTTTTTTTGCTAGTTATGTGATCACACAGAGTAGGTTGATGTCGATCACAATGGCTAAGTAAGGAAAAAATCAACAATGAAGAGGAATGTCGATCACAGATTGAAGAGCACCATCGAACAATGTGAAAAATATGGAGACAAGGATGTACGTACGTATCCGATTAATCTATCTAACCCGATTCCGGTTCTTTTACCCGGTTTACCCCGACCCGTTAGATTCAAACCCGGAATACCCGAAACTTGGATAAGACTATTCCTAAAACCCAATACCCGGACCGGTTTAGCATATTCTGGTTCAACCGGTTCTGGTTCCGGTCCGGTTATAAATCTCATGCCTAGCAGTAATGGCCATACCTTAGCAGCAATTGATACATCCCTGAGTGAAACTTCCTAACCAGATTACGAAACTAAACCAAAAACTCCTAAACGTAGCTTTTTGTGAGATTTTAAAAAGTTGTTCGTATAACTTTTCAAAAGTAACTAATAGTTTCTGACAAGAATACTTTTACTTTAACCTACACGCTTAATAACTCTGATTTATATATGGTTACATGACAAAAATATTTAAATAAAGTAATATATTACTTTTTGAATTTTTTTAGAAAATAAGAAAGATGATAAATTCTTAAATATATAATTATAAAAAACCAAAACTAGTATATTATAATTATGAACTTAATATTTAATATCAAACATTAAAATAAAATACTATTAAAAATTTATTATTAAAAAAATTAATTAGTTAATAAATAACAAATATTTAAAGCTTATTATAGTTAGAGAGTAAAATGAAATATCATTGATTAAAGAAAGAGTTAGTGGCATTATAAAGAGACTAGAAAAACATTTAATTCATATAATCTTTGAATTATTCTATCAAAAAGTGTATTGTCTACCAAATGACTTCTAAACCATCGGTATCTGATGTTGTCATGCATTCTTGAGGTTAAGGGTTCAAGTGTTGCAGTGGACATAAGTGGAATTAAAGAGTAATTTAGGAGTAAAATAGATTTGTTGTTTACAACAAAAAGATGTATTGTCTCTTGTAGTAAAAATTAGTTTTGAGACTGATTCTAAATATTCAACCCCTCCATTTGACTTGATACAAATAATTTATTAAAAACTTCGTTTTGCTACCACACAAACCAATGAACATTTTTATTATAAAGTGCTTGTGTAACACCTATGTTCCCAGGTATTTTCAATTATGACTTAAAGGTTTAAAAAAATTGCAATTTTGGTCCATTAAGCGGGGCGTACCCTGGGTGTAGCTCATTAAAGGAGGCGGGGACTCCTTTGAGTACGTTGGGCATACACAAGAGGTACGCAGGGGGTACTCGAGCTGACCCAAAACCCTAAAAATTTAGGGTTGAACCTCTATTTAAACACCTTAAGTCCTGAGGCCTCTTCATAATCAACCTCCACTCTCCCTAAATGGACATTTCGAAACCCTAATCCTTGAGAGATTGTTTTGGACCTTTAGAGTGTTCTTGGTGCCTTGTGGAAGAAGGATAAGTTCATCTTTGAGGATTGGTGGGCCTGGAGCTTGAAGATCCAGAACTTTTATCACCTTTGCAAGCTTTTAGAGGTATAAAGCTCTTACCTTTATGGTTCTATGGCTTAGATCTAGACTAGCTTTGAGATTTGCATGCTTTTGGTCCTATGGTTTGGTTCTTGTAAGTAAAAGCTAAGTTTGTCACTTTATGTTGTTTTTGAGGATCTTGTGTCATAAAAATATAGTATTTGTTGCTATTTCTCACTCATGCAAGAGTTTGAGGTTATTAAAGAGTATTATGGACTTAGGGTTTGGTCTTGGGCTTTATGAATCTATGCAAAAGCTTAAAGTTGTCAACTTTATCAATTAAGACCTTCCTAAGATTAAGAACTGTGAGTTGGACGTTTAGTCTTTAGGTATTAAAAGCTTAAAAGGCGGTTTTGGACAACAAAGGTTTACATAGGGCGTAACCTTTATGTACACGAGGCATAACGGGTTTTGTCGGTGATCTTTTATGTGGTCGCCGAGTACGTAGGGTGTAATGAGGGGGTACGTATGGCATACTCCGAGAAGTGCATTTTGTGCCTTGGGCCATGTTTAGTTGGGTCTAGTATGGGAAGGGTAAAATGGTATTTTACCCTTAGTAAGAGGGAATATGATTTGGACCTTTGAATATGGGTTATTACCCTAATTATTAATTAGGGTTGGTTTGCATGTGTTCAGTGCGATGAGCATTGTAGCAGCTGCGTGTGTGAGATTTCAGTTATCTTCAAATTAAGGTACGTCTCCTCATAGTATTCGCGGGTTGAAGGTACCAATGTCGGCCCATTCATTTATGTTTATAGGATGCTAGCTGTCTGTGTGACTCTTGCATGTATTTGTAACAACATAAAATTTTCATAACAATTTTTCATTTTTAAAAAACATACATTTACTCATAAAATAATGTCAAAACATAGTGTATCAATTGTTATCATCAAAAAACATATCCCAGAATCTCAAAACATATATTCCACGAGTGTGTACGGATCATGTCAGCGCCTTCCCACGATCATCACTAGAACCTGAAACACATAACACAACAATTGTAAGCATAAATGTTTAGCGAGTTCCCCAAAATACCACATACAACACATACGCCACTCAAGGCCACATTATGACCCTCCGGCCAATGTGTCTCAGCGGGATCCTCCAGCCCCGTAGCTCGTTGGATCCTCTGGTCCGGTCATAGCTCGTTGGACCCTTCTGCCCGGTCTATATCGTTGGACCCTTCAGTCCGGTCTATATCGTTGGACCCTCCAGTCCGGTCCACACAATTCATAACATACATATATCAAAACACATAATCTCAAACATACACATAGAACACAAGACCCTCCGGTCTACACATAGATACCACTCTAGGTAATGTATAGTGAGAAGACTCACCTCGGATATCTTGGATAATCTCGCACACGTATACATTGATCTAGCCTTCGCCTAAACACATAAATAATTATCTCAAATAACGGCTCCCCAGGCTAGACTAGTCTCTTCCATGTCCTCTAAGAAGGCTAAAAGATCATTTTACCCTTCAAATGGTCCACAAGTCCAATTGTTGACCAAACCCTAAAATTCAACAAAAGTCAACGGTCAAACTTTGACCAGACTCGTCGAGTGCACTCGTGTGACTCGGCGAGTTCATGCATGTCCTCTTCGCCCCTGGTCCTCACTCGACTCGCTGAGTCAACCCTACACTCAACGGGTTATCACAGGTCGCGAATCGCGGGGCAACCCGACTCAACTCGTCGAGTCCCCTTATGGACTCGGTGAGTTCCTCCCATGAAAACACTCAAACGATCTTCTGAGGTCAGATCTGCTTCTCCAACTAGTAGATCTAACCTTCTAACACTCGAAAGTCACGTAAAGGTTCAAACTTTACGTTCATGTAATGCTTATAAGACCAAAAATGGAGAAATAATCTTTAAAATGGGGTTCTACTCTCAAGGCTCACATGAAACCTCATAAAGCTGGAAGCTTGGGACCTTTTGGACCTCTCAAGGTCCAGATCTATCATCTACACCCAAAGGGACATCATATGCTTAACAATCTAACTCAAAATGGTGCAAAGGAAACCCTAGATTCAAGGAATCTATCAAATACACGAATAGGAAGGAACTTGTACCTCAAAACGTGAATCTTAGTGTGAACAACACAGATCCAAGCTCCACAATCGATCTAACTTGGATTTTCTCACTCCTTCTTGCAAGGTTACACCAAAGGATGAAGAATTAGTCTCCAAAATGCACTCTAAGCTCTCTTTGCTATCTAGGGGTTTCTCATGGGAGTAGTGGCCGCAAATGATGACCATAAGGGCCTTTAAATAGGGCTCAGGACCTGAGATTTAGGGTTTCACTTTACAGCGCGGACTCGCCGAGTCCACGCATCGACTCGTCGAGTCCGATCATTAATTCAGATAAGAATTCGCGATCCTACTCGGCGAGTCTGAGCGTCAACTTGCCGAGTCCCTCCATAAAACTCAAAATAAATAATTAAAATAAGATACCTGGGAATCCGGATGTTACAATTCTCCCCCACTAGAATCAGACTTCGCCCTCAAAGTCTCATTCTACAAGCAGCTCTGGATGTTGCTTCTGCATTTTCGCCTCTGGCTCCCAAGTCAGCTCGGACCCTTTCCGATGCTGCCACTGAACCTGAACCAGTGACACTTCCTTGTTTCTCAAAACCTTGATCTTCCGATCCACCACCGTGACTGGCCTCTCCACATAATTCAGGCTCGCATCCACCTGAATATCCTCCAATGGTACCACCGCCGACTCGTCGGCTATACACTTTCTCAACTGGGACACGTGGAAGGTGTCATGAATCTGGCTCAACTCCGCAGGTAGCTCTAAGCGATACGCTACACTGCTAACCCTAGCGGTCACCCTGAACGGACCAATGTACCGGGGCCCCAGCTTGCCTTTTTTCCTGAATCGGGTCACTCCTTTCCAAGGAGATACCTTCAGGAGTACGAAATCTCCCACCATAAACTCAAGCTCGGATCGTCGCCTATCCGCATAACTCTTCTGGCGACTCTGCGCTGTTAACAACCTCTATCTGACCTGCTGAATCTGCTCAGTTATCTGAAGCACTATCTTAGTGCTGCCCATCACTCGCTGCCCTACCTCTCCCCAGAAGATGGGAGTTCGATACCTCCTCCCATATAACAACTCGAAGGGAGGCATACCAATGCTCGAATGGTGGCTGTTGTTATAGGAAAACTCAGCCAAAGGAAAATACGTGTCCCAACTTCCTCCGAAGTCCAACACACATGCTCGAAGCATGTCCTCGAGCGTCTGAATCGTCCGCTCACTCTGCCCGTCTGTCTGTGGGTGGTAGGCGGTACTGAAATGCAATCTCGTACCCAACTCCTCATGGAACTTCTTCCAGAACCTGGAAGTGAAACATACATCTCGATCTGACACAATCGAGATCGGTACACCATTTCGCGATACCACCTCTCTCCCATACAACTCTGTCGGCCTCTCAGCGGAAGAGCTCTCACTGATAGCAAGGAAGTGAGCACTCTTCGTCAACCGATCAACGATCACCCAAATTGCGTCAACACTTCTTGCAGTCCTCGACAATTTGGTGATAAAATCCATAGAAATCTGTTCCCACTTCCACTGGGTAACCTCAAGTGGCTGCAACTTGCCATGCGGACGCTGGTGCTCGGCCTTAACCCTGCGACAGGTCAAGCACCTCTCAACAAACCACGCCACATCCCTCTTTATACAGGGCCATCAATACTCTCTCTTCAGGTCTAAATACATCTTAGTGGCCCCTGGATGAATCGAAAACCTTGACATGTACGTCTCCTCCATCAGAATGGTACGTGCCCCACCGCAAACGGCACCCATATCCGACCCTGAAAGGTCAAAAGCCCTCGGCTATCGGTGACGAACTCAGATACACGGCCTCTGCTTGGGCCTCCCGAATGGTGTCCAACACATTAAAAATGGGTCGGGTTTTCATGGCACTTTTATTTCAATTAAGATGACTATAAAATCAGTAAATATAATTCTATTACCAAGGAGAATTACTACTATCAAATTAACGAAAATAAAAATTCAAACCTTCAATAGGATAGAAGATTTTTACAGTTACCATTTTTTTTAATGTTAAAAAAACATATTGCAAAGTCAAAATAGCAAGATTCTTAGTTGTGTAACCTATCTTTAATGAAAAAGAATATGACTTTTATTGTTCTCATTTACAGGTTTCTTTGGCCCAATGTCTTTTTTTGTGACAAACTACTTTTGAAAACATGAATGTCGACATTTCAATGAGATTTCAGGAATCTATTGTTGCTGCTGTTGCTGTTGTAATATGGTTTACAGTTCCTGAAAAACACATTACAAAATGTAAGCTAAAATCCGTATGTGCTTTATCACTAAAATATATAATAACCACGTGACCATAAAACTTTTACGAAGCATTATAAATTCGCAATATCTCAAATATAAAGCACCTAAGAGTGGTAATCATTTAAACAAATAACTCGTATAAATCATTTTAAATATTATTTGCATATTTAGCTCTAGATAGATTAGGTTCTGATAAATACATCCCGTGATAAGTTTAATTGGATTGTTTAATGTTGTTACTATTAAAAAAACAAACTTATTACTAGAATAATAATAAAATGGAATTATATTAAATATAAATAAGTTAATTAGTTTTAAACACATATTAAAACTAAAAGGAATTAAGTGACGGCGATTACAAAATTCTTAGAACTTTATAACATAAATTAATTTATAGGAAGAGAAAACTATTTACAAATTATTAATAAAACAAAACATGTCGATGGTACGATTGAAAATGTCATAGCTTTAAAACTATGTCGACTTAAACTTAAGTTGTATCATCTATGGTCATTAAAGTCATGAGCTTCCAAACTCAAAAGAAAACACAAGTAAAGATTCCAAAACCAACTTTCCAACCAACAATATTTTTCTTCACCATTTCTCACCCATAAATATCAATAATATAAACAAATAGTCCTCAAACTTTAACTAACTTTAATTTACACCTTCAATCTTCTTTCTAGCTTCGTAGTTTGTACCCATTATACCCTTCATTTTATTGTCACCATGCAAAAAATCATGTGTATCCATTAGGGGTGTTCACGGTGTGGTTTCGAGTCAAAACCGCAAACCGCACCGTATATGCGGTTTGAATATTTTAGAAACCGCAAACCGCACCACAGATGTTCAAAACCGCATGATGCGGTGCGGTTTGATGCGGGCGGTTTATGCGGTTTAGTTGCGGTTTGTGCGGTTTGATGAGTTGTTTAACATTAAATCTATCAAAAAACCAAAAACCTGACCGGGTTAAAAAAATGATTGCTTTCATTTTATAAAAACAAATACAATTTTCGAGTTAAATCGTTTTTAATAAATTGTGACTCATATTACTATAGTTTTGTAAGTATCATTGTTATTGCTTTATATTGCCGTTATAATTGATATATTCTTGTCAACCATGAGATCTTGATCTAATAGTGATTTAATGTTACGTTATAGATATTTGGTTATTGTAAGAAATATATTTATATACATCATTTCTAAATCGTGATTTGAAGTTATAACAAAATAAAGAAAAAAAAGTGTATATATATATATATATATATATATATATATATATATATATATATATATATATATATATATATATATATATATATATATATATATATATAACATGCGGTGCGGTGCGGTTTGAACCGCAGTTTTATAAAATACAAACCGCAAACCACACCGTATAGTGCGGTTTGATAAAATGATGAACCGCAAACCGCACCGCGAAATTCTAAACCGCATTATGTGGTGCGGTGCGGGCGGTTTGTTCGGTTTTTTGCACAACCCTAGTATCCATGAACGATTATCCAAAAACATATGGCAACTATTGCCGCAATATTAGTTTTATGAAAATTTAATATATGTTATGTGCTATACAAATGATTGTATTTCACATTATATTTTAGCTTTCAAGTAGGTATGTAATAATTGTTTTCTAGAGTTAATCATATAAATGACCAAATATGTATATGTAATATTACAAAATAGCAATGTTTTTCAATGTTATAAAAACATGACCATCTAATTCTTCAAAATTCCATTTTCAATTGTCAAATAACGAGTTTGCTTTTTCTGATAGAGATATCATCTAATAGATTTATAATAGTAAACGAAGTAAAATACAAAAATCTCTCTCTTGGTTGTGATTTTCTTGATCTTATGAAAATTTGAATAATTTGCATTTAAACATCCAAATGCAAGGGGGCATATGATGTTTCAAAAAAGTAAAAGGACCCATTTGACATTATATTAAAAGTAAAAGGGTGTATGTAATTTAAAACATATCTCTCCATATGAGTCAGCGGATAAACGTTGGAAGGCAATTCATGGCTACACGCAGGACAAAAACATAACACTCACACCTGGCGCACTTTAGCAACTGCGTCCCTGCTATAAATAAGCTTTTTCCCCTTTCCCGTTTCCCTCCACCATCCCTTCCTCCATCTTCAAGTCTCTATCTCAGATAACACGCACACACACACACACATACAAACTCACATACACAGAGCGAAAATTCATGAGATTTTGAGAGTTTTTTGTGAAGAGAAGGAATGGCGAATGTGTACGGAAGTTGAACAATGGCGGCGGTTTCACCTTCTCTACAGGCCAGTTTCAATGCCTCTTCTTCTAAGGTAAATCATTTCAATTTGCGTGTCTATTGCAATTATGTATTGTTTCGAAATTCGTTTCAGAATAAATTGTTTGTTATTTGTTGAGAAATTGGCAATACGTGCGAATTGATTAATTGTAATGTAATTATATATTTCGTGAAATATATGAACTGTGAGTTAATTTGTGGAGTTTTGAAATTGAAATTGGTTTCGTTTTGTATTTTATTAGGGTTTTTTTTGTTGATGTGAATTCTTTATTGTGTAGATAGATAGATAGGCTGAATTTTGGGGTTTTTTAGGGCTATTTGAAGTCAGATTATCAAAATGGAAGGCTCTGAATCTAGTTTATTTACTTCTAATGTCATTTGATTTGTTAAAATTGAGTTTATATGATCTTTTAGGAGGCTGATTATGATTGCTTGAATTCAAGATAGTTTTATTTATAAGAACATGGTTTAAGATCCTTGTACATAAAACAAAAAAAGTAATGCTGAAATCACTTTAGGTTGCATTAGATTAAGGTAATACATGGATTAATAATTATTATGTTTTTTTTTTTTTTTTTTTTTTTTTTTTTTTTTTTTTTTGTGTATCTTGTAGCTTTGCTTTGTGAGGCTTGATAGGTTTAATCGAAGGTCTTTCCATTGCAAAAAGAAGAGTGATTCATGTTCATGGATAATCAAATCGGTAATTAACAACAAAAGTATTAATGGTGATGAGGCAATAGAACCTGCAAGAATTCTTCTAGAAAGACTATTTGTTCAAACCCAAAAACTCGAAGAAAAAATAAATAAAAATTCAAATCCACCTCAAGATATCGAATTAGAACACTACCTTGGAAAACTCGAATCCGATCTTCAAACAGCCTTGACTGTTTTAAGAAAAAAAGAAGAAGATTTAGAAGCTGCAGAAAACAAAATATCATTAGAATATCGCGATTTGAATAACGCGAAAAATGAGTTGAATAAACGAGAAGAAAATATATCGGATGCTTTTTTGAGACAAGAAAAACTCGAAAATGAGTTGAATTTAGCGAATCTTGATTTGGCTTCTCGAGCGACCGAAATCGAAGATTTAAAGCTTCAAATTGAAAAACGTGATCACGAAGTGATGTTGGCTAGATCGATGCTTGAATTAAAAGAAGATGAAATTAAAGTCATGGTTGATGAATTGAGGGTAAAATCGGAAGAATCCGCGAATTTTGAATTGGAGATTATGGAAAAATCGAGGGTTTTGATCGAAACGAATGAGATTTTGAAAAAACAAGAGGTCGAGATTGAAGAATTGAAAGAAACGATACGTGAGAAGAACGAAGAACTTGAGATTTCCACGATGCTTCTCGAATCCGAAAACGAGAAATTAAAAGTTGTGGAGGAAAATTTGGAGAAGCAAACGATGGATTGGCTTGTAGCGAATGAAGAAATGACGGAATTACCCTCGACGGTTGAATATTTTGACGATTTAACGAGAGTGAGAATGCTACTTTCCGATGTTCGATCGGAATTGGTATCGTCGCGGGAATCGTTGATTCTATCCCGGAAAAAGATGGAAGACCAACAAGCGGTGCTCGAACATGAGATTTTGGAACTCGAGGAACATCGGAAAAGCTTGAGTGATTACACGAGAAGTGTTAAAGATGCCGAGACGGAAGTCGAAAAGGAACGAGTTATGTTTCGGCTCGCCGAGGGTCGGAATCAGGAATTCCAACGTGATTTGTTAATCGAGAAAGAGCTAATCGACGAGTTACAAAATCAGTTAAATTCCGAAAAAGATTCGTTACGAAAAGCAAACGAAGAAATCTTGGAAATTAAAGACGAATTAAATCGGAGAAATTTGGAATTTTCGGAAATCCAAAATCGTCTCGAGTCAAAAGAAGCCGAACTCGTGGACGCGAAAATAGAGATTCAAAGTTTGAAATCCGAGCGGGTTTGTCTCGAGGTTATGTTAAACGAGAAGGAATCGGAACTATCCGATGCTCGTGAAATCCTCGATGAAGTGAATCGGGAAATCATGAATTTAAAAATGCTTTTGGGACGTAAAATCGAGACCGGAATTGACTATTCCGAAGCAAAAAACGTCATGGAACGGATATTCGAGCTTACAAACAAAGTCGATGATTCCATCGTGAAACCGGAATCCAAATGGGAAAAGAAACGTGTCGAGACGGAATTAGATGTGATCCGTGGCACATTACGGTTACGGGAATTTGAAGTTTTGCGGTCTCGAAGAGAGATCATGATTAAAGAAGACAAGGTTAAATCGGTTTTGGAAAAGTTAGATGAACGAGAGAATGAGATGGCGGAAATGAAGTGGGAATTGAGTCAAGATGTTGATGAATTAAGGCGGCTTTATGCGATGGCGCAAGAGAGAATTGGCGAGAGAACGATGGGGGAATTGGCGATTGAAAAGATGGAATTGGAAGCCGCGGAAATTGAAATTGAGGCGGCGGTGAGTGCGCTTGAGAAGATAATGGAGATGAGTCGAGAGCTTTTACGAGCAACGAGTGTAATTGTCGATGCCGATTCCGATGTTGATGTTTCGATGGGAATTGAGAGGTGTGGTTTTGAAGATCCGGGATTTGAGGAACTTAGAATGGAAGCCGCGAGGCTTTCGGATTTTACCGAAAAGCTTGTTCGAGAGGCGGGAATTGGAAAAGATTTGGCGGTTGTAGATAAATAACAAAATGTTTGTTATTTGTATTCGCGATTTGTTATGTGTTATTGAAACGAATGGAAGTGATATGCCATCGTCCATTGACAAAGATGTTAATGGACCTAATTGTCATGATAATAACATTGTTTTTTTATAATTCTTTTGTACCATTTTGCACTAGCAAATTATATGTAATCTTGTGTAACAAAATCGGCCCATATACATGCTATTTGAGCTCTAAATAATATTGTACTTTGAAAAAAAACGTAATTATAACATTTTATTTTCAACTTACTCTGTCTAACTATAATTCTTTTTATTTGGATAATATTGTTGTAATAAGGTAAAGATAAAATACTATAATAAATGAATCAATAATAGAACATGTATTCGGAAAAAAATCAAACTGAATTCCACAGTGATTTAGGTTTCGGTTGAAATTCTTATTATGGTACATTACATACGAGATACATGATGAAGTAGATGATACTAAATGAAGTTGCTAGAATGTAGGAAAAATTGAAAATTTTAAACATAAGTAATAAATTACAGTCACTTTAAAACAACATAATCCACAAAGTAGTTTTTGGACGTATTTAAAACATATTTTTGGGGAATTTAAGGTTCAAGGAGCGTTTTCAATCCACAAATAATTCCATAACCAAATGCATTTACTATCACCAACTTTTCCTGAGAAAAAACTATGAAGGTTAATATCCAAGTGTAATAGAGAGAAAATAGAAGTATTGATGTGATATAAAATGGTAGTGTTAGTTGGTATGTATACATAAAAGGACCAAACCTAAAGATTCGTGTCAAGACCAAATTCTATAAAAAAGCGTAATTGTTTACATAAATTATGTCTATAAAAACCATTGTAGTTTGATTATTTTTGGTTTAACAATCCAAATATTTTCATTCTAGTTTAACCACTATAAGTTTGTATATTTTCTCAAAAAAACCAAAGGGTTTTTCATTAAAAAGTTGCAAATTAGGCATGAAAATTTTATCCACCCCAATGGGGAGTGGGGAACTTGGTTAATCCGCTCCAACTGAAGACGGATATTCTCCGCAAAATGGGTATTGGATATGAGGCAAGGGATACCCATTAGGCTTTAGAGATGGGGCCGAGGTTAGGTATATTAATCCCTAACCCGCCCCATCCCCACTTTGATGTGATTATATATATATATATATATATATATATATATATATATATATATATATATATATATATATATATATATATATATATATATATATATATATATAATTTGTTGAATTTGAATTAAGTCTTCTAAGCATGAATTGATCTTTATTAGAGCATCAGAGACACAGTTCGTATAATAAATTTTGCTCACAATTCCAGGTGTTCGTCAATCATCACATCTTTTTTTGATGTTTATTATTGATGTAAAAATATATGATTATGACATTTGGTTTTTATCGCTTATTAAACTTGACATTATTTTTTTACATTAGTGATATAGGATCCATATAATAAATGCGTTCACAATTCTAAGTGTTTGTCTATCATTAAATCTCTTTTTGATGTTTATTAAACTTTATGTTTGATGTAAATCAATATGATTATGGTATTTAGTTTTGTTCGGTTATTGAATTTGACATTATTTTTTTTGAATCAGAGAGTCTGTATAATAAATGCATTCACAATTCCAAGTATTCATCAATTATTACATCTCTTTTTGATGTTTATTAAACTTTATGATTGATGTAAATGCAATATGATTATGACATTTGGTTTTGTTCATTTATTAAACTTGACATTATTATTTTGCATCAGAGACAAAGTTTGTATAATAAATTGCGTTCACAATTCCATGTGTTTGTCAATCATTATATCTCTTTTTGATGTTGATTAAACTTTATGATTGATATAAACACAATATGATTATTGCATTTGGTTTTGTTTGCTTATTGAACCTGACATTATTTTTTTGCTTCAGAGACAGAGACAGAGATAGAGTCCGTATAATAAATCGAGTTCATAATTCTAAGTGTTTGTCAATCATTACATCTCTTTTTTGATGTTTATTAAACTTTATGATTGATGTAAACACAATATGATTATTGCATTTGGTTTTGTTTGCTTATTAAAGTTGATATTATTATTATTATTATTATTATTTGCACAAGTTGAATTCATTATGTTGATAGACCGTGGATGGATCAGGAAAATGTCCAAATAGGTATGTGGATGAGGACAATGTTATATACTCGGGGATGTAGATATGGATGGTCCCCCCCCCCCCCCCCCCCCCCCCCCCACCATTTCAATCCCTACAGAAAAATATTTTTCATTGAAAATGGTTTTTTTTTTTTTTGATGAAAGGTTTAGCGACCCAGTTTGTTGCCTGTTTAACTTCACAATCTTTGTACTGTGATAATTAAGTTATAATCAATATTTCATATTGGTTTTACTTTCGATGGTTAAGTCGAAAAGAAAACTTTCTTGAAGTGGTCAAAGCAAATAATTTTCAAACTCATGCTTTTATAGAATTCAAAATTTTATAGTGTTTTTTTTTTTAAAATAAAAATAAAAATAAACTCTTAGCAGTTAATATAAAAAAATATTTATATGGTGAAACCGAAAAAAAAGTACTATAGTTTTTATAGAAATTTACCTTTATAGAAAGCTATAGAGCACTAGAGGGTGCAGTAATGGAGTATACCGCGGCAGAGGGATCTCTCTCGGGCATAATCCACCCAAAGTGGTTTCCAAATCCAAAAGCAAAACCCTAACCCTCAATTCTCAAGCAAAGAATGATTCTTCTTATACTACGTTGTTTTCAGTCCCACATTTTCTGATTCAACTCTATTCCAACCAAGTACTCGATCATCATCATCATCATCATCATTATCGTCACCATCAGAAGCAGAAGCAGAAGCAGAAGCAGCTCTGTTCATAATTCAAGTAATATGCGAATTTTGGCGGAAGACAAGGCTGATTCTGCCGATTTTGATAAGAATCACAAATTTTCGTTTGAGATAAATGGATCAGTAGAGTCCAGTTCTTCTTCTTCTTCCTCGTCAACTCTAAGCCCTTTTTCTCCATTGTTGCTTATCGAAACCTTATCTCGCAAGAGCTTTTCGTATGGGAAACTTCCTTTAATACCTATCAAGCTTACTGTTCTCAAATTAGATGGATCTTCCTTCGGTAAACTAGTTCTCTGATTCCCAATCTGTTTTAATTTGATTTACGTCATCGTCATGGAATAAATAGTTCCAAATTAGTAATTCATAATTCATAATCATCCACTTCTAGTCACTGTTTTCGCTTTAATCTATTCAAAATCGAGAGATAATTAGCGATCGTAATGCAGATATTACTGTTGCGAAGAACCCTACTGTGGCTCAGCTGAAGCAGGCTGTGGAGGATGCTTTTAGTCATTTCCCCAAACATGGAGCTGGCAAGGTTTCATGGTATGTTCAATCAATCAATCAATCAATCAATCAATCAATCATCCTCTCTACAAGGATCATTTCTTCTTTTCTAATGCCTAAAATTGATTGATTTTTGCAACATTGCATAATCATAATTAAATTGGATTTGTATATGTGCTAATGTGCATGATAATCCGTATTATTTATCATACATTTATGAAATTTTGAAATCATGTTTGAAGGTCACATGTGTGGGCACAGTTTTGCTTATCTTTTGAGGGTCAGAAGCTCCTTGATGAACAAGATTCTATCCGTGTTCATGGAATCAAAGATGGTGATCAGGTACATTTGTGCTCATCTATATACAGAAATCATAATACCCCTAAAAGAATCTATTTAAATCGCCACTAAAAAGTGTTTATTTTTTTAATTTTGTATGCAGCTTCAGTTTGTCAGACATACATCAGTTAGTTACAATCTTGTGAAGGAAAGATCAAAAAAAGAAGATTATAAGTTGGAGGAATCTGAGGCGTAAGTTCTCTTATGTTTTTTGCATGAACATTCATATTAGCCAAATGACCGATATGCCCCTTTCATCATAAGATGAACATGTGCATTTGATTGAGTTCAACATGATAAAGTTTCTGGGATTATGACAGATCACCAACTAAACAAGAGCAAAATGATTTACAAGATAAATCAAACCAGAAAAAGCATGAGGAAAATGAAGAAGATGAGAGTTGTGAGGACATTTCCGTAAATATTACATGTCAATGCAGCTGGGCCCACCTAATAAGACGCTTGTTTTCAAACCGCAAACAAAAAGATGTTGACACAAGTTATGAAGAGCTTATTACTTCTAAATCTTCTTGAGAATATGAAAAAAGGGTTATGAGAATAAATGTTAGGTTTCAAAGAGAAATGCTCATTGTTGTGATTTTTTTCATTAAGTCGTTATTTTTGCATTAAGTAAAAAAGAAATGCCTATTTGTTTTTATGTGATGTATGTAGTAGTGTTGTAGTTTTGTTTGGTTAAATAATGTTCAACAATTTTTTTGAGAAAATGATGTGATACTTGTGGAAATGGAAATAGAAGGAAGAAATTTGGTCGAATTTGTAAAAATTACTACTTAATAGTCATTAATTAAACTAATCAACAATGTTCACATGTGAAAGTTAATTTGTTTTGAACTAAATAACCTACTTAAAGATCTCAACTCAACAAATGAAGATATTATGATAAGTTTATTCCAATACATGCAATATACATAAGGTCGTTGTATTTTATTTCGGTTGACAAAAGCCACCCTTATGTGAAGGAAATGTCTCTTTGTTTCCTCCCCCTTCTCTCTCTTCTCCTCTCTATGATTTCCAAATCGATTGTTCACAAGTTTATCTTTGTTTAGTGATGTTATTGATTTTTGTTTGGTTTTGGTATGTTCGGAATGCCATCATTGTACAAATACGGAGATACTCATGTCACGAATCCATGTCATAATCTCCTCAATTTATTTATTATTCTGTTGGGTTAATGACGAAAAAACCACTATATTTTGTTACTTTTTTTGGTTTAACCACCAAAATTTCATTTTTGCTAAAAAAACACCCATTTTTAGATAAAAGTTTTATCGCAACCACTATGACTTGCATTTTTGCTAAAAAAACCCATCAATTTTCATTTTGTGCTCAAAAACCACTCATAAATTGGTGGTTAAACCGAACTTTTGGGAAACTATAGTGTTTTTTCGCAATTAAAACCGGCTCTAATAGGTAACAACGGCCGAGCTGCAACATTTTACCAAAAAATGGTGGTTTTTTTCGGAACTTATTAAAGATTGGTGGTTAAACCGGATTTTTGGAAAAATATAGTGTTTGCTTATTCTGTTTGATTATTCAGTTTTTGCATAAACTTTTAGTGGTATGTGAATACCAGCTATGGGATACCTTGTATTGTTTGTGCAAAGTTCATTTTGGTCGATTCTGGAAACAAATAATCAAATCAATTAGTTTGACTTTGGAAATTAATTTGAAGATTCAATTGTGTTTTTGTGTCGTTCTAGAAACAAATAATCAAATCGATTAGTTTGATTTTGATCAAGAAGCAATATATTGAAGATATGATAAACTTTGGGATTGAAATAATCGAAATTTGTTGTGTGACTTTTGATATTGAAAATTACTTGATTGATGTTTGACGAGTTGTTTGGTAAAGAATTAAAGGAAATTACGAAGCATTCATTTTCATGTGTTCCAAAGTTAATGATATTTTTTTTATTCCTAATAGCTCTAAATGTTTGTAATTAGATGCAAGACGGTGATGTAGTTGTGATTTACAATGGTAAATGGAAGTATTAATTGAGTTGGAAGCCAACGGAGTTTTGAACAGTCAAAATTGGAGTTTCATCCATAATAACCGAAAAACCGAACCAAAACTAAATTAACCGATATAACCGAACCATTTTAAAAACCATTGGTTCGGTTTCTAATTTTTGTTAACCGATCACTAACGGTTTAGTTATGGTTTTATAGGTTAACCAAACAATTATTAACTGGACCGCTAATTTTATATTTTAATATATATAAAAATTATAGATTATATGTAAAATAATATAATAAAACTTATTTAAGACCCATTAAAATTCCAAAGTATAATTTATTAATCCTTACTAATCAGGAGACGAACGAACAATCAAACCATCAAATGTTGATCACGCAAACACACATAATCTTCCAATCATGCCAATAGTTAGATTATTCGTTAATGTTGTAATTCCTAATCGGTTGATTCTACAATTTGTAAACATTATTCACAATTAGTTTAAACTTCACAGTCATAATCCTAAATGGATGTTTCTCACACCGTTAATCATAATCAAATTTTGTTTTGACTTTATAGACTTATTCGAAGGATTTTTAACTTAATCACATTGAATGTATTTGAGTGATTGAATTTTTTTTTTATCCAGATAACACATAATATAAATGTTTGGCTATTTTATTTTATAGTTTTTGATTTAACCGCATTGAACGTGTATGAATGTTTGACTTTATTTTAATGTTAATATCAATTATCAATATATGAAATTATTAATGTCAATTTTTTTTAAAAGTTTTATATTTTTATTTAATGTTTTTGATTTTGAATGTGACTATATGTTATCTCACTCTGAGTATCAAATGTACACATTTTATTTTATTATTATAAGCTAGGTTACAAACATTGGCGTCGAGGACTTTTTTGTATTCCGTTTTTATTTTTTTATGTTAATATACTTTCGCCATTTATATTATTTTGAACATTATGGTTAACCAATATTAACCATTAACCAAAAAAAACCGTTAATCATAACCAATATTAACCATATCCAATGGCTACCAAAATGTATTAACCAATCATAATGGTTATAGTTCGGTTTTGACCAATAACCGAACCAAACCGTCTCATATACACCCCTACTTCACAATGAATCAGAAAGTTACTTTTGTGCTCATGTTTACGAATTGAAAAAGATGCGATCAAAAGGAAATTCAAAGGCATTCAAAATTGATATGGTCTATTGTATATGGATTACCAAGTATGGGGCTGATGATAAGGAAGAATGAGAAGAAGGAAAAAAGAATAATTTTGTAGTTTTTTCTATACCGAATATGTGCTATACCTTAAAGTGTTAGAATAATTTTGGATTTTATATGCTATTTTGTGTGAGGGTAATATAATCATTTTTTACTGCAGGTTGAATGTTTCTACAAAAAAAAAATAGTTAAGGGTAATATAATCATTTTGCATGATCAACTTCTAACCCAGTTAATGTCTAACCAAATCAGCTCACACAATTAACAACTATTAAACGAATCTTAACTTCTCTTAACTTTGTTTTAATACATCTTCACCATTCAAAGAAAAAGACAAATGAAAAGTCATGTTAGCTATAACACTAGCTAAACAGTGGTCACCGTCGAAATTTTTAAAAAATATATTGACTTTTTATAAACCAAAATAAAATATAATGTAAAATTGACCAAAACATAGCTTTTATTATGTATATGGCCAATTATATGCAAGTTATCATTTTTACACAAAGTTATTAGTATTTTGAATTAAAATGGACATATTTCAATCTTAAAAATCTTATTCGTATAATCAATACCATAAAAATTAAAGTGGACAAATTTCACTATTAGGATTCACATACATATCGATAAATTTTTGTTAAATATGCAATGATGAGAACATGGACTAGATTCTCCATTTATTAGAGATGGTCTCAATCCCACTTTTTTTGTGGGATAAGTCATAACTTCTCCTACCAGCTCAGCTGAATACAGTACAATCTGTTATGTTCTGTTCTAGATGTCTCTACTGTTATGTTCTGTTCTAGATGTCGTAAGAGAGAGGATTCAAATCTTATAGTGGATGAGCTCATCAAAAGTAATAAAAACAATCTATAGCTTTCCAAGGATACTTTTGAGGACATTATTGGAAAATCGAATCTCACCACTTTACTTTATCATGTCCAAAAAGTGTTTGAAAATTTTCGAAATAAATATATTTTTACTCTGAATGAAATATATATACCATTTTAAAGCAAAAACCAAGTAATTTATAGAAATAATTAGGCATGTTAGAATCTTGAGCATGTCACTTCCCAAAGAGTTTGAAGTACGCATATAAACCCGATCCAATAAATCCAAGAAGTTGCCCCATAACATTCAACTGCAAAAAAGGAAAACAAAAAAAATTATACTTTTGTTAACATTCAACTACATGATATGATAAAAGTTGCAACTTTTTCTCTCATCTAAAGGGCAAAAGACGTAAATGCCCTCCTCACACTCATGAAAAAGAAAAGGTCAAAGCATATACTCACAAGATCAAATGGAAGACCACCAAAAAACATCCACCCTAATGAAATTGTAAAAAGATCCTACAAAACCACAAAAAAATATATCATATTTAAGGAGTTAACATGATTCAAACTTTCCACATTTCCAGAACCATTAGGGGTATTTTGGTCTTTTTCATATCTAGTTCTTTTACAAGATATTTATTCAAAAAAAAAAAGGGAAGAGAAAACAAACCTTCAAATTACCACAGATTGTCTGTGTGACTGCTGAATTGAGGGTTGTGTTGAGGAAAATCGAGTAATTCAAAAGAAAAGCAAGCATACATGATAGAAGCAACACAATCTGTTCATAATAATAAAAAAATATAAATATAATCATTCAGAAATATAAAATACTTAAATACCCAAAACAAAATTAAACCATTTTATCAAATTAGCCACCAAACCATTACTATTCTTATATTTTTTATAGTTATATTGTGTTTTCAACTGGAAAAAATATGTTCTTTTTTTTAAATTTATATATAAATCGTTAAAAGTTTACCATAAATCCAGGAGCAAAAAGATAAGGAAAATCCATAGTCATCCGAAGGTCACCACGTATCAATGTCCAAAACAGAAGAACGGGCCCACATAAAATTCCTACATTAAAAAATTAAAAATATTTCCTTTATTCTTATTACAACAAGATTTTACTTTTAAAAAAAAAATCTACAAAATTAACTCACCATTGCACCACATAAGTCCAAAGCTATTTAACCCACTTGATTTCCCTAATTAAAAAAAATATATATATTTTAAAGAAATGAAATAAACAAATAAAACGAAAGTATCTTGCTATTTTTTGCATAATCAGTTTACCAATTCGAGATATTGTAGCAAGATATATTGCTGTTGTGATATTTGATAAGAAGACAATCGAATATCCATAAGCATCAAATGATAAATCCCGAGATCCAGCAACAAAAGCACCAAATACAATCAAACCTACACTGATAAAACCTTATTTTTGTCAAAAATATTTATTTTTTATTTAAAAAAATAAAAAATGGTTTACCTTCCAATTACAGATCGACTATACTTTTGACCAATCAATATAAACTCCACAAACATTGTAAATACAACTGTTGTCCTTCTAAGTGTTGTGTACATTGGCACATTTACCCCTCTTACAGACTCCATAGTAGCTAGCTTTCATTAAGAAAATAAAAAAAAAAAACATAACATTTATATAAATAGTTAAATATATATATAAATGGAAAGTATTGAATTAGAGAGTGGAAAATTGAACATACCATGTAAAGCAAATAAGTGAGAGCAAGAGGTGAAGTTTGGATCAATGTCTGAAGTGACAAGAATCTTGTTGAGGTTGAGTTGTCAGTGATTGATGATGATGACGTGTCACCTGATGTAAAAGATATGATTTTCCATCGGCGTAAAATGTAAAGAAAAGAACATGAGCATATCATCTGCAAAAAAAAATAAAAATAAAAAATAAGAGAGGTCAAAATCAAAATTTTTAAAAGTTAAGGGGGTGTTTGGTTTCTTTGTACCTGAAATAGTGTGATGACATTTGCAGATGGAAAACTGTATGATGAAAGAGCTGCTTTGTTGAACAATACAAGCATCACTGTAAAATCAAAGTTAAGTCTCATTTAAAAACATGGTTAAAGATTAGAAATGGGAGAATCTTTTAAGCATATATAAGAAGAAATCAAATTGGCCTATTACTTCTCAAATGGAAAGCATCTCTTATTCGATTAGGGTTGAGAAAAAATAGACTAAAAATTTGTAGATGTAGAAAAAAGGATGAAAAGGAGACTATGGAACAGGATAACTAAAATCTTAGATGTTGAACTCACAAAAAATATAGACTAAAAGCATGTATCAAACTTTCAAATTCCCCAATTCTTCCACCACTGTCGCCCACCATGAATCTTTTAAGTTGGGTGTAGAGTAAAATTCAAGTCGTTTGGAGGTTGTTTGCTATTTTTTCAATCTTAATTTCAATTCAAAATATATGCGATTTCTTGCAAAACTGATGTAACTTTCATCAATCTTAACATATAAGGTTTTCAATCCTCGATTCCAAATCAAATTTTAGTAATTTGATTATCGATGAATTCTTACCCTACATCAATACCGAACAACATAGAGAATTATAGATAGAGGAATACCCGCGCAAGACATGTAAGAGACGGCAGCGTAAGCACCGCGGGAGGTCATGGTGGATCCTTTGAAGAGCCTCTGTTCGCCGGCGGCGGCGCCGCCTCTTTGCTGAGGAGAAGGATCTGATACCGGTAAGCTCATACGGTCGCTTGATGGCATCATAATCACAGATCAAATTATCGTAAAACCTCCAATTATTTGCCTCTCGGATGAGGAATCGATGGGGTTGGTAAACCTCCGTTTTCTACTTTTGGCACCGTTGGCTTTCATTTTTTCAACTTCTTTTCTTCGTTGCATTGACTAATAAATCTCTAAGTCAAACGGATATATTTCCCAAATCCAACTTATTGTCACTTGATGGTATTTAGTGACAATAAGGAAGTGCTAAATGTCTAAACCAAACCGAATCATTAAATGAAATTTTCAAGCTTTGATCTTCAAAACGATACTTCGATCATGTCTTTAGCCTTTAATTCGACCTAAAAGGGTTTTCGGATGGATAATATTCGTAGTTATCTCTGGTATTTGTTTTGTATGATGTGATATCGATTTATGGAAAATAAATCGAGTATTTATAGAAAGCAACGACACCGTATCGTGGTAATGCTTAGGTCGCACCATGAAAGTCGTCAATCTGCATTTGTATCTAATTTTGGAATCGACTAGCGATGCAAATTTATATTTCCGCGTCACGAACGTCAGATTTTCAGCATTTTTCGAAATTGATTTTAATCAGCTCCATTCTTTTCCTAATCATTTCCTTTTGCTTATGTCATAACTAGCATTTTTAGCTAGAAAAATCTGTTTTCATGTAAACATAAACTATTGTAAGACATGTACTCTAAGTGGATATCATACTCTATGCTCAATCAAAATCATCTAGTTGAATCAAAACTCCTGAGTGAAGTTCAAAACTTAATACAATACATCTCATATACTTAACTATGGGTCTGAAACCCTAAAAATCCCGATTCAAATTTATTATGGACTAGGATCCTCTTATTGGGCCTAATGGGCCAGTAAATCTTCTATTTGATGATTTTGGGCTAATGAAACCCATTCGGGCTCTAATTTTCAAGCTTTGATCTTCAAAACGATACTTCGATCATGTCTTTAGCCTTTAATTCGACCTAAAAGGGTTTTCGGATGGATAATATTCGTAGTTATCTCTGGTATTTGTTTTGTATGATGTGATATCGATTTATGGAAAATAAATCGAGTATTTATAGAAAGCAACGACACCGTATCGTGGTAATGCTTAGGTCGCACCATGAAAGTCGTCAATCTGCATTTGTATCTAATTTTGGAATCGACTAGCGATGCAAATTTATATTTCCGCGTCACGAACGTCAGATTTTCAGCATTTTTCGAAATTGATTTTAATCAGCTCCATTCTTTTCCTAATCATTTCCTTTTGCTTATGTCATAACTAGCATTTTTAGCTAGAAAAATCTGTTTTCATGTAAACATAAACTATTGTAAGACATGTACTCTAAGTGGATATCATACTCTATGCTCAATCAAAATCATCTAGTTGAATCAAAACTCCTGAGTGAAGTTCAAAACTTAATACAATACATCTCATATACTTAACTATGGGTCTGAAACCCTAAAAATCCCGATTCAAATTTATTATGGACTAGGATCCTCTTATTGGGCCTAATGGGCCAGTAAATCTTCTATTTGATGATTTTGGGCTAATGAAACCCATTCGGGCTCTAATTGGGCCAACATTCGTTAAACCATAGCAATTGGGCAATGATGTGCCTTGAACTATTCTAATGAATCATGATAGGTCGTGAACTCATCTTCTCATGATAGTTGGGCCGTAAACCCCACCCTTTCACCACCTTTGGGCCGTAAACCCTCAAGAAGGGCCCAATGGGCCGAAAACCTTCAACTTGGGCCCCATAATGTCAAGAATATTCAATATAAGCCCAAAAATCTTTTTTCCTTTACCCTTTCCTCTCATTCTCGACCCACTTCAATATATATATATATATATATATATATATATATATATATATATATATATATATATATTAAATAAGGGTGAAATAGAGCTTGACACCTTACTTTAGCCTAGTGGATATCCATGCAAAATTGCATGTATCCAAGCAAGTATCTTATCAATCTCTTCACAAGTCAAACCCCATCCTCTCACCCCTCTCTAACTCTCGGCCTCTCCCTTTCCAACCTCACTCACCATTTCAAATCCAACTCATTTTCTCTCAACCTTCAACACTCTTCTACCCTTTATCTCTCAAGAAATTCGTGAGTATTGGGTGTGTTGTAAAGAAGATCACTTCAAGCTTCACACTTATGGTAAGATCATACAAACTCAAGTTGATATACTTCATTTTCAAGCTCAATCACTCCTCTTAAACACATGTTTTTCGTGAATCTTTCTTCCTAGAACATCCTAAGTTCGAAAACTCCACTCAAGAAGCAAGCTAGGCCGAGTTCTCCTCTACCATTCACCAAAAACCGAACTCATCAAAGCAATGTGAGTTCATACCCCTTATTTTCGATTTTTACTTTGTTTTGGGGGAGAATACAAGTTGTTTTGTGTAGATCTATGTGTGTATGCATGATTTTGTGTGTTTTTCTTGTTATATATATATATATATATATATATATATATATATATATATATATATATATATATTGAAAAGACCTGAGATTAATCAATTTATCAAACAATGACAGTAAATAAGAACAATAAGGATTCACAAAGAAAAACTTTCACTAAGAAAGATAATCTCACAAAGAGATTATCGTGTGCACAAAGCGGCTATTAGGGTTTGTGAAAGGCGTGGCCTATTACAAACTGATACAAAAGATTATATACTACTATTCTAGACAATCCCTATAAATCAGGGATATGCCAGCTAACTAATTTACGCTAACTATGGAAACAAGATAAATACAAAATCTATTACAATGCACTGAATAAATCTATATACATGAAGCTATTGAAATGCTGATGTTGATGCTGAGATATGCGCTGATGCTGAAAGATTTATTTCAAACATCATCATATTTCAAGGTTTGACCTTACAATCTCCCCCAATATGATGATGTTCAAAACCAACTAAATTAGAACACCTCTAGACAAGAATTCTTCATACTCAGCTTCAGCTTCTATTTTTACTGGCCAGTAAGGACTATCCAGCAACTCCTGTCTTCTATTCAGCAGCTCCATAGCAATAAGGATGTGAAACTCTCCGGAGAGATCTTGATGACTCATGCACATTTGCCTTAAGCCGACGAGATGAGTGGTTGGAGCCCTTGGAATCTCAGCACTTCGCTGAAAACACATTTTTCTGTTTTTGTCGAGATAGAACATCCCGTGTTCAGGAACTGAGATAAATTTATGTTGAACTGGGTCAACACCGATAGGAAGAGAGTTGTTTATTCCACCAGCACCAAAGTTCAGAACTAACACATCTTCACTATCAACTTGAAATTTGGTTCTTCGAATTCTAGGAACAGATGAACTTTGGCCTTGATGTTGTGGTCGTTCTTTAGGAACAAGGTCCAAACGCTGAACTTTCTTGATCAGCAGATGAAGAGCACATGTCAGTTCAGAGGAGAGAGCTGAGGTTTGCTTGGATGCTAATTCGAGTAATTCCATCCATTCAGAATATCCATATTTGATCAGCTCATCCCTCTTGACAACTTCAATGTATGGATGTTGTGGACCTTGACGAGTGATCAGCAACGTAAGAATTTTCTCATTGCGTGGTTTGGAAACTTTAACTTTGATGATTTTATCACTACACACTCGTCGTCTAAGAACATCTTCAAACCTCTTTCGATCAATCTTGTCTAGAACACTATCAGTCTTAGGCTTACTGCTGCTAGGAGGAGGCTGAGAAGATTGAGATTTGGACTGAAATTCTAAGAATTTCTGCATCTGAGCTTCAAAAGATCCTTTGGCCTGAAGTTTATGCTGAATGAGAGATTCATCAGCTTGAGCAATATTCTTTAGAAGCTGAGCTTGATTGGCTTCATCAAGAATTTGTTTAACTTGATCAGGAGACATGTTCCATTCAGCCGCCAAATTTGATATACTGACTATGGACTTGGGTTTCTTGTAGGACAGAGAAGTATCAGTGTGTGAAGGAGCCAAGTCAGTATCTGCTGCCTTGCGCTTGCAAGATAGCGGATGAGTATCTTCACTAGCAACGTCTGAATCTTCTCCTTGGACCGGAATAATGGGATCAATGAATTTCATGTCTGGCCTTTGAGATTCATTATCAAGATCATCTGAATCTTCTTCTTGGACTGGAATAAAGGGATCAATGAAGTTCATATCTAGTATTTGACATTCATCATCTTGTTCATCATCATGCTCATTATCTTCAACAAGCTTTTCAGTATCTGCTGGACTATTAGGCTCCATAGAATCAGACTCGTGCATCGGCTTTGGTGACTCAGTCTGAACTAAAGTGTTGTCAATATATTCAGTGTCTCTCTCTTTTGGATCATCATCAGTATTATCATCAGTATCAGTATCTCCCCCTTTTTGAGCATCATTAGTTTGGGGGCTAGATGAAGGAGTATGCAAGAGAACTTCCTTTAGCTGATGAACATTAGCCTCAATGCGTAGAAGACGCTGACTCATGTCCCGAGTCAGTGTCAGAAGTTCATTAAATGCTGAGGCCGGAATTTGAAGGAATGAAGTACCTGGAGCTGCTTGTGAGTGTGGTTGCGTCCCCGGAGAAGGTTGGTCCCCCTGGGGTGGATTCTCCCCCTGGGAGGGATGCTCCCCCTGAGATGGGTGCTCCCCCTGAAATGGTTGCTCCCCCTGAATCAGTGGTTCCTTTTGAGGTTAGGGAACTTTCTCAGTGACAGAGACCGTATGATGAGAAAGTTGAGGGGAGAAATGACCACCATCATGTGGTTCAGCCTCTTGACCGGCATGATCTGCATGGTTACCATCAGCTCCTTCATCAGTATCAGCGGTGAGTGAAGGAACAGTGTATGGATTTGCAATCCATTCTCTCATCCTATCAAAGATGCCGATGTCAGTTTCCAACGGATCATCTTGATACATTCGAATTGACATGCGAGGGCATTGGATGGGATTTCCAGGGTGTGAGAAGTAATCTGCAGCAAAAATTTATCGAGCACAAGAGCAATCCAGCGTGGAAAGGGAACGTGATCAGCGCGTACATTCGCACGAAGAAGTTGAACAAGTTGATCAAAGAATAAAGCCCCATAATCAAGTCTTTTATTGAGAAGAAGTGATCAGACGACTTGTTGCTCATAAGTGCTCAGTTGATCACCACTTCGAGACTTATGACCCACACATTTGCACAGAGTACCGGTGAAGAATTTCCATCCTGGGGTCATACATTGACGCAAAATAAGAGCTGATCGAGCACCAGCCTTTGATGTCAGCGTCTCATACCAAGCCCAGGGTGCTTGCTTCAGTCCATAAACAGCTTTGTCTAGCCGGTACACATAATCCGGTTGATCTTTGTCAACAAAGCCTAGGGGCTGATTGATGAATACCATGAAGAAATGTTGTTTTCACATCCATCTGATAAACAATGAAATTCATGTAGGATGCGTATGCGAGAAACAGTCTGATTGCTTCAATGCGAGCAACTGGAGCAAAGGTTTCCCCGTAGTCGATGGATTCAATTTGAGTGAACCCTTGAGCGACAAGCCTTGCCTTGTTGCGAGTAATGATTCCATCTTTATCAACCTTGTTGCGATAGACCTAGCATGTTTCGGTGATGGTCTTTCCTGATGGTCTGGGAACAAGAGTCCAAACCTTGTGCCTTTCAAACTCATTCAGTTCTTCTTGCATGGCTTTAATCCAGTCAGCATCTTGAAGAACTGAGTGTATCTTGTCAGGTAAGATCATTGAAACGAAATTAACATACATGCAAAAATTATTAGATACACGAGATCTAGTTTGGACACCATCATGAATATTCCCAATAATTTGATCAACAGGGTGATATCGATGTTCAGAAACTGATGCTGATTCCAATGAATTTGACACTGACGAGTTATCAGTTGCAGGAGAATCTTCAGCTTCAAGGGTTTCATCAGCACCTGACGAATTATTTGATGATCTGGCTGCAGTATTTTGATTCAAGGAACTTGGAACTAGAACGATAGAATCAGAAATAGTAGCTTCATCTTCAGCATGAGGAACTTCATCATATGGGCAAGAGAGAAGCTCTTGAAAAATAGAGGAAGAATGAATGACTTTTTCATCAGTGTATGATTCCTCATCAAACTTCACATGAATGGATTCTTCAATGCATTGCCTGTTCACATGAAAGACACGAAAAGCCTTTGAAATAGATGAGTACCCAACAAAAATACCTTTGTCAGCCTTAGGTTCAAATTTTGATCTTGGGTCACGCTGATTAAGAATATAACAAATACATCCGAACACATGAAAGAAGGATACGTCTGGCTTTCGACCTTTCAGCATTTCATATGGTGTCTTCTTGTGAATCCTGTGAATTAGAGATCGATTTTGAGTAAAGCACGCTGTATTAACAGCTTCAACCCAAAACGACATAGGAAGACCAGCATGAATCATTAAGGTCCTTCCTGCCTCAATCAGTGTTCTATTTCTTCGTTCAGCAACTCAATTTTGTTGAGGAGTGCGAGGAGCTGAGAAGTTTTACCCAATGCCTTTATGATCACAAAATTCTTCAAGAGTTGAATTCCGGAACTCAGTGCCATGATCACTTCTTAGCTGCTTAACTTTGAGACCTGTCAGTGTCTCATTTTTATGAATCAGTGAGATAATTTCCTGTGCAGCATGACTCTTCTTCTTCAAGAAAACCACCCATGTAAATCGAGTGAAATCATCCACAACCACTAGAGTATACTTATTTCCACCTAGAGAACGGACAGGAATAGGTCCAAACAAGTCCATGTGGAGTAAGTGAAGAGCAACAAATATACTGGAACATGACTTGGGTTTGAAAGATGACTTGGTTTGTTTTCCTTGTTCACACGCTGAGCACATCTTGTCTTTTACAACGCTGAATTTTGGGAGACCTCTAACTAGATCTTGATTGGATATTTTGGATAGATTCTTAAAGTTTAGATGAGAAAACCTTTTGTGCCAAATCCAGCTGAGATTGGTTTGAGACTTTGTAAAGAAGCATTGCATCAGCGCCTTGTCACTTGAGAACATATCAAGAACATATATATATATATATATATATATATATATATATATATATATATATATATATATATATATATCATCTTTTCTACTTGCTGAAAGTACGATGTTCTTGTCAGTGTTGACAACTCTTCCTTCCTTCTTTGTAAAGTGAACTTCATAGTCAGCATCACACAATTGGCTGATGGAGATAAGATTGTGTTTGATACCCTTTACATATGAAACGTTTTGAAAAACCACGTTATTGCACTTGATATTTCCATATCCTTTAGTGAACCCCTTTCCATTGTCTCCGTAAGTTACTGCAGGACCAGTTTTCTTGACATAGTCTTCCAGGAGAGACTTGGATCCTGTCATATGTCTTGAACAACCACTATCTAAGTACCAAAGATGCTCCTGACCCTGCAGTGCTGAGAAACTAGTTAGAACACACTGACCCATTCGAGGATGGGTCATTCACAAAGTTATTTGATAATAGGTTATAACACTCCTTAGGAAGACAGTTCAAAGAATTTGACTTAAAAGTCCATTTTTCATTTCTAACTTTAATATTATCAGCTCTTAAAGATAATTTATCAAATGAACATTCACTGATCTTATGAGAGGTATCACCACATCTGTAACAAACTCTAGTACCAAAGTTCTTCTTGGTGAGCATTTTTCTGGACTTAACACATTTAGACTTGTAAGATTCACCAAGTGAGCTTTGTGTCCTTTTGTTTATCATTGAATCACAACTGAATTCAGTGTCAGACAAATTATGATTAGTGATAGATGATGAGCTATCATCAGTGTCTAATTTGGACTTATTCACAAATGCATTGCAATCAGGAAAATGCTTAAGTTGTTCATGAACAGCGTGAAACACTCCATTTGAGATAGGGAAGGCAATAATATTCTCAGTGAGAGGAGTTGGTTTTACAAGATGTGCAGGGTAAGAGGTTGGATCAATTCCGGTAATTTCAACATTGCACTCAGTGACACCATTAGAGTTAGTAACACAGTATTCATCAATTAGACTCTGATTAATAAAAGAGTTACTGACAAACTTTTTTTTTGAAATTGTTTTTCATCTCATTCATGGAATAAAATTCAGATTCTTTTTCTTGTGATTTAAAAACCTTTTCAGCTTCTGCAAAATTACCCCCAAGAATTTTCTCACATGAATGTGGAATTTGAGCAGAAATAATATAATTAGCATTTTTGTGAGATTTTGCCCAAGTTTGAAGCACAGTTTGTTCTTTGATCAAAAGATCTTTAACATTATCAATTTTAGCAGACAAAGATGAGTTTGACAAACTAGTGATTCTAATATTTTCTTGAGTGGAATCAATAATGTTATTTTTCATGGATATTTCAGTTTTAAGAAGATCAAGTTGATTTTGCAAATCCCTTATTGTTTGATTCTTCTTAGAATTAATAACACCCAAATACTCAAACATTTTGATTTTTTCATTCATTGAATAGGAAACAAAGTTTTTAACCTGATACATTGAAGGAGAGTCAGTGTTGTGCTTCCTGGAATTTTCAACTGTATCAGACATATTAGCATCAAATGTACTTGTGCCTTTTTCAGAAACATCAGTGTCTTCTATCTTCACCATCAGACACTTGACTTCATCATCTGATGACTCCTCATTAGTCTTCCATTTTTCTTCTTCAGCAACAAGAACTTTATGTTCCAAGTTCTCTGCTTTCAGTTTCTCAATCAGCTTGTTGTACTTCTGCTTCCAGTATTCATCCGAGCCTTGGGTTCTTTGTTTACATTCTTTTGCAAAATGATCAGTGCTCCCACAGTTAAAGCACTGAGCTTTCCCTTTCTTATCAGTACCATGCTTTTTATCAGCTTCTGATCTTTTTGAAAACTTTCCACCCATCTTCTTCTGAAACTTTGAGAAGTTTCGGCCTGATTTCTCAAAAGTCTTTACAATCAAGGCCGCACTAGCCACAACCTTTTCAAGATCATCACTGTCAGTTTTAGAGGAATCAGTGTCTGAATGGCTTTCAATGTCTGACTCAGACACTAGCTTTTTGTTTGAAAACAAAGCTACAGATGATTCACGCTGAGAATCCTTCATCAGCTCCTTTCTCTGAAGCTTGGATTCCTCATAGTATCGAAGGTTTCCATAGAGACTTTGTAAGTCTATAGTGTTGATCTTCTCACTATTTTTCAACACATCAACATGGTTCTCCCAACCTGCACCCAGAGAATCCAAAAACTTTTGCACTAGAACAGTTCTATGCTTCAACTGATCTAATCTCCGCAGATCATTAACAAGAGTATTGAACCTGTTAAAGGTTTGAGTCAAAGTTTCACCTTTCTTTGCGAAAAAGTGTTCATACCTTCTGTTAAGGTCATTTATTTGAGTAGCCTTGACTTCTTCAGTGCCTTCAAAAGATACAGTTAGAGTATCCATCATCTCTTTTGCTGAGATGCAATTCTGAACCAGCCCAAAGATATTGTATGGCAGAGCGTAGCTGATTGCAGCACGAGCACGAACATCTAGACCATTTTTTCTTTTGTCATCTGCCGTCCAGTTTTCTCTAGGCGTTTTCTTCATAGCACCATCAGGAACGTTGTTTTTCAGAGGCTGATACATCGGGACGTATGGACCCTTTTCGACGATGTCCAACATGTCTTCATCTACTGACTCTAAAGCATATAGAGCCTTTATTTTCCACATAGCAAAATTTGTTTCATCAAAAGGAGGAATTTTAGCGGAAGGATGATTTGATGAGTTTAACGAAGAAGAAGATGAAGCCATTTGTTTGATAAAAGAAACCTGCTCTGATACCAATTGAAAAGACCTGAGATTAATCAATTTATCAAACAATGACAGTAAATAGGAACAATAAGGATTCACAAAGAAAAACTTTCACTAAGAAAAATAATCTCACAAAGAGATTATCATGTGCACAAAGTGGCTATTAGGGTTTGTGAAAGGCGTGGCCTATTACAAACTGATACAAAAGATTATATACTACTATTCTAGACAATCCCTATAAATCAGAGATATGCCAGCTAACTAATTTACGCTAACTATGGAAACAAGATAAATACAAAATCTATTACAATGCACTGAATAAATCTATATACACGGAGCTATTGAAATGCTGATGCTGATGCTGAGATATGCACTGATGCTGAAAGATTTATTTCAAACATCATCATATTTCAAGGTTTGACCTTACATATATATATATATATATATATATATATATATATATATATATATATATATATATATAATATGTGTGTGTGTGTGTTGTAAACTTCATGAACTTAACGATCTACTAGAAGATGATGCTATTGGTATAACATAACATTCATCTCAACTTATCTTACAAGAAAAAGGTTTTAAAATACATAAAAGTTACTTAAAGCTAAGAAAATGGGCTAAATGTAACGCCCTGATTCTCATGTATTGTCTAAATATGAGTTTTTGGGTTAAGCCCTACTCGACGAGTCGGTTGATCTACTCGTCAAGTAGCAGTGGGAAGGATCGCGGGTTAAGTGACCTACTCGACGAGTCCATATTGGGACTCGGCGAGTAGGAGCTGACAGCTAAAACCCTAAATCCCAGGGTTGTGCACCCTATTTAAGGGAACACAAACCTCTTTCAGCCTCTTTGCAGTATCTTATCAAACCCTAATACGTGTGTGTGTGTGTGCGCATTGTGTGTTTGAAGCCTTGGAAGGGGATTTTGGTGAAAAGAGCTTGGGAAGCAAGTGGTTTGAAGCAAGGAGCTCGGGGGAAATCCGGATCTACTCCATTTGTCCTCTCTTGGGAAGGTATCAAGCTGTTATCCTCATTCTATTTCGTTCTAGACCTCCTTGGTTGGAGATTAGGGTTCTTGGTTGGATTATAAAGTCATTTTCTAGAGTATGAGCCAAGATCTGAAGTTGTAACTTCAGATCTGAACTCTCTGAGGATTAAAGGACCATAAAGTTATTAGTTTTGGCAAGTTTGAGCCCCTCCCTATGTGTAAAATCCCATTTCAAGCATAGTTTGGGCTTTTTGAGACATTGGAGCCTTGCATGCACATAAAGTTTGCAACTTTACGTGATATGCAGGCCTAAGGAGGTTGGATCTACAATTTGGGGCCTTGCCATGACTTAAAAGTTGTCTGCATGATAAAATGACTAAATGAACTCGGCGAGTCACACAGTTGACTCGGCGAGTCACATGAAGATGGTCATGAACTCGATGAGTTGGAAGAACAACTTGGCGAGTCCGATGAAGATTGCCATAAGACTCGACGAGTTGAAGAACAACTCCGCGAGTCGGACGAGTTTTAACCAGGACACGTTTACATGTATGTCCATCGAGTTCAAGGAGGGAACTCGACGGGTGGCCTTAAGGGTTGATCGAGATTTGAAGGAACTTGACGAGTCACTCCGATGACTCGGCGAGTTGGAATGTGCTTCAGAGAACTCGGCGAGTACCCAAGCGTACTCGGCGAGTTAAGGTCAACATGGACTGTTGACCTTGATTGGGGACTTTGACTATGACCAGGGGTTGATTAGTGGTTTATGGAGCACCTTATAAGGTGAAGGACTTATGAGCATGTCATATTATGGTAATAGGTGGTGGAGTCTTTGACAAGTGATCGGAGAGCTTTGATTATTTACCAAGCTGACATCTACGAGGTGAGTTATCCTCATTATACTAAGTGGTCTAAGGCACCAAGGCCGGCCCATTGAATTTGATATCCAAGTAGTTATTGATATGATAAGTTGAGTCAGTAATGTATGCCAGTTGATATGCTAGTCGGGTAGAATTATAGGACTGCCTGTGACACTGATTGATTATTTGTATGTGCATTTATCCGTTACATGTTGACATTTTATGTGGGGTGGGTTGAGGTTGTACTGCTCCGTGTGGTAGCCAACAAACCCGAGAGTATTCCAGATATGAGCTGAGGGTCTAGTAGGCATTCCAGACTCATACTGAGGACTCGGGAGCATTCCAGATACGAGCTGACGGCCCGGTAGGCATTCCAGACTCGTACTGAGGGCTCGATGGCATTCCAGATACGAGCTGAGGGCCCGGTAGGCATTCCAGACTCGTACTGAGGGCCCAGGGGGTAATCCAGCTTGTAAAGTTGTGGGCCCAATGCGTGCTGTTCTATTTTATTGATATGATATGCTAATGTTGATATTGCTATGTGGACTGTATGTGTATCGGTATTGGGGGTAACTCACTAAGCTTTCGGACTTACAGTTTCAGTTCATTGTTTCAGGTACATCAGAGGATCGCGGCAAGGCGCAGGTGTGATCGTACTGCTCCTCCTATTATATTTTTGTTTCTGGGAAAAACTCTGATAACCAATATTTTGAAAACAAAGTTGTAATGTTTTGATGAACTTGACATGTATAAAAAGTTTAAATTGGTTTGAAATTTTTGGGTGTTACAAGTTGGTATCAGAGCCTTGGTTTGAGTGAATTGGAGGAACATTTGTGTGAATCCAGTCTCAAATCAAGGTAAGATTTTCAAAATGGTTTTCAAAATAATTAAATGAGGATGCGAAGTGTACGATCAGCCGAAGCCAGTAAGTAGACCCTAAAATACCACACAGTTATTTGATTATGGGATATGTTAGAATAGCATGCTAGTACTAGGCTAGGGATATTCAGGAATTGCATGGTAAAATTGCCTGACTGCATGATGCCTGCTAGCCTAGGGTTTCTCCTATATGAAATTGACATCATTACTGTAGTTATCTAGTGTAGGCATCACGGTTATACATAACTAAGATCTTATAGCCTGAGAATGTTTGATTTGGCCTTATGTTCTGTTCTTGATTGATTAGGAGCTTAGGGTAGGATTGAACATTCGAAAGTCTATAGGGTCCAGCGTTATGTATGGCTAGCATACACTAGTGTCACAGGGTTGGTGGAAGTTTCGCGGATGGATAGGTTGTTTGGGAGGTGTCCGCCGACTTCGAGGCACTTAGCCTTCTTTTAGGGGTGAAGTTTGAGTGCTCGATGTGATTATGTGTGTCGTTAGGGCTTTGTGATGATACTTGGGACATATATGGGTAGGTGTGGAAGGTAGTATGGGCTTGTACTACTGAAAGCACATGACCCATATGCGTAACAAGGAAGTCACAAACCCTAGGGTTTTGTCGGGGGTTGGTCTCCAGTTATTTGTATGAGTTATCTGATGCCTTGTGTTATGTTTCAGAATGGTGGTAACCAGGCGCTTTGTGACCGGATTTGGTTCGGGATCAGGATCAGGATCAGGAGAGGGCAGACAGGGGAAGCTGACAGCACCCGAGACGATCGGCCAGATGAGGCCAGATGAGATGGATGATAGGATCCGAGCGATTCTGCACGATGAGGTTGCTGCGTTGTTTCGCGCCGAGTTGCCGGAGATGTTCGGGTCGATTAAGACCGCCATGGTGGAGTATTTTGATGAGCGCTACGCAGCCCATGCAGAGACAGCCGCCGCAGCAGCTGCATCCGCTGTATCTACGACAGGGGGATGAGTTGGTAGGGGTTTTCAGTACCGGGACTTCGACAACACGAAGCCCCTTACTTTTGATGGGACACAGGATCCCATCAAGGCTATGAGATGGATTTTAGATGTTGTGGGGTGTTTCTTCACCTGCTCGTGTCCTACTAACCAAAAGGTCAGGTGTGCTCTGAACCTGCTTAGGTCTGGAGCCAAGGACTGGTGGAGACTTGCAACTGGGGCCTACACTGATGAGCAGAGAGCTGCTTTCACTTGGGAGCAGTTCAGGGATATGCCGCGCTCGTTACATTCTGAGAGTCGAGCGGGAACGGTTGGCATAGGAGTTTCTGAGTTTGAGGCAGGATGGAGAGTCGGTGACAGAGATCACCCGTATGTTCACTGAGCGGGCGATGTTCTGCCTAGAGTTTGCTTCCGAGCAATCTCAGATGACCCGTTATCTGAGTATGCTCAAAACCGATATCCGACAGTTTGTAGCTACCCAACGATGTGATACTCTTCTGGAGTTGCAGGAGGCCGCCAGACGGCGGGAGTTGAAGATTGAGCTGCAGCTAAGGGAGCAATGGCTAGCCCCGGTACTGTCACAGCCAGCGCCGAAGTGGCCTAAGACCGTCGATGCTAGGACCGGGGGTCAACAGGGACGCACTTGTGGGAAGTGTGGTAAGGGACATTCTGGTGTATGTCGGGCTGGTAGTGGGTGCCACAAGTGTGGAAAGGAGGGGCATTATGCGAGGGATTGTCGCCAGGCTGCCCCAGTCCAGGGTATGAGGTTATGTTATCACTGCAACCAGGTCGGCCACATGAAGGCCAACTGTCCACTACTTGCCGCCAAGCTGGTGCAGGATGCAGCACCGGCTACCTTGAGGATCATAGATGGGTGACCAGTCAGGACAGAGCCTCCGAAGGCTCAGGGCCGTGCTTTCCAGCTTACGACAGAGGAGGCCAGAGCAGCACCAGATGTGGTTGCTGGTATGTTTCTATCCTCATCTTGTTTTATTTATCTATTATATGCTTATTTGTTGTACCCGTGATTAGGTATGTTTTTGGTGAACTCTTTGCCCGCTTTGGTCTTATTTGACTCGGGGGCGAGTCGGTCCTTCGTGTCTCGGTCTTTTAGTAGGGAGTTCAGTACGCCTGTGGGCGAGTTGGAGTGTCCGTTACGATTATCTATCGCCAACGAACACGAGGTTTCTGCTTCTTCAATTTATTATGGATGTGACTTGGAGATTTTTGGGGTTTCTTTTCTGATAGACTTAATCCTGATTCCCATGGGGGAGGTGTGCGTGATTGTGGGCATGGATTGGCTCAGTAGGTTCGGTGCTATGATTGATTGCGAAGGCCAACGAGTAGTAGTTCGAACCCCAAGTGGGGGAGAACTGATTATATATGGTGAGGGCACCAGAGTGGGCTTCGGTTTTTGTTAAGTTGCCAGGGGTCGACAGTACATTCAGCATGGGTGTACGAGTTATCTAGCGTACGTGGTAGATACACGTGTCTGGGACCAGAATTCGGTTTCCGATGTACCAGTGATCAGGGAATTTGCAGATGTGTTTCCAGAAGAGTTTCCAGGGATACCTCTAGAGAGGTAGGTCGAGTTCAGGATCGACCTGGTGCCAGGTGCGGCCCCTATCGCTAAGGTGCCGTACCGGTTAGCGCCACCAGAGATGCAGGAGCTGTCGTCATAGCTGAAGGAACTGTTGGGCAAACAGTTCATCTGACCTAGCAGCTCTCCATGGGGAGCGCCGATTCTCTTTGTTCGGAAGAAGGACGGTTCGCACCGGATGTGCATTGATTATCAGGAGTTGAACAAGCTAACGGTAAAGAACCGTTACCCACTCCCGAGGATAGATGATTTCTTCGATCAGCTGCAGGGTGCATCTTGGTTTTCCAAGATAGATTTGAGATCTGGGTATCACCAGGTCAGGGTCAGAGAGGAAGACATGGAGAAGACCGCGTTCTGAACTCATTATGGACATTACGAGTTCGTGGTGATGCCGTTTGGGCTCACCAACGCGCCAACAGTATTTATGGATCTGATGAATCGGGTCTGCAGACGGATGCTTGACCGCTCGGTCATAGTGTTTATAGATGATATCTTGGTGTATTCCAAGACCCGAGAGCAGCATGAGGAGCATCTGCGAGAGCTGCTGGGAGTCCTGAGGCGGGAACGGTTGTATGCCAAGTTCTCGAAGTGTGAGTTTTGGTTACGAGAGGTCCAGTTCCTAGGATATCTCGTTAACCAGGAGGGGATTTTGGTCGATCCGGCCAAAATCGAGGCGGTTATGCAGTGGGAGGTTCCAAAATCTCCTTCGGATATTAGGAGCTTCCTAGGATTAGCAGGATACTACCGGAGATTTATTCGGGATTTTTCCAAGATTTTAGTACCCTTCACTCGTCTGACGAGGAAAAGGGTGGATTTGTGGTGGGGCCCCGAGCAGTAGAGGGCGTTTGAGACCTTCCTTCAATGTTTGTGTGAGGCACCGGTCTTTACACTTCCGGAGGGGGTTGAAGATTTTGTGGTATTCTGTAATGCATGATGGGTTTTAGGAATAAGAACATCCCATGTGCTCATACAAACCCTAATGCTTGGATCTAGGTTTCTCTATTGTACATGCAAGTTATCCAAGACTATAAACCCTAATTCTAGCATACAAGTAATCATATTAACATGAGAATAGGTTTAAGATGTTACCTTGATTGTTATATAGAAATAACAATCCCAAATCTCCTTGTATTGACTTTAGAAAGCTTAGAGTCACAAATGTCACTCCTCTAATGGTTCACAAACACTATAAGCAAGAGGATGAAGAGGAGAGAGGATAGAGGCTGCCGAAAACCATCTACAAACCCTAGAGAAGTCTTAGCCTCGTTTTTGGGTCATAAGGGATCCATATATATAGGAGGCAATTAGGGTTATCTAACAAGGAAACCCTAATTTGGATGCTTAAGCCCTAAGCAACCCATGGAGCCCTTTTCTCAAGGCCTTGGACGATTTCATATGGGCTTCCCCCATAGAATTCGTCCACCTTATAATATAAGGCAATCCATGACCCAAATTGCAATTATCTTATAATTACAATTACAGTCCCTTAAGTTTAATTAATCTCTTTTAGTCACAAAACTAATTACCAATTAATTATTGACTAATATTAATTAAACAATATGATTTCTCCTTTAATATATTATTCCCATAATATATTAATAAATCATATTTAATCCTTTCTCTCCATAATTCATCCTATCAAGTTGCTTTGGTGAAGGCAACCCAAAAGGACCATGCACCATCGGGTCAAGTACATACCAAAATAGTTATGGACTTAGACACTAATCCAACAGTCTCCCGCTTGGATAAGTCTAATAACTGTTATGCGTATGACTTCAGATCCTGATCTACAATCGTAGCTTTCCAAAGCCGCTGTCAACTCTGATCCTATCAGATACGCGTGTCCTTAGATAAGGGATCATATATTCCTCGATTCTAGATATCGTATGAGACATGATTTCAAATCATTCTCTTTGTACCATATCTTGATTTCCGATTTATAACGACTGACTAATTGAACAAATCAAATTAGCCCTAGCCCGGCCGAGCATTTACATTTGTCATCACTAAATCATCGAGGGGCCCAAAGATATCGCTTTTATCCTACTTTGGATAAAAGGAACGGATAAACTTTGATACAATGCTTGCTTGCACTCACTCACCGAATCACACACAACAATATGTTTTATAACACCAAGTTACTGGTGCGTTTACATATTATCAATGTGCAACCGATTCACAAGATACAACTCACACATCTTGGTTTCAAGAATATAAGATGTTATCGTCTCACCAATCACTCGTGATACAATTCATGGAGTGATCCAAGTGAGCGTGGGTTTAATCCAATGCTCAAATTCATATTTATAAGCACTCATGAACGTTGCAGCAAACATTTGCTTATGTCTAATGCTCTTTAGACAATCCACACACCAATTCATGACAGTCTTCTTTCATATCTACTTCCAACATATGAACGACTGTGGCCCGTTCGAATAATTTAACTGTTCTTAACCAATTAAATTATTCAGGAAGTCAAAACATGCAAATGTGAAACACAAGAATAATACTAATCCCATATGGCCTCAAACCTTTGAGTATAAATAAAACACCTTTTATTTATCACCATATCGATTACTCATTATTTGTCGTTTCGGGTAATCAACTTCTTACTTGAATTATTACACTTGTCCCATGCTCCTAGCATGCACACAATGTTTACCTATGGTTCTTACTTTGTGAAATAGATCACATTGAACACATTTCCAATCATTCTCATTTCACAACTCCAAATCCTTTTTTCATAAGTGAAAGAATATCAAATTCTTGCCACTTATTGAATATGCTAGATTCTAACATTTTATGCAACGATCCTTTCGTAATGTCACTGCACCAAAGTCTCAAAGACTATTGCCAATGATATTACAAAGTCCTCTATCGGAGATTGTTACAAGACAATTCCTTAGATATGATGTCTCTCACTCAAAGTACATTCCTTTGAACATCCATTTGCATAAAGGTTTCTAATCTAGTAATAGATTTTTCAATATTCAATTTCCAATATGGATACATTTCCATATTTTCCATATGACAACTTATTCTTAATAGAATCTTATCTATTCATAATAATGTCGACATGGGCCATCCAATATGGAAACATTTCCATATTTTCCATATGACAACTCATTCTTAATAGAATCCTTTTTATTCATAATAATGTCGATATGGTCCATTCAATTCCATGCTTCCAACTACTCAAGCAACCAATCCTCGTCGAACTTTGGATTGTCCTTTGATAGTTGTTTAATTATTTTAGTCAAAACATATTCTAGTCCCTTTTCCCTCTAAATGCGCTAGACATTATGAAAATTTTAGAATGGTCAAATATTAAAGCATTTGCAATCGATCCTATACCCGAAGCGTATGGTACACGACGCATAATGTTTTATTTGCTATGTTCTCAAAATTTGAATTGTGAAGAGGAATGCCGTAATCATAATCGAAATTTTAAGAACACACTATGTACCTTTGACTAAATTTATTAACATTTCTCAACCTAAGCCTTTAGATTTGAAATGAAGCATAATATTCTCTCCCTTAATTATAGCAAAACAACTTTACAACCCTTACGACTTTGCAAGGTATAACTCTTGTTTTCTATAATTAATATTGCCAACTTGCAATACGTGCCTTAATAATCATACAATCATAACATTTATGCTCCCACTATCATGATGATTATTATAAAACATAACACTTATGCTCCCACTAGCTTTGACATGTCTTTAGAAACATCTTAACTTTTCAGACAAACAATACTTATTGAATTTCTTAAGTTCATGTTTCTAATACTTAGTGCTTTGATAATCTTTTATCAAGACTTCTTGAACTTATACACCTTTGCCATAGATAGTTCATATGTGTGTCTAAACAATTAAGACTAATTGCCAAACCTCACAATTCAAATTATGGAAAGGGATACCGTAACCATAATCGAATTCGAGAATGCAATTTTACAATCACTATCTTCTTAAAATCTTTCTTAGTGAAAGCATTTCCTCACAATCATTTTCATGAAGGAGGAAATCTTATGACACTTAGATCTAAACGGTGTATGTGTTCCTATCCATGTGAATTTGTTAAAACCAAAGTTTACGACAAATTCAAACTCATATGGACCGAACTTTCTTAATCTTGATTTCTTGCCTTATGGTAGCACAGCTGCCCACCATGTCTTCCAAGTAGTTAAGCAGCTCACCCTTTCCTATCAATGTACCTTTCATTGATTAAGGTGCTTTGCCTTTTATGCGTTCAAAATGAGAACTCATAGAACTCACATGCATAATTAACTCGATTGGATTGGCACATAAACAAAATAATGTCATCATGATAGGTTGTAAACCTCAACTCGTGTGCTAGTGATGATCGATAAGGTCTAATTTGATTTGTTCTTGAAACCTTTCAAGAACATTAAGACTCCCACTGACTCCTTGACATATAAGACTCTCTTGTCAATAAACATTTCTTGACAACCAAATATTCAAGAGTTAGTGCAGTTTTTATCAAAACACTTCATAAATATGTCCTAGTTGGTCTTTGTCTTATCCAAGACATCACAACTTTCCTCATTTGATGAAGTTATAAACCTTCTTAATATTTATCACTCAATGTCACAATCTTAACTCTAAGACTTGTATTGGAACGAAGTATGGTTGATTTCTTGATTTAACCATTTCTTTAATTCTTGATTCCTCTTCTTAAACATACAATTGTACTAAGACTCACTTAGAGGATCAATTGAGATATGGTTCTTAATCGTTAAGACCTATCATAAAGCATAAAAGGTACTCTCCCTTCTTCTTAGAATGGAGAAACTTTTATCTTTCTGCCTACTTGATTCTTCTTATTCGTTCTGCTATTGATTTAAACATTTTCAATCAATTCAAAATTACACTTAATCTTGTAAGTATAATCATATTCACTAGACCTTTAGTAAATCATGACGAATATCTTGGTTACTCTTATGGTGGACTTGATCAATACGCAACTTTGTGTACTTAATCTCCTAGTCCTTCACTTGACACTTTATCAATGAATTAGTCTAATTTCCAAATATGAAATTCCTCATTCATCATGCAACCAAGTTGCATGATTCCAAGTTTCTGTCCAATTGAAACTTGGGCGATGAGAAACTCTCCTTATTTGGTAAATTTTCAACATTTCCATAACTAAGAATCAAATCCATTATTGCTAATAATAGAAACATCCAAACATCAATTTTTCATATACGCCATTGCAAGGATAAATAAATAATATAAAATCAAAATTTATTTTATTGCGGAAAAATTTGTCCTTACAATGCAATTCATTGAAAAACTATGCTAATACATGTTTCTTAGTAGTCTAATTCTAACTCTAAGTAGCAGCTCAAGAATTTAATCTTCAAGTAATGCGATCGAAATCGATTCCTTCACGGTTAGATTCTGCTCACTTCTTCCCTTAAGCTTCCTCTCCTTTCTTCGATCCTACAAAACATTAATTGTAATATTATCACATTATGTATTAAGAATCTAGAATAGGAGCTTAAAAGAGTTAGTCAATGGATTTTACCTAAAGCAGAGCCATACGTTTTGACTCTCCCTTCTCTTAGATCTTTTAGGTAAATAGGGCAGCTTCGTATCCAATGCCCCTTCTCTTGGCAATAAAAGCAAATTGACTCTTTTGGAATAGGACATGGAACTACTTCAGACATTGCCTTTCTCTTATGATCAAACTTTTCGATCATAGCATGTCTTTCGTTGCCATTGTCTATATCCATAGAGGTCTTGAAGGCAGATTCACCAATCAACATTGCTTTTCTATTGCGCCAAACCATTGCTGATTCAGCAGCAATAAGCATATAGGTGAGATCTATAAGGGTCATGTCGCAGTTCATCATATAGTACTCTCTTACGAACTCACTATATGAGTTAGGAAGTGACTGAAGAACCCAATCAACAGCCATCTCCTCACAGACAACGGATCCCAACATTCTCAACCTATCAATGTGTGACTTCATCCCTAGGACGTGTGCACACACTGACTATCCTTCTTTATGTTTACTTGCCAAAAGGGCTTGAGTGAGCTTGAACTTTTTAAGCCTTCGAACTTGTGGGTTAGGCAGAATAATTGGAGGAGGTAGAGGAAGTGAAGCATGATCTCTTGTTCCTCGATCGAATCGTGGAATATCATCTTCATGTGGAAATCTTGTTCCACGGGATTTGGGAAGACCATAGTTGTCGAACTTTGACATCTACAAAACGGGAGAAAACGAATTCAAGTTAGTTGATTGATTGAGTCCTTAGTAAATCACCCAAATGAGATACTAAGGCTAGGACCCAACACAATATTCCATAACTCGGGAGAGGGATGCCGTAACCCTAATTGCAGAATATTTGAAGGTAAGTGAATGACGATTCACTAATTTCCACCATAAAAAAAACAAAAAAGAAATTTAAGTTTTAAATCTATGAAAACTCCTAGATCCTATGAGATTCATTGAACATTTCAATGGCATGTTTAAATCTTGATAAGCCCCTCTTGTTTGTGACTGGGATGCCGAAGATCACAAAGCGGGTGTGAATAACCATGCAAACTTACATGGTGCCCTCACATGTTACAGTCACCTATTCGATGTGCCAGTAAACCACACACGCTCCACCGAACTATGACAAACATTGAGTCACCCTTTGCTACCTTTGCTTAGAACCATTTAGTGTGTCGGTAAACCACACACGCTCCACTAACGTCTTCGCAAGGGTACAAAGTGTAATTTCATGGAATTGCATCAATTCACTTTTGCCTAAGTAACTAAGATTGGGAATTTTATGAAAACATTTAGTTACTTATGTATATCATTATACTTATAATGGATGGTTTTGTCCTATCCTACTTGTTCGGCTAACGACCCTCCACTAGTTAAGAGTGCGGTGGGTAAGAGTGGATACCCATTCAATCGCCATTTTATAGGCAATTTCCTTAAACACCCCTTATAGACCAGCTTCGTGAATGAGGCCTACTAACAGTAAGACTGACTTTTACTCATACATATATATAATGTTAGACTTTTAATGTTATATATAGTATAGGGTGTATTTTACACTTTTAAAATACTAGGTGGTCTAATTTAACAATTATACTTTTAATTCAATTAAATTGTAAACCTAAACTTTTTATGGATTTATTAAACTTCTTTTAATTATACACCTTAATTAATTAATAAAACCATAAGGGTGTGATTTGAACTTTTTCAAAACAATACTAGAGTTTTAGAATTTAACATTCCTAATTAAACTTTTAATCAACTTTTAAATTCCAAAACTTGAGGGCAAGTTCTGAAACATTTCAAAACATTAGGGTTTAGAACTTAAATATACATCAAAATTAAACAATTAATCAAAATTTAAATTCAAAACTTGAGGGCAAGTTTTGAAACCTTTTTCAAAACATTAGGGTTTTAACTATTTAAATTTTAAAACAACAAAACTTTTGGGTTCAAATTTAAACTATAAAACCTAAAGGGGAAAATATGAAACTTTTCATAACACAAGGATCAAATAACAAGTAATCTAAATTAACAATTAATCACATAATTATCCATATTTGATTTATTTAATGATTTCTTGCAAAACAATTTACCAATTTAATCAAAATAATTAATCAATTATCACATAAGGAAACAAATATTTTATTAATTGATAAATATCTTTAATTAGATCAAGAATATAGTCATATATATAAAAAATGGATTTATATTGATCTAATGTGATAAGTCAACTTTCCATAAGCAAAAACAGCAAGAAATCGCGAAGATAGCCCCATCTGACGAGTTGAGTCGTCGAGTCAGCATGGACTTGGCGAGTCCAGCCTCCAGAACATCAAAAATCGAATTTTTCAAACATATAATGCATCAATACAATAGAAACCTGTCTAGTCTCTGATACCACTGATGAGTTTTAGGAATAAGAACATCCTATGTGCTCAAACAAACCCTAATGCTTGGATCTAGGTTTCTCTATTGTAGATGCAAGTTATCCAAGACTATAAACCCTAATTCTAGCAAACAAGTAATCATATTAACATGAGATTAGGTTTAAGATGTTACCTTGATTGTTATATAGCAATAACAATCCCAAATCTCCTTGTATTGACTTTAGAAAGCTTAGAGTCACAAATGTTGCTCCTCTAATGGTTCACAAACACCATAAGCAAGAGGATGAAGAGGAGAGAGGATAGAGGCTGCCGAAAACCGTCTACAAACCCTAGAAAAGTCTTAGCCTCGTTTTTGGGTCATAAGGATCCATATATATAGGAGGCAATTAGGGTTATCTAACAAGGAAACCCTAATTTGGATGCTTAAGCCCTAAGCAACCCATGGAGCCCTTTTCTCAAGGCCTTGGACGATTTCATATGGGCTTCCCCCATAGAATTCGTCCACCTTATAATATAAGGCAATCCATGGCCCAAATTGCAATTATCTTATAGTTACAATTCTAGTCCCTTAAGTTTAATTAATCTCTTTTAGTCACAAAACTAATTACCAATTAATTATTGACTAATATTAATTAAAAAATATGATTTCTCCTTTACTATATTATTCCCATAATATATTAATAAATCATATTTAATCCTTTCTCTCCATAATTCATCTTATCAAGTTGCTTTGGTGAAGGCAACCCAAAAGGACCATGCACCATCGGGTCAAGTACATACCAAAATAGTTATGGAGTTAGACACTAATCCAACAATGCATCCATCACAGGTCTAGGGGGCGGTTCTCATGTAGAGAGGATGAGTGATAGCCTACGTATCGCGGCAGCTGAAGCCGCATGAGACGAGATACCCTACGCATGAACTGGAGCTGGGGGCGGTGGTGTTCGCCCTCAAGATATGGAGACATTACCTTTATGGGGTCCGCTGTACGATTTATACGGATCACAAGAGCTTGAGACATATCATGGATCAGCCGAACCTGGACATGAGGTAGCGCAGGTGGCTGGACATAGTCTAGGACTACGATTGCGAGATCCTTTACCACCCTGGTAAAGCAAATATGGTTGAGGATGCTTTGAGCCGTAAGTCGGCTAGGTCTTCCACCCCTGCAACGTGTATGAGGATAGCAGTGGATTCCCCACTTGTGAGTTTTATTGAATTAGTGTCTAAGTCCATAACTATTTTGGTATGTACTTGACCCGATGGTGCATGGTCCTTTTGGGTTGCCTTCACCAAAGCAACTTGATTGGAGAAATAAATAAAGAGAGAGAGGTTATTATGATTTATTAATATGTTATAAGAATAATATATTAAAGGAGAAATCATATTTGTGTAATTAATATTGGTCAATAATTAATTAAGAATTAATTTTGTGATCAAGTGTAATTAATTAAACTAGAGGGGCTGAATTGTAATTATGTGATAGTTACAAAATAAGGTAAGGATTATCTTAAATATAGGGTGAACGAATTTAAGGTGATAATGCCTTAGAATTCGACTAGGATAAGGGTTTCTAAGACTTATCTTATGGTTGCTTGGTGGGCAAGCAACTAGATAAGGATAATGACTAAAACCCTAATCTTTACACCTATATAAACCCCCTAAGGCTCATGAATTAATCTAAACCTTCCCAAGAAGTCCTAAGGACGAATTCCTACCTCTCTCCTCTCTCTTTATACCTTCTCCACTTGCTTATGGTGTTTGTAAGCCATTAGAGGAGTGACACTTGTGACTCTAAGCCTTCCAAAGTCAATTCAAGGAGGATTAGGATTGTTATTGCTATATAACAATCAAGGTATGTTCTTAAACCTAATTATATGTTAATATTGATTTCCATATGCTAGAATTAGAGTTTATAGTCTTGGATTCAAAGAATGTACAATAGAGAAACCTAGATCCAAGCATTAGGGTTTGTATGAGCACATAGGATGTCTTATGACCAAAACCCATCAGTGGTATCAGAGCCTAGCCTAGTTTCAATTGTATTGATGCATTGTATATCTAAAAAATTCGTTTTTTGGTGTTTTGGAGGCTGGACTCGCCGAGTCCAAGGTGACTCGACGAGTCTAGGCTTGACTCGACGAGTCAACTCGTCAGATAGAGCTTATCTCGAGATTTCTTGCTGTTTTTGCTTTTGGATAGTTACCTTATCATGTTAGATCAATATTAATCCGATCATATGATATATTTGACTATAATTTTGATCTAATTGAAGATATTTATCAATTAATAAGATAATTGTTTCCTTATGTGATAATTGGTTAATTATTTTGAGTAAATTGATAAATTGTTTTGCAAGAAATCATTAAATAAATCAAATATGGATAATTATGTGATTAATTGTTAATTTAGATTATTTGTTATTTGATCCTTGTTGTTATGAAAAGTTTCATATTTTGCCCTTTAGGTTTTATAGTTTAAATTTGAACCCAAAAGTTTTGTTGTTTTGAAATTTAAATAGTTGAAACCCTAATGTTTTGAAAAAGGTTTCAAAACTTGCCCTCAAGTTTTGGAATTTAAAAGTTGATTAAAAGTTTAATTAGGAATGTTCAATTCTAAAACTCTAGTATTGTTTTGAAAAAGTTCAAATCACACCCTTATGGTTTTGTTAATTAATTAAGGTGTATAATTAAAAGAAGTTTAATAAATCCATAAAAGTTTAGGTTTACAACTTAATTGAATTAAAAGTATAATTGTTAAATTAGACCACCTAGTATTTTGAAAGTATAAAATACACCCTATACTATATATAACATTAAAAGTCTAACATTATATATATGTATGAGTAAAAGTCAGTCTTACCGTTAGTAGGCCTCATTCACGAAGCTAGTCTATAAGGGGTGTTTAAGGAAATTGCCTATAAAATGGCGATTGAATGGGTATCCACTCTTACCCACTGCACTCTTGACTAGTGGAGGGTCGTTAGCCGAACGGGTAGGATAGGACGAAACCTTCCATTATAAGTATAATAAAGTATAAAAGTAACTAAATGTTTTCATAAAATTCCCAATCTTAGTTACTTAGGCAAAAGTGAATTGATGTAATTCCATGAAATTACACTTTGTGCCCTTGCGAAGATGTTAGTGGAGCGTGTGTGGTTTACTAGCACACTAATTGGTTCTAAGCAAAGGTAGCAAAGGGTGACTCAATGTTTGTCATAGTTCGGTGGAGCGTGCGTGGTATACCGGCACATCGAATAGGTGACTGTAACATGTGAGGGCACCATGTAAGTTTGCATGGTTATTCACACCCGCTTTGTGATCCTCGGCATCCCAGTCACAAACGAGAGGGGCATATCGAGATTTAAACATGCCATTGAAAGTTCAATGAATCTCAAAGGATCTTGGAGTTTTCATAGATTTAAAACTTAAATTTCTTTTTTCGTTTTTCGTGGTGGAAATTAGTGAATCGTCATTCACTTACCTTCAAATGTTCTGCAATTAGGGTTACGACATCCCTCTCCCGAGTTGTAGAATATTGTGTTGGGTCCTAGCATTAGTATTTTAATTGGGTGATTTACTAAAGGACTCAATCTATCAACTAACTTGAATTCGTTTTCTCCCGTTTTGTAGATGTCAAAGTTCGACAACTATGGTCTTCCCAAATCCCGTGGAACAAGCATTGCACATGAAGATGATATTCCACGATTCGATCGAGGAACAAGAAATCATGCTTCACTTCCTCCTCCTCCTCCTATTATTAATCTCCCTAACCTACAAGTTCGAAGGCTTGAAAAGTTCAAGCTCACTCAAGCCCTTTTGGCAAGTAAACATAAAGAAGGAAAGTCCGTGTGTGCACACGTCCTAGGGATGAAGTCACACATTGATAGGTTAAGAATGTTGGGATCTGTTGTCTGTGAGGAAATGGCTGTTGATTGGGTTCTTCAGTCACTTCCCAACTCATATAGTGAGTTCGTAAGAGAGTACTATATGATGAACTACAACGTGACCCTTATAGATCTCACCTATATGCTTATTGCTGCTGAATCAACAATGATTTGGCGCAATAGAAAACCAAAGTTGATTGGTGAATCTGCCTTCGAGACCTCTATGGATATAGACAATGGCAACGAAATACATGCTATGATTGAAAAGATTGATCATAAGAGAAAGGCGATGTCTGAAGTAGTTCCATGTCCTGTTCCAAAAGAGTCGATTTGCTTTTATTGCCAAGAGAAGGGGCATTGGAGACAAAGCTGCCCTATTTACCTAAGAGATCTAAGAGATGGGAGAGTCGAAACGTATGGCTCTAATTTAGGTAAAATCCATTGACTAACTCTTTTAGGCTTCTATTCTAGACTCTTAATACATAATTTGATGAGATTACAGTTGATGTTTTGTAGGATCGAAGAAAAGAAAGGAAGCTTAAGGGAAGAAGTGAGCAGAATCTAACCGTGAAGGAATGGATTTCGATCGCATTTCTCGAAGATTAGATTCTTGAGCTACTACTTAGAGTTAGAATTAGATTACTAAGAAAGATGTATTAGCATAAGTTTTTCAATGAGTTGCATTGTAAGGACAAATTTTTCCGCAATAAAATAAATTTTGATTTTAAATTTTATTTATTTATCCTTACAATGGCGTGTATGAAAAATTGATGTTAAAATGTTTCTATTATTAGCAATAATGGATTTGGTTCTTATTATGTTATGGAAAGTCGAGAATTTACCAAATAGGGAGAGTTTCTCATCGCCCAAGTTTCAATTGGACAGAATACTGGAATCATGCAACGTGGATGCACGTTGAATGAGAAATTTCGTATTACTAATTCATTGACAAAGTGTCAAGTGAAGGACTAGGAGATCGACAACACAAAATTGTGTGTTGATCAAAGTCCACCACAAGAGTAACGAGATATTCGTCATGAGTTACTAAAGGTTTAGTAAATATGATTATACTTATAAGATTAAGTTTAAATTGATTAAAAAAAAGGTTTAAATCAATAGTAGAACGAATAACAAGAATCAAGTAGGCAGAAAGATAAAAGTTTCTCCATTCTAAGAAGAAGGGAGAGTACCTTTTATGCTTTATGATAGGTCTTAATGATTAAGAACCATATCTCAATTGATCCTCTAAGTGAGTCTTGGTACAATTGTATGTCCAAGAAGAGGAATCAAAGATTGAAGAAATGGTCAAATCAAGAAGTCAATCATACTTCGTTCCAAAACAAGTCTTAAAGTTAAGATTGTGAAATTGAGTGAAAAAGTATTAAGAAGGTTTATAACATTCAATAAATGTGGTAAGTTGTGATGTCTTGGATAAGACAAAGACCAACTAGTACCAATTTATGAAGTGTTTTGATAAAAGCTACACTAACTCTTGAATATTTGTTTGTCAAGAAATGGTTAATGACAAGAGAATCTTATATGTCAAGGAGTCAGTGGGAGTCTTAATGGTATTGAAAGGTTTCAAGAACAAATCAAATAAACCTTATCGATCATCACTAGCTCACGAGTTGAGGTTTACAACCTATCGTGTTGACATTATTTTGTTTCTGTGCCAATCCAATTGAGTTAATTATGCATGTGAGTTCTATGAGTTCTCATTTTGAACGCATAAAAGGCAAAACACCTTAATCAATGAAAGGTATATTGATAGGAAAGGGTGAGCTGCTTAACTACTTGGAAGACATGGTGGGCAGCTGTGCTACCATAAGGCAAGAAATCAAGATTAAGAAAGTTCGGTCCATATGAGTTTGAATTTATCGTAAACCTTGGTTTCAACAAATTCACATGGATAGAAACACATACACCATTTAAAATCTAAGTGTCATAAGATTTCCTCCTTCATGAAAATGATTGTGAGGAAATGCTTTCACTAAGAAAGATTTTAAGAAGATAGTGATTGTAAAATTGCATTCTCGAATTCAATTATGGTTATGGTATCCCTTTCCATAATTTGAATTGTGAGGTTTGGCAATTAGTCTTAAGTGTTTAGACACACATATGAACTATCAAAGGCAAAGGTGTATAAGTTCAAGAAGCCGTGATAAAAGATTATCAAAGCACTAAGTATTAGAAACATGGACTTAAGAAATTCAATAGGTATTGTCTTTCTGGAAGTTAAGATGTTTATGAATACATGTCGAAGCTAGTGGGAGCATAAGTGTTATGTTTTATAATAATCATCATGATAGTGGGAGCATAAATGTTATGATTGTATGATTATTAAGGCACGTATTGCAAAGTTGGCAATATTAATTATAGAAAAAAGAGTTATACCTTGCAAAGTAGTAAGGGTTATAAAGTTGTTTTGATATAATTAAGGGAGAGAATATTATGCTTCATTTCAAATCTAAAGGATTAGGTTGAGAAATGCTAATAAACTTAGTCAAGGGTACATAGTGTGTTCTTAAAATTTCGATTATGATGACAACATTCTTCTTCACAATTCGAATTTTGAGAACATAGCAAATAAAACATTATGCATCGTGTCCCATACGCTTCGAGAATAGGATCGATTGCAAATGCTTTAATGTTTGACCATTCTAAAATTTTCCAAATGTCTAGCGCATTTAGAGGGAAAAGGGACTAGAATCGGTTTTGACTAAAATAATTAAACAACTATCAAAGGACAATCCAAAGTTCGACGAGGATTGGTCGCTTGTGAGTAGTTGGAAGTATAGTATTGGAAGATATGGAAATGTTCTCATATTGGATGGACCATATCGACATTATTAGGAATAGATAAGATTCTATTAAAAATAAGTTGTCATATGGAAAATATGGAAATGTATCTATATTGGGAATTGAATATTGAAAATCTATGTCTAGATGAGAAACTTTTATGCAAAGGGATGTTCAAAGGAATGTACTTTGAGTGAGAGACATCATATCTAAGGAATTGTCTTGTAACAATCTCCGATAGAAGACTTTGTAATATCATTGGCAATGGTCTTTGTGACTTTGGTGCAGTGACATTACGAAAGGATAGTTGCATAGAATGTTAGAATCTAGCATAGTCTATAAGTAACAAGAATTTGATATTCTTTAACTTATGAAAAACGGATTTGGAGTTGTGAAATGAGAAGGATTGGAAATGTGTTCAATGTGATCTATTTCACAAAGTAAGAACCATAGGTAAACATTGTGTGCATGCTAGGAGCATGGGACAAGTGTTGGAATTCAAGTAAGAAGTTGATTACCCGAAACGACAAATAATGAGTAATCAATATGGTGATAAATAAAATGCATTTTATTTACACTCAAAGTTTTGAGGCCATATGGGATTAGTATTATTCTTGTGTTTCACATTTGCATGTTTTGACTTCCAGAATAATTGAGTTTATTAAGAATAATCGAATGATTCGAACGGGCCAAAGTTGTTCATATGTTGGAAGTAGATATGAATGAAGACTGTCGTGAATTGGTGTGTGGATTGTCTAAAGAGCATTAGACATAAGCAAATGTTTGCTGCAACATTCATGAGTGCTTATGAATATGATTTGAGCATTGGATTAAACCCACGCTCACTTGGATCACTCCATGAATTATATCACGAGTGATTGGTGAGACGATAACATCTTATATTCTTGAAACCGAGATGTGTGAGTTGTATCTTGCGAATCAGTTGCACATTGATAATATGTAAACACACTAGTAACTTGGTGTTATAAAACATATTGTTGTGTGTGATTCGGTGAGTGAGTGCAAGCAAGCATTTTATCAAAGTTTATCCGTTCCTTTTATCCAAAGTAGGATAAAAGTGATATCTTTGGGCCCCTCGATGATTTAGTGATGACAAACGTAAATGCTCGGCCAGGCTAGGGCTAATTTGATTTTTTCAATTAGTCAGTCGTTATAAATCGGAAATCAAGATGTAGTACAAAGAGAATGATTTGAAATCATATCTCATATGATATCTAGAATGGAGGAATATATGATCCCTTATCTAAGGACACACGTATTTGATATGATCAGAGTTGACAGCGGCTTTGGAAAGCTATGATTGCAGATCGGGATCCGAAGTCATACGCAGAATAGTTGTTAGACTTATCCAAGTGGGAGACTATTGGATTAGTGTCTTAAGTCCATAACTATTTTGGTATGTACTTGACCAGATGGTGCATGGTCCTTTTGGGTTGCCTTCACCAAAGCAACTTGATTGGAGAAATAAATAAAGAGAGAGAGTTTATTATAATTTATTAATATGTTATAAGAATAATATATTAAAGGAGAAATCATATTTGTTTAATTAATATTGGTCAATAATTAATTAAGAATTAATTTTGTGATCAAGTGTAATTAATTAAACTAGAGGGGCTGAATTGTAATTATGTGATAGTTACAAAATAAGGTAAGGATTATCTTAAATATAGGGTGAACGAATTTAAGGTGATAATGCCTTAGAATTCGACTAGGATAAGGGTTTCTAAGACTTATCTTATGGTTGCTTGGTGGGCAAGCAACTAGATAAGGATAAGGACTAAAACCCTAATCTTTACACCTATATAAACCCCCTAAGGCTCATGAATTCGTCTAAGCCATCCCAAGAAGTCCTAAGGACGAATTCCTACCTCTCTCCTCTCTCTTTATACCTTCTCCACTTGCTTATGGTGTTTGTAAGCCATTCGAGGAGTGACACTTGTGACTCTAAGCCTTCCAAAGTCAATTCAAGGAGGATTAGGATTGTTATTGCTATATAACAATCAAGGTATGTTCTTAAACCTAATTATATGTTAATATTGATTTCCATATGCTAGAATTAGGGTTTATAGTCTTGGATTCAAAGCATGTACAATAGAGAAACCTAGATCCAAGCATTAGGGTTTGTATGAGCACATAGGATGTCTTATGACCAAAACCCATCAAGTTTGATTAGAGATGCCCAGATAGAGGGCATGCAACCAGAAAGTTTAAAGCTGGAGAGGATCAAGGGTGAGAACACCAGGTTCGTGCAGGACAGTCGAGGGTTACTGACCCGATGCGGTCGGGTTTAGGTTCCAATGTCTGGAGGGGTTAGGCAGATGGTTATGGAGGAGGATCATAAGCCTCACTTCTCTATTCACCCAGGGGCCACCAAGATGTACCGGGATTTGACTTTGAGCTATTAGTGGCCGTGTATGAAGCGCGAGATTGTTTGGTACGTCGAGAGGTGCTTGACCTGTAGGATGGTCAATGTCGAGCATTAGTAGCCGCATGGCAAGCTGCAGCCCTTGGAGATTCCCATGTGGAAATGGGAGCAGATCACGATTAACTTTATCACAAAGCTGCCAAAGACAGCGAAGGGGTTTGATGCCATTTGGGTCATCGTGGATCGATTAACCAATAGTGCCCATTTCTTGGCCATACGGGAGAGTTCGTCGGCCGAGAAACTGGCCAAAGTGCATGTTCGCGAGATCGTGTCTCGCCATGGGATTCCCATTTCCATTGTCTCTGATCGGGATGTCAGGTTTACCTCCTGCTTTTGGCAAAAGTTTCATGAGGAGCTGGGCACGCGATTACACTTCAGCACAACCTTCCACCCACAGACAGACGGCCAGAGCGAGCGTACTATTCAGACCCTTGAGGACATGCTGAGGGCGTGTGTCATCGACTTCGGTGGGAGTTGGGATTTTCACCTACCGCTTGCAGAGTTCGCCTACAATAACAACTATCATTCTAGTCTTGGTTCCCCGCCATTTGAGCTGTTGTACGGGCGGAGGTGTCGCACCCCGGTTTGTGGGGGAGAGGTTGGTCACTGGGTGATGGGTCGGACAGAGGTGGTCTTGCAGACTACATAGAAGATTCAGTAGATCAGACATCGACTGCAGACAGCTCAGAGTCGGTAGAAAAGTTATGCTGACCGACGCCGATCTGAGCTAGAACTTCAGGTGGGGGACATTGTTCTTCTGAAGGTCTCACCCTGGAAGGGGGTGATCCGCTTCAGGAAGAAGGAAAAATTGGGTCCCCGTTACATCGGACCGTTTAGAATTATTGCTAGGGTCGGCAGGGTGGCTTATAGGCTAGAGCTTCCGGAGGAGCTTAGCCGGATCCACAACACGTTTCATGTGTCGCAATTGCAAAAATGCATTATGGACCAGGAGGCAGTGGTATCGTTGGATAACATTCAGGTCGATGAGCGCCTGAACTATGTGGAGAGGTCTGTGGCTATTTCGTAAAGGAAGAAGAAGATTCCGCAGAACAAGGAAATACCTTTAGTGAAGGTGCAATGGGAACATCGAAAGGGATCCGAGTGGACATGGGAGCCGGAGGCGGAGATGCGCAGCACTACCCAACATTGTTTATTCCAGCGAGCTTCGAGGGCGAAGTCTATATCAAGTGGGGGAGAGTTGTAACGGCCCGATTCTCAGGTATTGTCTAAATACGAGTTTTTGGGTCAAGCCGTACTCGACGAGTTAGTTGATCTACTCGTCGAATAGCAGTGTGAAGGATCGCGGGTTAAGTGACCTACTCGACGAGTCCATATTTGGACTCGACGAGTAGGAGCTGGCAGCTGAAACCCTAAATCCCAGGGTTGTGTACCCTATTTAAGGGAACACAAACCTCCTTCAGCCTCTTTGCAGTCCCTTATCAAATCCTAATACGTGTGTGTTTGTGTGCATTGTGTGTTTGAAGCCTTGGAAGGGGATTTTGGTGAAAAAAGCTTGGGAAGCAAGTGGTTTGAAGCAAGGAGCTTGGGGGAAATCCAGATCTACTCCACTTGTCATCTCTTGGGAAGGTATCAAGCTGTTATCCTCCTTTTATTTCGTTCTAGACCTCCTTAGTTGGAGATTAGGGTTCTTGGTTGGATTATAAAGTCATTTTCTAGAGTATGAGCCAAGATCTGAAGTTGTAACTTCAGATCTGAACTCCGTGAGGATTAATGGACCATAAAGTTATGAGTTTTGGCAAGTTTGAGCCCCTCCTTATGTGTAAAACCCCATTTCAAGCATAGTTTGGGCTTTTTGAGACATTGGATCCTTGCATGCACGTAAAGTTTGAAACTTTACTTGATAAGCAGGCCTAAGGAGGTTGGATCTACAATTTGGGGCCTTGCCATGGCTTAAAAGTTTTCTGCATGATAAAATGACTAAATGAACTCGGCGAGTCGCACAGTTGACTCGGCGAGTCACATGAAGATGGTCGTGAACTCGACGAGTTGGAAGAACAACTCGGCGAGTCCGATGAAGATTTCCATAAGACTCGATGAGTTGAAGAACAACTCGGCGAGTCGGATGAGTTTTAACCAGGACACGTTTGCATGTATGTCCGTCGAGTTCAAGGAGGGAACTCGACGAGTCACTCCGATGACTCGGCGAGTTGGAATGTGCTTCAGAGAACTCGGCGAGTACCCAAGTGTACTCGGCGAGTTAAGGTCAACATGGACTGTTGACCTTGATTGGGGACTTTGACTATGACCAGGGGTTGATTAGTGGTTTATGGAGCACCTTATAAGGTGAAGGACTTATGAGCATGTCATATTATGGTAATAGGTGGTGGAGTCTTTGACAAGTGACCGAAGAGCTTTGATTATTTACCGAGCTGACATCTACGAGGTGAGTTATCCTCATTATACTAAGGGGTCTAAGGGACCAAGGCCGGCCCATTGGATTTGATATCCTAGTAGTTATTGATATGATAAGTTGAGTCCGTAATGTATGCCAGCTAATATGCTAGTCGGGTAGATCTGTTGGACTGCCTGTGACACTGATTGATTATCTGTATGTGCATTTATCTGTTACATGTCGACATGTTATGTGGGGTGGGTTGAGGTTGTACTGCTCCGTGTGGTAGCCAACAAACCTGAGAGTATTCCAGATATGAGCTGTGGGCCCGGTAGTCATTCCAGACTCATATTGAGGACTCGAGAGCATTCCAGATACGAGCTGAGGGCCCGATAGGCATTCCAGACTTGTACTAAGGGCTCGATGGCATTCCAGATACAATCTGAGGGCCCAGTAGGAATTCCTAACCTGTACTGAGGGCCCAGTGCATGCTGTTCTGTTTTATTGATGTGATATGCTAATGTTGATATTGCTATGTGGACTGTATGTGTATCGGTATTTGGGGGTAGCTCACTAAGCTTTCGGGCTTACAGTTTCAGTTCATTGTTTCAGGTTCATCAGTGGATCGCGACAAGGTGAAGGCGTGATCGTACTGCTCCTCCTATTATATTTATGTTTCTGGGAAAAACTCTGATAACCAATATTTTGAAAACAAAGTTGTAATGTTTTGATGAACTTGACATGTATAAAAAGTTTAAATTTATTTGAAATTTTTGGGTGTTACACTAAAAGTGACAAAATGATAAAAAAATGAGTTATTTATGTAATTAAAATGTAAACATTTTCATAAATGGGCCTTATTTTGGCTTATCACGGCTTTGGGCCAAAATTTGTAACTTTCTGGACTTTTGTGGGCTTAAATGTCATTCTCAACAAAGTTGTGCCAAAAATGTAAATTTTTGATAAAAGGGATTAAAGATGTGAAATTATTAAAATTTGAGCCAAAAGATGAAATTATCTATAATGTGCCGGAAATGCACATTTTTATAAAAATCAAGCCAAAAATGATATTTTTGACAAAAGGGAGTTAAAAGTGTTATTTTTATAAAAACTAGCCTTAAATGCAAGTTTTGTTCTAAAAAGGGGTCTAAAATGTTATTTTTACCAAAAATGGGCCTTAATTGTAAATTTTTGGCTTAATGGGCCAAGAATGTCATTTTTACAAAAAGGTGAGCCTTTTATGTCATTTTGGTAAATAATTAAACTAAAACAAACAATAAAATAACAAACGGGTTAATTTTGCCAGTCTCATGTTATTGGGCCTTGTTGACCCCTCTTCATGCTCGATGGACCTTGGATACTCCTTGCGTGCTATTAGGGCCTATAATTATCATACATGTGAAATGGGCCTTAGTTGTCCTTTTACATATCTTTTGGGTCAGGTTATATAATCCCATTCCTTATGAGCGTAGAAATGACGTACATGTTTAGTGGGCCTTAGTCGTTCACCTACATTGTTATTGGGCTTAGAATGTGCTTTATATGTTTCTCTTCGCGTAAATTCAATTAAGGATCTAGTGAGACGTGTCGGTTGACACCTATTGAGTGTACGATCATAGCCTGTAGTTATAACCAGTCTCTTGGAGGGAGAGTGGGGGTTTGTGTATAGATCTATATGATGGGTTTTGAGCACTACATCATTCATATGGTGTACATGTAAACCCTAATAGCTTTTGGATATAGTTTGTCTAATGAACATGCAATTGAATATCTAAAGCTATAAACACTAGATCTAACATATTATAATCTGAATTAGGGTTTAAAGAATACCTTTGATTGTTATGTAGCAATAACAATCAATTCCTTGCTTTAGTTGGCTTCAGAAAGCTTAGTGCCTCAAGTGTTGCACCTCTAATGGAGTCACAAACACCAAGAGCAACAAAGATGAAGAAGAGAATGGGAGAGGCACCCAAAAACGTCTAGAAACCCTAAGGAATCAGTTAGCCACGTTTTTGGGGCCTTAGGGGTCTTTATATACTTAGGCTATTAGGGTTTTGCAGTTAGGAAACCCTAAGCTGACTGCTTAGGCCCTAAGCAGCCCATGGACTCCTTTTATCATATCCCTTGGACGAATTCCTTATGGGCTTCCCATAGAATTCGTGCAACCTATATTATTAGATAATCCATAGCCCAATTGCAATTATCTTATAATTACAATTCCAGTCCCCTTAAGTTTAATTAATCTCTTTTAGTCACAAAATTAATTCTTAATTAATTCTTGAATAATATTAATTAAATAATATGATTTCTCATTTAATATATTATTCTTATAATATATTAATAAATCATAATCAAACTTTTCTCTCCTTAATTCATCCTACAAGTTGCTATGGTGAAGGCAACCCAAAAGGACCATGCTCATAATCGGGTCAAGTACATACCACAATAGTTATGGACTTAGGCACTAATCCAACAATCTCCCACTTGGATAAGTCTAATAACTATTTTGTATAACTTCAGAACCTGATTAGCATTCGTAGCTTTCAAAAGTCGCTATCAATTCTGATCTTATCAGATAGCATGTCCTTTAGATAAGGGATCATATATTCCTCCATTCTCAAGATATCTTATAGACATGAGACATGGATTTAAATCATTCTCTTTGTCTATGTACTGTTTCCCAACTTCTGATTCATGATGACTGGCAAGAATCTACAATTAAACACATTAACTTAGTCCCGACTTGGCCAATCGCTTAGGAATGGATAAACTTCGACTAAAATGCTCGCTTGTACTCACTCATCGAATCACACACAATAATAAGTTTTATAACACCAAGTTACTGGTGCGTTTACTTATCATCAATGTGCAACCGACCAGCAAATAACAACTCACACGTCTCGGTTTCAAGAACATACAATATTATCGTCTCACAATCACTCGTGATAAAATCCATGAAGTTATTCAGGTGAGCATGGGTTTAATCCAATATTCTAATCTTATTAAAGCACCCATGAACTATGCAGCAAACTTGTGCTATGTCTAAACACTTTAGACAATCTACAGACAGATTCATGACAGTCTTCCTTCATACCTACTCCCTACGTATGACCGACTGTGGATGTTTGAATAACTTAGTTATTCTGGAAGTCAAAACATGCAGAGTGAAACGCAATAATAATATTTAATCCTATATGTCCCTAAAACTTTTGAGCATAAATAAAACACTTTTATTTAAACACCATATTGATTACTCATTATTCATTGTTTACTGTTTCAGAAAATCAACTTATTACTTGAATTACAACAATAGCTGTCCCATGCTCCAAGCATGCACACTATGTTTCCTATGGTCCATGCATTGTGAAATAGATCAATTGAAATTTTTTCCAATGATGCTCATTTCACAATTCCTAATCCTCAACAATAGTATAAGAATATAAGGTTCTTGCCACTACTAGAATATGTTAGATTCTAACATTTTATGCAACGATCCTTTCGTAAAGTCTTGGATAAGACAAAGACCAACTAGTACCAATTTATGAAGTGTTTTGATAAAAGCTACACTAACTCTTGAATATTTGTTTGTCAAGAAATGGTTAATGACAAGAGAATCTTATATGTCAAGGAGTCAGTGGGAGTCTTAATGGTATTGAAAGGTTTCAAGAACAAATCAAATAAACCTTATCGATCATCACTAGCTCACGAGTTGAGGTTTACAACCTATCGTGTTGACATTATTTTGTTTCTGTGCCAATCCAATTGAGTTAATTATGCATGTGAGTTCTATGAGTTCTCATTTTGAACGCATAAAAGGCAAAACACCTTAATCAATGAAAGGTATATTGATAGGAAAGGGTGAGCTGCTTAACTACTTGGAAGACATGGTGGGCAGCTGTGCTACCATAAGGCAAGAAATCAAGATTAAGAAAGTTCGGTCCATATGAGTTTGAATTTATCGTAAACCTTGGTTTCAACAAATTCACATGGATAGAAACACATACACCATTTAAAATCTAAGTGTCATAAGATTTCCTCCTTCATGAAAATGATTGTGAGGAAATGCTTTCACTAAGAAAGATTTTAAGAAGATAGTGATTGTAAAATTGCATTCTCGAATTCAATTATGGTTATGGTATCCCTTTCCATAATTTGAATTGTGAGGTTTGGCAATTAGTCTTAAGTGTTTAGACACACATATGAACTATCAAAGGCAAAGGTGTATAAGTTCAAGAAGCCGTGATAAAAGATTATCAAAGCACTAAGTATTAGAAACATGGACTTAAGAAATTCAATAGGTATTGTCTTTCTGGAAGTTAAGATGTTTATGAATACATGTCGAAGCTAGTGGGAGCATAAGTGTTATGTTTTATAATAATCATCATGATAGTGGGAGCATAAATGTTATGATTGTATGATTATTAAGGCACGTATTGCAAAGTTGGCAATATTAATTATAGAAAAAAGAGTTATACCTTGCAAAGTAGTAAGGGTTATAAAGTTGTTTTGATATAATTAAGGGAGAGAATATTATGCTTCATTTCAAATCTAAAGGATTAGGTTGAGAAATGTTAATAAACTTAGTCAAGGGTACATAGTGTGTTCTTAAAATTTCGATTATGATGACAACATTCTTCTTCACAATTCGAATTTTGAGAACATAGCAAATAAAACATTATGCATCGTGTCCCATACGCTTCGAGAATAGGATCGATTGCAAATGCTTTAATGTTTGACCATTCTAAAATTTTCCAAATGTCTAGCGCATTTAGAGGGAAAAGGGACTAGAATCGGTTTTGACTAAAATAATTAAACAACTATCAAAGGACAATCCAAAGTTCGACGAGGATTGGTCGCTTGTGAGTAGTTGGAAGTATAGTATTGGAAGATATGGAAATGTTCTCATATTGGATGGACCATATCGACATTATTAGGAATAGATAAGATTCTATTAAAAATAAGTTGTCATATGGAAAATATGGAAATGTATCTATATTGGGAATTGAATATTGAAAATCTATGTCTAGATGAGAAACTTTTATGCAAAGGGATGTTCAAAGGAATGTACTTTGAGTGAGAGACATCATATCTAAGGAATTGTCTTGTAACAATCTCCGATAGAAGACTTTGTAATATCATTGGCAATGGTCTTTGTGACTTTGGTGCAGTGACATTACGAAAGGATAGTTGCATAGAATGTTAGAATCTAGCATAGTCTATAAGTAACAAGAATTTGATATTCTTTAACTTATGAAAAACGGATTTGGAGTTGTGAAATGAGAAGGATTGGAAATGTGTTCAATGTGATCTATTTCACAAAGTAAGAACCATAGGTAAACATTGTGTGCATGCTAGGAGCATGGGACAAGTGTTGGAATTCAAGTAAGAAGTTGATTACCCGAAACGACAAATAATGAGTAATCAATATGGTGATAAATAAAATGCATTTTATTTACACTCAAAGTTTTGAGGCCATATGGGATTAGTATTATTCTTGTGTTTCACATTTGCATGTTTTGACTTCCAGAATAATTGAGTTTATTAAGAATAATCGAATGATTCGAACGGGCCAAAGTTGTTCATATGTTGGAAGTAGATATGAATGAAGACTGTCGTGAATTGGTGTGTGGATTGTCTAAAGAGCATTAGACATAAGCAAATGTTTGCTGCAACATTCATGAGTGCTTATGAATATGATTTGAGCATTGGATTAAACCCACGCTCACTTGGATCACTCCATGAATTATATCACGAGTGATTGGTGAGACGATAACATCTTATATTCTTGAAACCGAGATGTGTGAGTTGTATCTTGCGAATCAGTTGCACATTGATAATATGTAAACACACTAGTAACTTGGTGTTATAAAACATATTGTTGTGTGTGATTCGGTGAGTGAGTGCAAGCAAGCATTGTATCAAAGTTTATCCGTTCCTTTTATCCAAAGTAGGATAAAAGTGATATCTTTGGGCCCCTCGATGATTTAGTGATGACAAACGTAAATGCTCGGCCAGGCTAGGGCTAATTTGATTTGTTCAATTAGTCAGTCGTTATAAATCGGAAATCAAGATGTAGTACAAAGAGAATGATTTGAAATCATATCTCATATGATATCTAGAATGGAGGAATATATGATCCCTTATCTAAGGACACACGTATTTGATATGATCAGAGTTGACAGCGGCTTTGGAAAGCTATGATTGCAGATCGGGATCCGAAGTCATACGCAGAATAGTTGTTAGACTTATCCAAGTGGGAGACTATTGGATTAGTGTCTTAAGTCCATAACTATTTTGGTATGTACTTGACCAGATGGTGCATGGTCCTTTTGGGTTGCCTTCACCAAAGCAACTTGATTGGAGAAATAAATAAAGAGAGAGAGTTTATTATAATTTATTAATATGTTATAAGAATAATATATTAAAGGAGAAATCATATTTGTTTAATTAATATTGGTCAATAATTAATTAAGAATTAATTTTGTGATCAAGTGTAATTAATTAAACTAGAGGGGCTGAATTGTAATTATGTGATAGTTACAAAATAAGGTAAGGATTATCTTAAATATAGGGTGAACGAATTTAAGGTGATAATGCCTTAGAATTCGACTAGGATAAGGGTTTCTAAGACTTATCTTATGGTTGCTTGGTGGGCAAGCAACTAGATAAGGATAAGGACTAAAACCCTAATCTTTACACCTATATAAACCCCCTAAGGCTCATGAATTCGTCTAAGCCATCCCAAGAAGTCCTAAGGACGAATTCCTACCTCTCTCCTCTCTCTTTATACCTTCTCCACTTGCTTATGGTGTTTGTAAGCCATTCGAGGAGTGACACTTGTGACTCTAAGCCTTCCAAAGTCAATTCAAGGAGGATTAGGATTGTTATTGCTATATAACAATCAAGGTATGTTCTTAAACCTAATTATATGTTAATATTGATTTCCATATGCTAGAATTAGGGTTTATAGTCTTGGATTCAAAGCATGTACAATAGAGAAACCTAGATCCAAGCATTAGGGTTTGTATGAGCACATAGGATGTCTTATGACCAAAACCCATCAAGTTTGATTAGAGATGCCCAGATAGAGGGCATGCAACCAGAAAGTTTAAAGCTGGAGAGGATCAAGGGTGAGAACACCAGGTTCGTGCAGGACAGTCGAGGGTTACTGACCCGATGCGGTCGGGTTTAGGTTCCAATGTCTGGAGGGGTTAGGCAGATGGTTATGGAGGAGGATCATAAGCCTCACTTCTCTATTCACCCAGGGGCCACCAAGATGTACCGGGATTTGACTTTGAGCTATTAGTGGCCGTGTATGAAGCGCGAGATTGTTTGGTACGTCGAGAGGTGCTTGACCTGTAGGATGGTCAATGTCGAGCATTAGTAGCCGCATGGCAAGCTGCAGCCCTTGGAGATTCCCATGTGGAAATGGGAGCAGATCACGATTAACTTTATCACAAAGCTGCCAAAGACAGCGAAGGGGTTTGATGCCATTTGGGTCATCGTGGATCGATTAACCAATAGTGCCCATTTCTTGGCCATACGGGAGAGTTCGTCGGCCGAGAAACTGGCCAAAGTGCATGTTCGCGAGATCGTGTCTCGCCATGGGATTCCCATTTCCATTGTCTCTGATCGGGATGTCAGGTTTACCTCCTGCTTTTGGCAAAAGTTTCATGAGGAGCTGGGCACGCGATTACACTTCAGCACAACCTTCCACCCACAGACAGACGGCCAGAGCGAGCGTACTATTCAGACCCTTGAGGACATGCTGAGGGCGTGTGTCATCGACTTCGGTGGGAGTTGGGATTTTCACCTACCGCTTGCAGAGTTCGCCTACAATAACAACTATCATTCTAGTCTTGGTTCCCCGCCATTTGAGCTGTTGTACGGGCGGAGGTGTCGCACCCCGGTTTGTGGGGGAGAGGTTGGTCACTGGGTGATGGGTCGGACAGAGGTGGTCTTGCAGACTACATAGAAGATTCAGTAGATCAGACATCGACTGCAGACAGCTCAGAGTCGGTAGAAAAGTTATGCTGACCGACGCCGATCTGAGCTAGAACTTCAGGTGGGGGACATTGTTCTTCTGAAGGTCTCACCCTGGAAGGGGGTGATCCGCTTCAGGAAGAAGGAAAAATTGGGTCCCCGTTACATCGGACCGTTTAGAATTATTGCTAGGGTCGGCAGGGTGGCTTATAGGCTAGAGCTTCCGGAGGAGCTTAGCCGGATCCACAACACGTTTCATGTGTCGCAATTGCAAAAATGCATTATGGACCAGGAGGCAGTGGTATCGTTGGATAACATTCAGGTCGATGAGCGCCTGAACTATGTGGAGAGGTCTGTGGCTATTTCGTAAAGGAAGAAGAAGATTCCGCAGAACAAGGAAATACCTTTAGTGAAGGTGCAATGGGAACATCGAAAGGGATCCGAGTGGACATGGGAGCCGGAGGCGGAGATGCGCAGCACTACCCAACATTGTTTATTCCAGCGAGCTTCGAGGGCGAAGTCTATATCAAGTGGGGGAGAGTTGTAACGGCCCGATTCTCAGGTATTGTCTAAATACGAGTTTTTGGGTCAAGCCGTACTCGACGAGTTAGTTGATCTACTCGTCGAATAGCAGTGTGAAGGATCGCGGGTTAAGTGACCTACTCGACGAGTCCATATTGGGACTCGACGAGTAGGAGCTGGCAGCTGAAACCCTAAATCCCGGGGTTGTGTACCCTATTTAAGGGAACACAAACCTCCTTCAGCCTCTTTGCAGTCCCTTATCAAATCCTAATACGTGTGTGTTTGTGTGCATTGTGTGTTTGAAGCCTTGGAAGGGGATTTTGGTGAAAAAAGCTTGGGAAGCAAGTGGTTTGAAGCAAGGAGCTTGGGGGAAATCCAGATCTACTCCACTTGTCATCTCTTGGGAAGGTATCAAGCTGTTATCCTCCTTTTATTTCGTTCTAGACCTCCTTAGTTGGAGATTAGGGTTCTTGGTTGGATTATAAAGTCATTTTCTAGAGTATGAGCCAAGATCTGAAGTTGTAACTTCAGATCTGAACTCCGTGAGGATTAATGGACCATAAAGTTATGAGTTTTGGCAAGTTTGAGCCCCTCCTTATGTGTAAAACCCCATTTCAAGCATAGTTTGGGCTTTTTGAGACATTGGATCCTTGCATGCACGTAAAGTTTGAAACTTTACTTGATAAGCAGGCCTAAGGAGGTTGGATCTACAATTTGGGGCCTTGCCATGGCTTAAAAGTTTTCTGCATGATAAAATGACTAAATGAACTCGGCGAGTCGCACAGTTGACTCGGCGAGTCACATGAAGATGGTCGTGAACTCGACGAGTTGGAAGAACAACTCGGCGAGTCCGATGAAGATTTCCATAAGACTCGATGAGTTGAAGAACAACTCGGCGAGTCGGATGAGTTTTAACCAGGACACGTTTGCATGTATGTCCGTCGAGTTCAAGGAGGGAACTCGACGAGTCACTCCGATGACTCGGCGAGTTGGAATGTGCTTCAGAGAACTCGGCGAGTACCCAAGTGTACTCGGCGAGTTAAGGTCAACATGGACTGTTGACCTTGATTGGGGACTTTGACTATGACCAGGGGTTGATTAGTGGTTTATGGAGCACCTTATAAGGTGAAGGACTTATGAGCATGTCATATTATGGTAATAGGTGGTGGAGTCTTTGACAAGTGACCGAAGAGCTTTGATTATTTACCGAGCTGACATCTACGAGGTGAGTTATCCTCATTATACTAAGGGGTCTAAGGGACCAAGGCCGGCCCATTGGATTTGATATCCTAGTAGTTATTGATATGATAAGTTGAGTCCGTAATGTATGCCAGCTAATATGCTAGTCGGGTAGATCTGTTGGACTGCCTGTGACACTGATTGATTATCTGTATGTGCATTTATCTGTTACATGTCGACATGTTATGTGGGGTGGGTTGAGGTTGTACTGCTCCGTGTGGTAGCCAACAAACCTGAGAGTATTCCAGATATGAGCTGTGGGCCCGGTAGTCATTCCAGACTCATATTGAGGACTCGAGAGCATTCCAGATACGAGCTGAGGGCCCGATAGGCATTCCAGACTTGTACTAAGGGCTCGATGGCATTCCAGATACAATCTGAGGGCCCAGTAGGAATTCCTAACCTGTACTGAGGGCCCAGTGCATGCTGTTCTGTTTTATTGATGTGATATGCTAATGTTGATATTGCTATGTGGACTGTATGTGTATCGGTATTTGGGGGTAGCTCACTAAGCTTTCGGGCTTACAGTTTCAGTTCATTGTTTCAGGTTCATCAGTGGATCGCGACAAGGTGAAGGCGTGATCGTACTGCTCCTCCTATTATATTTATGTTTCTGGGAAAAACTCTGATAACCAATATTTTGAAAACAAAGTTGTAATGTTTTGATGAACTTGACATGTATAAAAAGTTTAAATTTATTTGAAATTTTTGGGTGTTACACTAAAAGTGACAAAATGATAAAAAAATGAGTTATTTATGTAATTAAAATGTAAACATTTTCATAAATGGGCCTTATTTTGGCTTATCACGGCTTTGGGCCAAAATTTGTAACTTTCTGGACTTTTGTGGGCTTAAATGTCATTCTCAACAAAGTTGTGCCAAAAATGTAAATTTTTGATAAAAGGGATTAAAGATGTGAAATTATTAAAATTTGAGCCAAAAGATGAAATTATCTATAATGTGCCGGAAATGCACATTTTTATAAAAATCAAGCCAAAAATGATATTTTTGACAAAAGGGAGTTAAAAGTGTTATTTTTATAAAAACTAGCCTTAAATGCAAGTTTTGTTCTAAAAAGGGGTCTAAAATGTTATTTTTACCAAAAATGGGCCTTAATTGTAAATTTTTGGCTTAATGGGCCAAGAATGTCATTTTTACAAAAAGGTGAGCCTTTTATGTCATTTTGGTAAATAATTAAACTAAAACAAACAATAAAATAACAAACGGGTTAATTTTGCCAGTCTCATGTTATTGGGCCTTGTTGACCCCTCTTCATGCTCGATGGACCTTGGATACTCCTTGCGTGCTATTAGGGCCTATAATTATCATACATGTGAAATGGGCCTTAGTTGTCCTTTTACATATCTTTTGGGTCAGGTTATATAATCCCATTCCTTATGAGCGTAGAAATGACGTACATGTTTAGTGGGCCTTAGTCGTTCACCTACATTGTTATTGGGCTTAGAATGTGCTTTATATGTTTCTCTTCGCGTAAATTCAATTAAGGATCTAGTGAGACGTGTCGGTTGACACCTATTGAGTGTACGATCATAGCCTGTAGTTATAACCAGTCTCTTGGAGGGAGAGTGGGGGTTTGTGTATAGATCTATATGATGGGTTTTGAGCACTACATCATTCATATGGTGTACATGTAAACCCTAATAGCTTTTGGATATAGTTTGTCTAATGAACATGCAATTGAATATCTAAAGCTATAAACACTAGATCTAACATATTATAATCTGAATTAGGGTTTAAAGAATACCTTTGATTGTTATGTAGCAATAACAATCAATTCCTTGCTTTAGTTGGCTTCAGAAAGCTTAGTGCCTCAAGTGTTGCACCTCTAATGGAGTCACAAACACCAAGAGCAACAAAGATGAAGAAGAGAATGGGAGAGGCACCCAAAAACGTCTAGAAACCCTAAGGAATCAGTTAGCCACGTTTTTGGGGCCTTAGGGGTCTTTATATACTTAGGCTATTAGGGTTTTGCAGTTAGGAAACCCTAAGCTGACTGCTTAGGCCCTAAGCAGCCCATGGACTCCTTTTATCATATCCCTTGGACGAATTCCTTATGGGCTTCCCATAGAATTCGTGCAACCTATATTATTAGATAATCCATAGCCTAATTGCAATTATCTTATAATTACAATTCCAGTCCCCTTAAGTTTAATTAATCTCTTTTAGTCACAAAATTAATTCTTAATTAATTCTTGAATAATATTAATTAAATAATATGATTTCTCATTTAATATATTATTCTTATAATATATTAATAAATCATAATCAAACTTTTCTCTCCTTAATTCATCCTACAAGTTGCTATGGTGAAGGCAACCCAAAAGGACCATGCTCATAATCGGGTCAAGTACATACCACAATAGTTATGGACTTAGGCACTAATCCAACAATCTCCCACTTGGATAAGTCTAATAACTATTTTGTATAACTTCAGAACCTGATTAGCATTCGTAGCTTTCAAAAGTCGCTATCAATTCTGATCTTATCAGATAGCATGTCCTTTAGATAAGGGATCATATATTCCTCCATTCTCAAGATATCTTATAGACATGAGACATGGATTTAAATCATTCTCTTTGTCTATGTACTGTTTCCCAACTTCTGATTCATGATGACTGGCAAGAATCTACAATTAAACACATCAACTTAGTCCCGACTTGGCCAATCGCTTAGGAATGGATAAACTTCGACTAAAATGCTCGCTTGTACTCACTCATCGAATCACACACAATAATAAGTTTTATAACACCAAGTTACTGGTGCGTTTACTTATCATCAATGTGCAACCGACCAGCAAATAACAACTCACACGTCTCGGTTTCAAGAACATACAATATTATCGTCTCACAATCACTCGTGATAAAATCCATGAAGTTATTCAGGTGAGCATGGGTTTAATCCAATATTCTAATCTTATTAAAGCACCCATGAACTATGCAGCAAACTTGTGCTATGTCTAAACACTTTAGACAATCTACAGACAGATTCATGACAGTCTTCCTTCATACCTACTCCCTACGTATGACCGACTGTGGATGTTTGAATAACTTAGTTATTCTGGAAGTCAAAACATGCAGAGTGAAACGCAATAATAATATTTAATCCTATATGTCCCTAAAACTTTTGAGCGTAAATAAAACACTTTTATTTAAACACCATATTGATTACTCATTATTCATTGTTTACTGTTTCAGAAAATCAACTTATTACTTGAATTACAACAATAGCTGTCCCATACTCCAAGCATGCACACTATGTTTCCTATGGTCCATGCATTGTGAAATAGATCAATTGAAATTTTTTCCAATGATGCTCATTTCACAATTCCTAATCCTCAACAATAGTATAAGAATATAAGGTTCTTGCCACTACTAGAATATGTTAGATTCTAACATTTTATGCAACGATCCTTTCGTAAAGTCTTGGATAAGACAAAGACCAACTAGTACCAATTTATGAAGTGTTTTGATAAAAGCTACACTAACTCTTGAATATTTGTTTGTCAAGAAATGGTTAATGACAAGAGAATCTTATATGTCAAGGAGTCAGTGGGAGTCTTAATGGTATTGAAAGGTTTCAAGAACAAATCAAATAAACCTTATCGATCATCACTAGCTCACGAGTTGAGGTTTACAACCTATCGTGTTGACATTATTTTGTTTCTGTGCCAATCCAATTGAGTTAATTATGCATGTGAGTTCTATGAGTTCTCATTTTGAACGCATAAAAGGCAAAACACCTTAATCAATGAAAGGTATATTGATAGGAAAGGGTGAGCTGCTTAACTACTTGGAAGACATGGTGGGCAGCTGTGCTACCATAAGGCAAGAAATCAAGATTAAGAAAGTTCGGTCCATATGAGTTTGAATTTATCGTAAACCTTGGTTTCAACAAATTCACATGGATAGAAACACATACACCATTTAAAATCTAAGTGTCATAAGATTTCCTCCTTCATGAAAATGATTGTGAGGAAATGCTTTCACTAAGAAAGATTTTAAGAAGATAGTGATTGTAAAATTGCATTCTCGAATTCAATTATGGTTATGGTATCCCTTTCCATAATTTGAATTGTGAGGTTTGGCAATTAGTCTTAAGTGTTTAGACACACATATGAACTATCAAAGGCAAAGGTGTATAAGTTCAAGAAGCCGTGATAAAAGATTATCAAAGCACTAAGTATTAGAAACATGGACTTAAGAAATTCAATAGGTATTGTCTTTCTGGAAGTTAAGATGTTTATGAATACATGTCGAAGCTAGTGGGAGCATAAGTGTTATGTTTTATAATAATCATCATGATAGTGGGAGCATAAATGTTATGATTGTATGATTATTAAGGCACGTATTGCAAAGTTGGCAATATTAATTATAGAAAAAAGAGTTATACCTTGCAAAGTAGTAAGGGTTATAAAGTTGTTTTGATATAATTAAGGGAGAGAATATTATGCTTCATTTCAAATCTAAAGGATTAGGTTGAGAAATGTTAATAAACTTAGTCAAGGGTACATAGTGTGTTCTTAAAATTTCGATTATGATGACAACATTCTTCTTCACAATTCGAATTTTGAGAACATAGCAAATAAAACATTATGCATCGTGTCCCATACGCTTCGAGAATAGGATCGATTGCAAATGCTTTAATGTTTGACCATTCTAAAATTTTCCAAATGTCTAGCGCATTTAGAGGGAAAAGGGACTAGAATCGGTTTTGACTAAAATAATTAAACAACTATCAAAGGACAATCCAAAGTTCGACGAGGATTGGTCGCTTGTGAGTAGTTGGAAGTATAGTATTGGAAGATATGGAAATGTTCTCATATTGGATGGACCATATCGACATTATTAGGAATAGATAAGATTCTATTAAAAATAAGTTGTCATATGGAAAATATGGAAATGTATCTATATTGGGAATTGAATATTGAAAATCTATGTCTAGATGAGAAACTTTTATGCAAAGGGATGTTCAAAGGAATGTACTTTGAGTGAGAGACATCATATCTAAGGAATTGTCTTGTAACAATCTCCGATAGAAGACTTTGTAATATCATTGGCAATGGTCTTTGTGACTTTGGTGCAGTGACATTACGAAAGGATAGTTGCATAGAATGTTAGAATCTAGCATAGTCTATAAGTAACAAGAATTTGATATTCTTTAACTTATGAAAAACGGATTTGGAGTTGTGAAATGAGAAGGATTGGAAATGTGTTCAATGTGATCTATTTCACAAAGTAAGAACCATAGGTAAACATTGTGTGCATGCTAGGAGCATGGGACAAGTGTTGGAATTCAAGTAAGAAGTTGATTACCCGAAACGACAAATAATGAGTAATCAATATGGTGATAAATAAAATGCATTTTATTTACACTCAAAGTTTTGAGGCCATATGGGATTAGTATTATTCTTGTGTTTCACATTTGCATGTTTTGACTTCCAGAATAATTGAGTTTATTAAGAATAATCGAATGATTCGAACGGGCCAAAGTTGTTCATATGTTGGAAGTAGATATGAATGAAGACTGTCGTGAATTGGTGTGTGGATTGTCTAAAGAGCATTAGACATAAGCAAATGTTTGCTGCAACATTCATGAGTGCTTATGAATATGATTTGAGCATTGGATTAAACCCACGCTCACTTGGATCACTCCATGAATTATATCACGAGTGATTGGTGAGACGATAACATCTTATATTCTTGAAACCGAGATGTGTGAGTTGTATCTTGCGAATCAGTTGCACATTGATAATATGTAAACACACTAGTAACTTGGTGTTATAAAACATATTGTTGTGTGTGATTCGGTGAGTGAGTGCAAGCAAGCATTGTATCAAAGTTTATCCGTTCCTTTTATCCAAAGTAGGATAAAAGTGATATCTTTGGGCCCCTCGATGATTTAGTGATGACAAACGTAAATGCTCGGCCAGGCTAGGGCTAATTTGATTTGTTCAATTAGTCAGTCGTTATAAATCGGAAATCAAGATGTAGTACAAAGAGAATGATTTGAAATCATATCTCATATGATATCTAGAATGGAGGAATATATGATCCCTTATCTAAGGACACACGTATTTGATATGATCAGAGTTGACAGCGGCTTTGGAAAGCTATGATTGCAGATCGGGATCCGAAGTCATACGCAGAATAGTTGTTAGACTTATCCAAGTGGGAGACTATTGGATTAGTGTCTTAAGTCCATAACTATTTTGGTATGTACTTGACCAGATGGTGCATGGTCCTTTTGGGTTGCCTTCACCAAAGCAACTTGATTGGAGAAATAAATAAAGAGAGAGAGTTTATTATAATTTATTAATATGTTATAAGAATAATATATTAAAGGAGAAATCATATTTGTTTAATTAATATTGGTCAATAATTAATTAAGAATTAATTTTGTGATCAAGTGTAATTAATTAAACTAGAGGGGCTGAATTGTAATTATGTGATAGTTACAAAATAAGGTAAGGATTATCTTAAATATAGGGTGAACGAATTTAAGGTGATAATGCCTTAGAATTCGACTAGGATAAGGGTTTCTAAGACTTATCTTATGGTTGCTTGGTGGGCAAGCAACTAGATAAGGATAAGGACTAAAACCCTAATCTTTACACCTATATAAACCCCCTAAGGCTCATGAATTCGTCTAAGCCATCCCAAGAAGTCCTAAGGACGAATTCCTACCTCTCTCCTCTCTCTTTATACCTTCTCCACTTGCTTATGGTGTTTGTAAGCCATTCGAGGAGTGACACTTGTGACTCTAAGCCTTCCAAAGTCAATTCAAGGAGGATTAGGATTGTTATTGCTATATAACAATCAAGGTATGTTCTTAAACCTAATTATATGTTAATATTGATTTCCATATGCTAGAATTAGGGTTTATAGTCTTGGATTCAAAGCATGTACAATAGAGAAACCTAGATCCAAGCATTAGGGTTTGTATGAGCACATAGGATGTCTTATGACCAAAACCCATCAAGTTTGATTAGAGATGCCCAGATAGAGGGCATGCAACCAGAAAGTTTAAAGCTGGAGAGGATCAAGGGTGAGAACACCAGGTTCGTGCAGGACAGTCGAGGGTTACTGACCCGATGCGGTCGGGTTTAGGTTCCAATGTCTGGAGGGGTTAGGCAGATGGTTATGGAGGAGGATCATAAGCCTCACTTCTCTATTCACCCAGGGGCCACCAAGATGTACCGGGATTTGACTTTGAGCTATTAGTGGCCGTGTATGAAGCGCGAGATTGTTTGGTACGTCGAGAGGTGCTTGACCTGTAGGATGGTCAATGTCGAGCATTAGTAGCCGCATGGCAAGCTGCAGCCCTTGGAGATTCCCATGTGGAAATGGGAGCAGATCACGATTAACTTTATCACAAAGCTGCCAAAGACAGCGAAGGGGTTTGATGCCATTTGGGTCATCGTGGATCGATTAACCAATAGTGCCCATTTCTTGGCCATACGGGAGAGTTCGTCGGCCGAGAAACTGGCCAAAGTGCATGTTCGCGAGATCGTGTCTCGCCATGGGATTCCCATTTCCATTGTCTCTGATCGGGATGTCAGGTTTACCTCCTGCTTTTGGCAAAAGTTTCATGAGGAGCTGGGCACGCGATTACACTTCAGCACAACCTTCCACCCACAGACAGACGGCCAGAGCGAGCGTACTATTCAGACCCTTGAGGACATGCTGAGGGCGTGTGTCATCGACTTCGGTGGGAGTTGGGATTTTCACCTACCGCTTGCAGAGTTCGCCTACAATAACAACTATCATTCTAGTCTTGGTTCCCCGCCATTTGAGCTGTTGTACGGGCGGAGGTGTCGCACCCCGGTTTGTGGGGGAGAGGTTGGTCACTGGGTGATGGGTCGGACAGAGGTGGTCTTGCAGACTACATAGAAGATTCAGTAGATCAGACATCGACTGCAGACAGCTCAGAGTCGGTAGAAAAGTTATGCTGACCGACGCCGATCTGAGCTAGAACTTCAGGTGGGGGACATTGTTCTTCTGAAGGTCTCACCCTGGAAGGGGGTGATCCGCTTCAGGAAGAAGGAAAAATTGGGTCCCCGTTACATCGGACCGTTTAGAATTATTGCTAGGGTCGGCAGGGTGGCTTATAGGCTAGAGCTTCCGGAGGAGCTTAGCCGGATCCACAACACGTTTCATGTGTCGCAATTGCAAAAATGCATTATGGACCAGGAGGCAGTGGTATCGTTGGATAACATTCAGGTCGATGAGCGCCTGAACTATGTGGAGAGGTCTGTGGCTATTTCGTAAAGGAAGAAGAAGATTCCGCAGAACAAGGAAATACCTTTAGTGAAGGTGCAATGGGAACATCGAAAGGGATCCGAGTGGACATGGGAGCCGGAGGCGGAGATGCGCAGCACTACCCAACATTGTTTATTCCAGCGAGCTTCGAGGGCGAAGTCTATATCAAGTGGGGGAGAGTTGTAACGGCCCGATTCTCAGGTATTGTCTAAATACGAGTTTTTGGGTCAAGCCGTACTCGACGAGTTAGTTGATCTACTCGTCGAATAGCAGTGTGAAGGATCGCGGGTTAAGTGACCTACTCGACGAGTCCATATTGGGACTCGACGAGTAGGAGCTGGCAGCTGAAACCCTAAATCCCGGGGTTGTGTACCCTATTTAAGGGAACACAAACCTCCTTCAGCCTCTTTGCAGTCCCTTATCAAATCCTAATACGTGTGTGTTTGTGTGCATTGTGTGTTTGAAGCCTTGGAAGGGGATTTTGGTGAAAAAAGCTTGGGAAGCAAGTGGTTTGAAGCAAGGAGCTTGGGGGAAATCCAGATCTACTCCACTTGTCATCTCTTGGGAAGGTATCAAGCTGTTATCCTCCTTTTATTTCGTTCTAGACCTCCTTAGTTGGAGATTAGGGTTCTTGGTTGGATTATAAAGTCATTTTCTAGAGTATGAGCCAAGATCTGAAGTTGTAACTTCAGATCTGAACTCCGTGAGGATTAATGGACCATAAAGTTATGAGTTTTGGCAAGTTTGAGCCCCTCCTTATGTGTAAAACCCCATTTCAAGCATAGTTTGGGCTTTTTGAGACATTGGATCCTTGCATGCACGTAAAGTTTGAAACTTTACTTGATAAGCAGGCCTAAGGAGGTTGGATCTACAATTTGGGGCCTTGCCATGGCTTAAAAGTTTTCTGCATGATAAAATGACTAAATGAACTCGGCGAGTCGCACAGTTGACTCGGCGAGTCACATGAAGATGGTCGTGAACTCGACGAGTTGGAAGAACAACTCGGCGAGTCCGATGAAGATTTCCATAAGACTCGATGAGTTGAAGAACAACTCGGCGAGTCGGATGAGTTTTAACCAGGACACGTTTGCATGTATGTCCGTCGAGTTCAAGGAGGGAACTCGACGAGTCACTCCGATGACTCGGCGAGTTGGAATGTGCTTCAGAGAACTCGGCGAGTACCCAAGTGTACTCGGCGAGTTAAGGTCAACATGGACTGTTGACCTTGATTGGGGACTTTGACTATGACCAGGGGTTGATTAGTGGTTTATGGAGCACCTTATAAGGTGAAGGACTTATGAGCATGTCATATTATGGTAATAGGTGGTGGAGTCTTTGACAAGTGACCGAAGAGCTTTGATTATTTACCGAGCTGACATCTACGAGGTGAGTTATCCTCATTATACTAAGGGGTCTAAGGGACCAAGGCCGGCCCATTGGATTTGATATCCTAGTAGTTATTGATATGATAAGTTGAGTCCGTAATGTATGCCAGCTAATATGCTAGTCGGGTAGATCTGTTGGACTGCCTGTGACACTGATTGATTATCTGTATGTGCATTTATCTGTTACATGTCGACATGTTATGTGGGGTGGGTTGAGGTTGTACTGCTCCGTGTGGTAGCCAACAAACCTGAGAGTATTCCAGATATGAGCTGTGGGCCCGGTAGTCATTCCAGACTCATATTGAGGACTCGAGAGCATTCCAGATACGAGCTGAGGGCCCGATAGGCATTCCAGACTTGTACTAAGGGCTCGATGGCATTCCAGATACAATCTGAGGGCCCAGTAGGAATTCCTAACCTGTACTGAGGGCCCAGTGCATGCTGTTCTGTTTTATTGATGTGATATGCTAATGTTGATATTGCTATGTGGACTGTATGTGTATCGGTATTTGGGGGTAGCTCACTAAGCTTTCGGGCTTACAGTTTCAGTTCATTGTTTCAGGTTCATCAGTGGATCGCGACAAGGTGAAGGCGTGATCGTACTGCTCCTCCTATTATATTTATGTTTCTGGGAAAAACTCTGATAACCAATATTTTGAAAACAAAGTTGTAATGTTTTGATGAACTTGACATGTATAAAAAGTTTAAATTTATTTGAAATTTTTGGGTGTTACACTAAAAGTGACAAAATGATAAAAAAATGAGTTATTTATGTAATTAAAATGTAAACATTTTCATAAATGGGCCTTATTTTGGCTTATCACGGCTTTGGGCCAAAATTTGTAACTTTCTGGACTTTTGTGGGCTTAAATGTCATTCTCAACAAAGTTGTGCCAAAAATGTAAATTTTTGATAAAAGGGATTAAAGATGTGAAATTATTAAAATTTGAGCCAAAAGATGAAATTATCTATAATGTGCCGGAAATGCACATTTTTATAAAAATCAAGCCAAAAATGATATTTTTGACAAAAGGGAGTTAAAAGTGTTATTTTTATAAAAACTAGCCTTAAATGCAAGTTTTGTTCTAAAAAGGGGTCTAAAATGTTATTTTTACCAAAAATGGGCCTTAATTGTAAATTTTTGGCTTAATGGGCCAAGAATGTCATTTTTACAAAAAGGTGAGCCTTTTATGTCATTTTGGTAAATAATTAAACTAAAACAAACAATAAAATAACAAACGGGTTAATTTTGCCAGTCTCATGTTATTGGGCCTTGTTGACCCCTCTTCATGCTCGATGGACCTTGGATACTCCTTGCGTGCTATTAGGGCCTATAATTATCATACATGTGAAATGGGCCTTAGTTGTCCTTTTACATATCTTTTGGGTCAGGTTATATAATCCCATTCCTTATGAGCGTAGAAATGACGTACATGTTTAGTGGGCCTTAGTCGTTCACCTACATTGTTATTGGGCTTAGAATGTGCTTTATATGTTTCTCTTCGCGTAAATTCAATTAAGGATCTAGTGAGACGTGTCGGTTGACACCTATTGAGTGTACGATCATAGCCTGTAGTTATAACCAGTCTCTTGGAGGGAGAGTGGGGGTTTGTGTATAGATCTATATGATGGGTTTTGAGCACTACATCATTCATATGGTGTACATGTAAACCCTAATAGCTTTTGGATATAGTTTGTCTAATGAACATGCAATTGAATATCTAAAGCTATAAACACTAGATCTAACATATTATAATCTGAATTAGGGTTTAAAGAATACCTTTGATTGTTATGTAGCAATAACAATCAATTCCTTGCTTTAGTTGGCTTCAGAAAGCTTAGTGCCTCAAGTGTTGCACCTCTAATGGAGTCACAAACACCAAGAGCAACAAAGATGAAGAAGAGAATGGGAGAGGCACCCAAAAACGTCTAGAAACCCTAAGGAATCAGTTAGCCACGTTTTTGGGGCCTTAGGGGTCTTTATATACTTAGGCTATTAGGGTTTTGCAGTTAGGAAACCCTAAGCTAACTGCTTAGGCCCTAAGCAGCCCATGGACTCCTTTTATCATATCCCTTGGACGAATTCCTTATGGGCTTCCCATAGAATTCGTGCAACCTATATTATTAGATAATCCATAGCCCAATTGCAATTATCTTATAATTACAATTCCAGTCCCCTTAAGTTTAATTAATCTCTTTTAGTCACAAAATTAATTCTTAATTAATTCTTGAATAATATTAATTAAATAATATGATTTCTCATTTAATATATTATTCTTATAATATATTAATAAATCATAATCAAACTTTTCTCTCCTTAATTCATCCTACAAGTTGCTATGGTGAAGGCAACCCAAAAGGACCATGCTCATAATCGGGTCAAGTACATACCACAATAGTTATGGACTTAGGCACTAATCCAACAATCTCCCACTTGGATAAGTCTAATAACTATTTTGTATAACTTCAGAACCTGATTAGCATTCGTAGCTTTCAAAAGTCGCTATCAATTCTGATCTTATCAGATAGCATGTCCTTTAGATAAGGGATCATATATTCCTCCATTCTCAAGATATCTTATAGACATGAGACATGGATTTAAATCATTCTCTTTGTCTATGTACTGTTTCCCAACTTCTGATTCATGATGACTGGCAAGAATCTACAATTAAACACATCAACTTAGTCCCGACTTGGCCAATCGCTTAGGAATGGATAAACTTCGACTAAAATGCTCGCTTGTACTCACTCATCGAATCACACACAATAATAAGTTTTATAACACCAAGTTACTGGTGCGTTTACTTATCATCAATGTGCAACCGACCAGCAAATAACAACTCACACGTCTCGGTTTCAAGAACATACAATATTATCGTCTCACAATCACTCGTGATAAAATCCATGAAGTTATTCAGGTGAGCATGGGTTTAATCCAATATTCTAATCTTATTAAAGCACCCATGAACTATGCAGCAAACTTGTGCTATGTCTAAACACTTTAGACAATCTACAGACAGATTCATGACAGTCTTCCTTCATACCTACTCCCTACGTATGACCGACTGTGGATGTTTGAATAACTTAGTTATTCTGGAAGTCAAAACATGCAGAGTGAAACGCAATAATAATATTTAATCCTATATGTCCCTAAAACTTTTGAGCGTAAATAAAACACTTTTATTTAAACACCATATTGATTACTCATTATTCATTGTTTACTGTTTCAGAAAATCAACTTATTACTTGAATTACAACAATAGCTGTCCCATGCTCCAAGCATGCACACTATGTTTCCTATGGTCCATGCATTGTGAAATAGATCAATTGAAATTTTTTCCAATGATGCTCATTTCACAATTCCTAATCCTCAACAATAGTATAAGAATATAAGGTTCTTGCCACTACTAGAATATGTTAGATTCTAACATTTTATGCAACGATCCTTTCGTAAAGTCTTGGATAAGACAAAGACCAACTAGTACCAATTTATGAAGTGTTTTGATAAAAGCTATACTAACTCTTGAATATTTGTTTGTCAAGAAATGGTTAATGACAAGAGAATCTTATATGTCAAGGAGTCAGTGGGAGTCTTAATGGTATTGAAAGGTTTCAAGAACAAATCAAATAAACCTTATCGATCATCACTAGCTCACGAGTTGAGGTTTACAACCTATCGTGTTGACATTATTTTGTTTCTGTGCCAATCCAATTGAGTTAATTATGCATGTGAGTTCTATGAGTTCTCATTTTGAACGCATAAAAGGCAAAACACCTTAATCAATGAAAGGTATATTGATAGGAAAGGGTGAGCTGCTTAACTACTTGGAAGACATGGTGGGCAGCTGTGCTACCATAAGGCAAGAAATCAAGATTAAGAAAGTTCGGTCCATATGAGTTTGAATTTATCGTAAACCTTGGTTTCAACAAATTCACATGGATAGAAACACATACACCATTTAAAATCTAAGTGTCATAAGATTTCCTCCTTCATGAAAATGATTGTGAGGAAATGCTTTCACTAAGAAAGATTTTAAGAAGATAGTGATTGTAAAATTGCATTCTCGAATTCAATTATGGTTATGGTATCCCTTTCCATAATTTGAATTGTGAGGTTTGGCAATTAGTCTTAAGTGTTTAGACACACATATGAACTATCAAAGGCAAAGGTGTATAAGTTCAAGAAGCCGTGATAAAAGATTATCAAAGCACTAAGTATTAGAAACATGGACTTAAGAAATTCAATAGGTATTGTCTTTCTGGAAGTTAAGATGTTTATGAATACATGTCGAAGCTAGTGGGAGCATAAGTGTTATGTTTTATAATAATCATCATGATAGTGGGAGCATAAATGTTATGATTGTATGATTATTAAGGCACGTATTGCAAAGTTGGCAATATTAATTATAGAAAAAAGAGTTATACCTTGCAAAGTAGTAAGGGTTATAAAGTTGTTTTGATATAATTAAGGGAGAGAATATTATGCTTCATTTCAAATCTAAAGGATTAGGTTGAGAAATGTTAATAAACTTAGTCAAGGGTACATAGTGTGTTCTTAAAATTTCGATTATGATGACAACATTCTTCTTCACAATTCGAATTTTGAGAACATAGCAAATAAAACATTATGCATCGTGTCCCATACGCTTCGAGAATAGGATCGATTGCAAATGCTTTAATGTTTGACCATTCTAAAATTTTCCAAATGTCTAGCGCATTTAGAGGGAAAAGGGACTAGAATCGGTTTTGACTAAAATAATTAAACAACTATCAAAGGACAATCCAAAGTTCGACGAGGATTGGTCGCTTGTGAGTAGTTGGAAGTATAGTATTGGAAGATATGGAAATGTTCTCATATTGGATGGACCATATCGACATTATTAGGAATAGATAAGATTCTATTAAAAATAAGTTGTCATATGGAAAATATGGAAATGTATCTATATTGGGAATTGAATATTGAAAATCTATGTCTAGATGAGAAACTTTTATGCAAAGGGATGTTCAAAGGAATGTACTTTGAGTGAGAGACATCATATCTAAGGAATTGTCTTGTAACAATCTCCGATAGAAGACTTTGTAATATCATTGGCAATGGTCTTTGTGACTTTGGTGCAGTGACATTACGAAAGGATAGTTGCATAGAATGTTAGAATCTAGCATAGTCTATAAGTAACAAGAATTTGATATTCTTTAACTTATGAAAAACGGATTTGGAGTTGTGAAATGAGAAGGATTGGAAATGTGTTCAATGTGATCTATTTCACAAAGTAAGAACCATAGGTAAACATTGTGTGCATGCTAGGAGCATGGGACAAGTGTTGGAATTCAAGTAAGAAGTTGATTACCCGAAACGACAAATAATGAGTAATCAATATGGTGATAAATAAAATGCATTTTATTTACACTCAAAGTTTTGAGGCCATATGGGATTAGTATTATTCTTGTGTTTCACATTTGCATGTTTTGACTTCCAGAATAATTGAGTTTATTAAGAATAATCGAATGATTCGAACGGGCCAAAGTTGTTCATATGTTGGAAGTAGATATGAATGAAGACTGTCGTGAATTGGTGTGTGGATTGTCTAAAGAGCATTAGACATAAGCAAATGTTTGCTGCAACATTCATGAGTGCTTATGAATATGATTTGAGCATTGGATTAAACCCACGCTCACTTGGATCACTCCATGAATTATATCACGAGTGATTGGTGAGACGATAACATCTTATATTCTTGAAACCGAGATGTGTGAGTTGTATCTTGCGAATCAGTTGCACATTGATAATATGTAAACACACTAGTAACTTGGTGTTATAAAACATATTGTTGTGTGTGATTCGGTGAGTGAGTGCAAGCAAGCATTGTATCAAAGTTTATCCGTTCCTTTTATCCAAAGTAGGATAAAAGTGATATCTTTGGGCCCCTCGATGATTTAGTGATGACAAACGTAAATGCTCGGCCAGGCTAGGGCTAATTTGATTTGTTCAATTAGTCAGTCGTTATAAATCGGAAATCAAGATGTAGTACAAAGAGAATGATTTGAAATCATATCTCATATGATATCTAGAATGGAGGAATATATGATCCCTTATCTAAGGACACACGTATTTGATATGATCAGAGTTGACAGCGGCTTTGGAAAGCTATGATTGCAGATCGGGATCCGAAGTCATACGCAGAATAGTTGTTAGACTTATCCAAGTGGGAGACTATTGGATTAGTGTCTTAAGTCCATAACTATTTTGGTATGTACTTGACCAGATGGTGCATGGTCCTTTTGGGTTGCCTTCACCAAAGCAACTTGATTGGAGAAATAAATAAAGAGAGAGAGTTTATTATAATTTATTAATATGTTATAAGAATAATATATTAAAGGAGAAATCATATTTGTTTAATTAATATTGGTCAATAATTAATTAAGAATTAATTTTGTGATCAAGTGTAATTAATTAAACTAGAGGGGCTGAATTGTAATTATGTGATAGTTACAAAATAAGGTAAGGATTATCTTAAATATAGGGTGAACGAATTTAAGGTGATAATGCCTTAGAATTCGACTAGGATAAGGGTTTCTAAGACTTATCTTATGGTTGCTTGGTGGGCAAGCAACTAGATAAGGATAAGGACTAAAACCCTAATCTTTACACCTATATAAACCCCCTAAGGCTCATGAATTCGTCTAAGCCATCCCAAGAAGTCCTAAGGACGAATTCCTACCTCTCTCCTCTCTCTTTATACCTTCTCCACTTGCTTATGGTGTTTGTAAGCCATTCGAGGAGTGACACTTGTGACTCTAAGCCTTCCAAAGTCAATTCAAGGAGGATTAGGATTGTTATTGCTATATAACAATCAAGGTATGTTCTTAAACCTAATTATATGTTAATATTGATTTCCATATGCTAGAATTAGGGTTTATAGTCTTGGATTCAAAGCATGTACAATAGAGAAACCTAGATCCAAGCATTAGGGTTTGTATGAGCACATAGGATGTCTTATGACCAAAACCCATCAAGTTTGATTAGAGATGCCCAGATAGAGGGCATGCAACCAGAAAGTTTAAAGCTGGAGAGGATCAAGGGTGAGAACACCAGGTTCGTGCAGGACAGTCGAGGGTTACTGACCCGATGCGGTCGGGTTTAGGTTCCAATGTCTGGAGGGGTTAGGCAGATGGTTATGGAGGAGGATCATAAGCCTCACTTCTCTATTCACCCAGGGGCCACCAAGATGTATTGGGATTTGACTTTGAGCTATTAGTGGCCGTGTATGAAGCGCGAGATTGTTTGGTACGTCGAGAGGTGCTTGACCTGTAGGATGGTCAATGTCGAGCATTAGTAGCCGCATGGCAAGCTGCAGCCCTTGGAGATTCCCATGTGGAAATGGGAGCAGATCACGATTAACTTTATCACAAAGCTGCCAAAGACAGCGAAGGGGTTTGATGCCATTTGGGTCATCGTGGATCGATTAACCAATAGTGCCCATTTCTTGGCCATACGGGAGAGTTCGTCGGCCGAGAAACTGGCCAAAGTGCATGTTCGCGAGATCGTGTCTCGCCATGGGATTCCCATTTCCATTGTCTCTGATCGGGATGTCAGGTTTACCTCCTGCTTTTGGCAAAAGTTTCATGAGGAGCTGGGCACGCGATTACACTTCAGCACAACCTTCCACCCACAGACAGACGGCCAGAGCGAGCGTACTATTCAGACCCTTGAGGACATGCTGAGGGCGTGTGTCATCGACTTCGGTGGGAGTTGGGATTTTCACCTACCGCTTGCAGAGTTCGCCTACAATAACAACTATCATTCTAGTCTTGGTTCCCCGCCATTTGAGCTGTTGTACGGGCGGAGGTGTCGCACCCCGGTTTGTGGGGGAGAGGTTGGTCACTGGGTGATGGGTCGGACAGAGGTGGTCTTGCAGACTACATAGAAGATTCAGTAGATCAGACATCGACTGCAGACAGCTCAGAGTCGGTAGAAAAGTTATGCTGACCGACGCCGATCTGAGCTAGAACTTCAGGTGGGGGACATTGTTCTTCTGAAGGTCTCACCCTGGAAGGGGGTGATCCGCTTCAGGAAGAAGGAAAAATTGGGTCCCCGTTACATCGGACCGTTTAGAATTATTGCTAGGGTCGGCAGGGTGGCTTATAGGCTAGAGCTTCCGGAGGAGCTTAGCCGGATCCACAACACGTTTCATGTGTCGCAATTGCAAAAATGCATTATGGACCAGGAGGCAGTGGTATCGTTGGATAACATTCAGGTCGATGAGCGCCTGAACTATGTGGAGAGGTCTGTGGCTATTTCGTAAAGGAAGAAGAAGATTCCGCAGAACAAGGAAATACCTTTAGTGAAGGTGCAATGGGAACATCGAAAGGGATCCGAGTGGACATGGGAGCCGGAGGCGGAGATGCGCAGCACTACCCAACATTGTTTATTCCAGCGAGCTTCGAGGGCGAAGTCTATATCAAGTGGGGGAGAGTTGTAACGGCCCGATTCTCAGGTATTGTCTAAATACGAGTTTTTGGGTCAAGCCGTACTCGACGAGTTAGTTGATCTACTCGTCGAATAGCAGTGTGAAGGATCGCGGGTTAAGTGACCTACTCGACGAGTCCATATTGGGACTCGACGAGTAGGAGCTGGCAGCTGAAACCCTAAATCCCGGGGTTGTGTACCCTATTTAAGGGAACACAAACCTCCTTCAGCCTCTTTGCAGTCCCTTATCAAATCCTAATACGTGTGTGTTTGTGTGCATTGTGTGTTTGAAGCCTTGGAAGGGGATTTTGGTGAAAAAAGCTTGGGAAGCAAGTGGTTTGAAGCAAGGAGCTTGGGGGAAATCCAGATCTACTCCACTTGTCATCTCTTGGGAAGGTATCAAGCTGTTATCCTCCTTTTATTTCGTTCTAGACCTCCTTAGTTGGAGATTAGGGTTCTTGGTTGGATTATAAAGTCATTTTCTAGAGTATGAGCCAAGATCTGAAGTTGTAACTTCAGATCTGAACTCCGTGAGGATTAACTTCAGATCTAAATACCTGATGCTTTGATAAGCCTTTATCTAAGCTTCTTGAACTCATACACCTTTGCCTTAGAAAGCTCACATGTGTGTCTAAAGAAATTTAGAGCTTATGTTACTAAGTCCCAAATGTTCAGACCAATTGCCAAATCTCACAATTCGAACTATGAAAAGGGATTCCGTAATCATAATCAAATTTGAGAATACAATTTTCACAATTGCAATCTTCTTAAAATCTCTCTTAGTGAAAGCATTTCCTCACAATCATTTTCATGAAGGAGATAAACCTTATGACACTTAGATTTTAAAGTGTATGTGTTCCTATCCATGTGAATTTGTCATAACAACAATCATAAGACAATGTTTGTGACAAATCTAACTCATATAGATTGAACTTGTTCAATCTTGATTTTTCGCCTTATGGCAACATGAATGCCCACCATTGCTTCCAGGTTGTTAAGCATCTCACCCTTTCCTTATCAATGTACTTTCCATTGATCAGGGTGCCTTGCCATTATGCAATCCAATTGAGAACTCACAGAGCTCATATTGCATAGTTGACTTAATTTGGAATGGCACAGAAACAAAATTATGTCAACACGATAGGTCGCCAACCTCAAGTCGTGTGCTAGTGATTAACTATCGGTTTATTCTTGATTAGCTCTTGAACTTTTCAAGACAATTAAGACTCCCACTGACTTCTTGGAATATATGATTCTCTTTGTCAAGGAACTTTTCTTGACAAAACAAATATTCAAGAGTTAGTGCGAAATCCTATCAAGACTAACACTTCACTCAATTGGTTCTTGTTGGTCTCTGTCTTCTGCAAGACATCACAACTTACCAATTTCAAATGTGCAGGAATAAGAAGACTTTTTCCAATTCCACATTTGTTGAGTGTTTTAAACCTACTAAATACGTGTCACTCAATTCGCAATCTTGGAGTATGACTCTAAGACTCGATATTGGAACGAAGTATGATTGACTTCTTGATTTAACCATTTCCTCAATTCTTGATTCCTCTTCTTAGACATACAAATATACTAAGACTCACTTAGAGGATCAATTGAGATATGGTTCTTAATCATTAAGACTTATCATAAAACACAATAAAAGGTACTCTCCCTTCTTCTTAGAATAGAGAAACTTTTAGCTTTCTGCCTACTTGATTCTTCTTATTCGTTCTGCTATTTATTGAAACTCTTCCAATCAACTCAGAATTATAAGCATAACCATATTTAGTAAACTTTATTAAATCATGACGAATATCTTTATCACTCTTGTGGCGGATTTGATCAACGCACAACCTAGTGTACTCGATCTCCTAGTACTTCACTTGACACTTTGTCAAAGAATTAGTCTAATTTCCAAATATGAAGTTTCCCATTCATCACACAACCAAGTTGTATGATTCCAAGTTTCTGTCCAATTGAAACTAGGGCGATGAGAAACTCTCCCTATTTGGTAAACTTTTGACATTACCACAAATAGCAAAACAAAGAATCACATCCAATTCAACATTGCTAAAAACAGAAATACAAACACCCAGTTTCACACACATGCCATTGCAAGTAGTAGCTCCTGTTAGGGCCTAAATGTTGTAATAGTCGAAGTGTCAATTAGATTGTTACGGAGTTTATTTTGTCCTCGTAAGAAGGAGTCTTCGGATGTAATGTTATTTGTACTAAGGCATTATAAAGAGTAGTCTTAATGTCTAGTCCTTAGTATTGTTATGCTTTTGTTCTCCTATAAATAGGGGTCTGTACTAAGTGAGTAGAACAACTTTTTACTCAGCTTTTACAGATTATTCTTTGTACTCTGTAAAATCAGAAGCATAATATGAGCTGAACAAATATTATATTTACTCTGGTGTTCATCGTTATTTCTTTTTCTAAATTCATACTTGAATTGATTTTAAACTCGATTACAAATCTCATCAATTGGTATCAGAGCAGGAATCCTTTCTGTGATCTGATTTTCATACGTTCAAAAAGATTTTTGAATCTACTGTTTGATTCAAAAAGTTTCCGTTCTTTTTGAGTGTGAAAAATTCTTCTTGATCTCAATCTAGGATTTGATTCTGCAAAAATATTTATAAATCGAGTGTTCTTTGTGTGATTCTGATTTGAAATATACAATTTGCTTTGAATATTCTCAAAGTTTTTGTATCATCTTGAAGTTTTTGTCCGTACAACAATGGCGTCATTCAATCTGAATTCGATGACATCATTTTCTCATTTGCTTGGATCATCCACAAAAATTCCGATGCTTATTCCAGAATATTATGATCAGTGGGCAGATCGTATGCAAGATTACTTGAACGGATTGGATGAAGAATTATGGAAATGCATCTCAGGAGAAATCAATCAACCTGCACAAGTTCAGCCAATCGGTATGTCTTCAAGCAGTTCGGAAGTCAATGATCAAACCAATCGTTTAAAACAACTGGAGAAGAAATGCATGAGGGAATTCAGAGGTGCTTTGCCTCCTGTTGTGTACAATTATGTCAGAACATGCACAACAGATAAAGAAATCTGGAACAATCTCAAAGACAAATTTCAAGGAAGTGAAAAGATGAAGATCACATCTGTGAAACAATGCCTGGTGTAACTCAAAGATTTCAAACAAAAAGAATCTGAGTCTATTGAAGTATACTATGATCGGTTCAACGAACTAATCTATCGTTGTAATCGTTATAGTATTACAAGGTCATCAATGGAATATAACTTGATATTTGTAATGGGACTTCGAAAGGAGTGGAGGAGTGTAAGTATGATGGTGAAAAATCAACAGAGTTTTGATACTTCGACTTTAAATGACTTGTACAATCAATTAAAATCTCATGAAAATGAGGTTAATGAAATAGCCGAGGAAGCAATAACAAGTCTTGGTGGACCATTGGCACTTGTTTCGAAGGCTTCAGAAAGAGAGAATGAAAAATCGAAGTCTGATGAAGAAGAAGGTTTTCTGATGAATTCTGATGATGAGGCTGTTGCATTTTACTCAAACAATCGAGTAAAGAAATTTTTTAAGAAACCTTTTAATCCAAAGAAGTCATCAGATTCGAAGGGTAGTTTTGAGAACAAAAATAAAGTGGATGAAAAGAAGAAAGAAATGAAGACATATTCGAAGAGTGAAATGGAGCAAATGAAGATGATGTTGAAAGGTGATACAGGGATTAATTGTCATTATTGCTATGGAGCAAATCACTTGGCAGTAGATTGCTTGTTGAGGAAGAAGGAGGAAAAGAAAAATAAAACAAAGGATGAAGCGTATCTAAGCTTCTTGAACTCATACACCTTTGCCTTAGAAAGCTCACATGTGTGTCTAAAGAAATTTAGAGCTTATGTTACTAAGTCCCAAATGTTCAGACCAATTGCCAAATCTCACAATTCGAACTATGAAAAGGGATTCCGTAATCATAATCAAATTTGAGAATACAATTTTCACAATTGCAATCTTCTTAAAATCTCTCTTAGTGAAAGCATTTCCTCACAATCATTTTCATGAAGGAGATTAACCTTATGACACTTAGATTTTAAAGTGTATGTGTTCCTATCCATGTGAATTTGTCATAACAACAATCATAAGACAATGTTTGTGACAAATCCAACTCATATAAATTGAACTTGTTCAATCTTGATTTTTCGCCTTATGGCAACATGAATGCCCACCATTGCTTCCAGGTTGTTAAGCATCTCACCCTTACCTTATCAATGTACTTTCCATTGATCAGGGTGCCTTGCCATTATGCAATCCAATTGAGAACTCACAGAGCTCATATTGCATAGTTGACTTAATTTGGAATGGCACAGAAACAAAATTATGTCAACACGATAGGTCGCCAACCTCAAGTCGTGTGCTAGTGATTAACTATCGGTTTATTCTTGATTAGCTCTTGAACTTTTCAAGACAATTAAGACTCCCACTGACTTCTTGGCATATATGATTCTCTTTGTCAAGGAACTTTTCTTGACTAAACAAATATTCAAGAGTTAGTGCGAAATCCTATCAAGACTAACACTTCACTCAATTGGTTCTTGTTGGTCTCTGTCTTCTGCAAGACATCACAACTTACCAATTTCAAATGTGCAGGAATAAGAAGACTTTTTCCAATTCCATATTTGTTGAGTGTTTTAAACCTACTATATACATGTCACTCAATTCGCAATCTTGGAGTATGACTCTAAGACTCGATATTGGAACGAAGTATGATTGACTTCTTGATTTAACCATTTCCTCAATTCTTGATTCCTCTTCTTAGACATACAAATATACTAAGACTCACTTAGAGGATCAATTGAGATATGGTTCTTAATCATTAAGACTTATCATAAAACACAATAAAAGGTACTCTCCCTTCTTCTTAGAATAGAGAAACTTTTATCTTTCTGCCTACTTGATTCTTCTTATTCGTTCTGCTATTTATTGAAACTCTTCCAATCAACTCAGAATTATAAGCATAACCATATTTAGTAAACTTTAGTAAATCATGATGAATATCTTTATCACTCTTGTGGCGGATATGAGCGACGCACAACCTAGTGTACTCGATCTCCTAGTCCTTCACTTGACACTTTGTCAAAGAATTAGTCTAATTTCCAAATATGAAGTTTCCCATTCATCACACAACCATGTTGTATGATTCCAAGTTTCTGTCCAATTGAAACTAGGGCGATGAGAAACTCTCCCTATTTGGTAAACTTTTGACATTACCACAAATAGCAAAACAAAGAATCACATCCAATTCAACATTGCTAAAAACAGAAATACAAACACCCAGTTTCACACACATGCCATTGCAAGTAGTAGCTCCTGTTAGGGCCTAAATGTTGTAATAGTCGAAGTGTCAGTTAGATTGTTACGAAGTTTATTTTGTCTTCGTAAGAAGGAGTCTTCGGATGTAATGTTATTTGTACTAAGGCATTATAAAGAGTAGTCTTAATGTCTAGTCCTTAGTATTGTTATGCTTTTGTTCTCCTATAAATAGGGGTCTGTACTAAGTGAGTAGAACAACTTTTTACTCAGCTTTTACAGATTATTCTTTGTACTCTGTAAAATCAAAAGCATAATATGAGCTGA